>NW_005371371.1:2550554-2557792 GCF_000412655.1 Myotis brandtii | reverse complement strand
AATGTTTCTAACTCTCTATCCCTCTCCCTTCCTCTCTGTAAAAAATCAATAAAATATATATAAAAAAATAAAATAAAATAAAATAAATAAAAGGAAGAGTGAAACACCAAAAATAGAATTCAGCCCTTGAACTTCCCTTGATGGTTCAAAGTGCAGGGACACCCTGGGATGTGTCAAAATTGTACTTGTAATTTAGGAAATCTATAAGGAAGGGTCTTGTTTTGAAATTAAGTTTCAATATGATTGAAAAACAGATTATTTGAAATTGCCTAATTTTCGATCTGTTAGAAGCAATAAACTCCTTTGCCTATACAATTGTATTCAATTAAAGGAACTGTCCCATTTGGAAAGGACAGTGGGAAACACAAAGGTGGGATGAGAGCATCTATCATTAATATAATAAAGTAAAACAAAACAAGACAAATATAAAGCAAGGGTTCTGTGTTTGGCTTTTGTAATTACTATGCTCCTGCATGAACACCTTAGAGAGTGTGAACAGACCAGCAAATGAGGGGTCTGTCTTTGTGTTTTAAGAGAGACTTTCCTTCATATCATTCATCCAAGACAACGAGGAGAATTGAAAGGCTATGAAGGTTTATTGTCATTTTCCCATAAATCTGAAATTATAAAGCAGAACATTCAGGGGATTTAAAATGGATGGTTGCTGTGTTGATTATGCTTGAATTATATCACCCATAGCTCCCAGAGACAGCCTGATAAGGCATGACTTAATCTACGGAACTTACTAGAGCACTCGGAGTGTCCGCTGGCCTACTTAAGAAATAATCTTGTGGTGACGAAGGTTCAGTTTCCTGGGACACTGTGTCATATGACCCATCAGGGATCACACAGCGTCAAGAGGACGTGGGTTGCAATACAGCCTTCTATTTATAACCAGTCTGCTAGCAATGGCTGAATGATGAGAAACAGATCATCAAATGTGCTGGGAAGTTGTAAGGGCCCTTTAGATTCTTCCTTAAACGTCCAGATGTGTGGCCACCGGAGCACCGGGGGGAAAGACCCAGGTGGTGTCTGCTGGGTCAGACTCACTCACGTGCCCGATTGTCTACCACACATCACATTCTGTTCTAAGCATTTCACACAACCCTACGAAGTTCTACAGATGAGAAAAATGAGGCGTGGTTAAATACGTAGTTGCCTAAGATCATTCAGAAAACACAGATCGTCTAGTTTCAAAACCTGTACATTGCTGTTGGACACAATGTACCATAAAAATGTGTACAAATGAGATAAAAAGCCAATATTTGAAAGTGAGCTTAGTAGAGTAGTAGAAGTTTTCCATTTCCTCCAATTGCTCCAAGCTGTGCTTGAGTGAAATCACCTGTCCTATCCCTTAATAGTGACTTGGGAAGATAATGGACCTTCCAGGCTCCCGCCAGTAAGTAGGGGAAGTCCCGTCCTACACTGATAAATGCTTTCCTCTCTCACAGTAGGACGCCCACCTGATCCCTGGTCCCTGCTCCAACAGTCCTTCGATCTGGCTCCGTGGAATTCAGAATCCCTGAACTTAGATGAGAAAAAAAAAGTGCAGCATTATGTTCACCAACCTCTGCAGCATTTCTTTCAATTATGACTGTAATCCAAAAACCATCATAGTATTAGCAATATCTGCAACTTGGTCACCAACAGAAAAAACAGATATGATCACGTTATATAACAAGAATACCTCTGCAGCATTTCTTTCAATTATGACTGTAATCCACAAACCATCATAGTATTCGCAATATCTGCAACTTGGTCACCAACAGAAAAAAACAGATATGATCACGTTATATAACAAGAACTTCAAATATTATGAAACATTATATATGCTCATTAGTGCTTTTAAGATGTGCTTATTTCTGCCTCTAGGTTATTTATTTAATAAAAAAGTACAAATAGTACTATGTCAAGAATTATAATAGTTTGATAAATGCATTCATTCTAATAGCTTTCTTTATAATACTCCATATGTATGTTACTATATGCATTTTTAAATAAGCTTTTTTTTTCTGAGAAGAGTTCCATAGGCTTCACTGCCCAAAGTTGTCCATAGCACACAAGACAGGCAAACAAATAAGATGTCCTTGATGGGAGAGACTTTCTCCTTCTTTTTTTTTTTGGTCCTGGTCCTCCAGGGCTGAGTCCAGGTGAGGGGAAGGAGGGGGCCTTCAGCTGAGCTGTGAAAGTAAAGGCTCCTCTGAGAAGCCACCTGCCATATGGTAACCTTCTCACAAGACCACCAGCTTCTGTTAAGACCCTAGGCTGGCTCTCAAGGGCACCGTGGATGAGTTTCTATAACACCCTTTTGTTAGGTCCTCAGCCCTGAAGAGCCAACTCTGGCTCGTTCTCTTCCCATTCCAACCTCAGGTCTTGTACCACAAGCATCTCACAGCTTCTCGGGGCTGGGGTCCCCTTCCCCAAAGCCAGCCCACTTTGGAGAAGGACAGATCAAGCCAACTTCTTTCCTCAGGCTCCCAGACAAAGCGCACAACTCCAGGCACAAGAAGCTGTGGGCATGCAGGTTGTGTCCTCTCACCCCTGTCCCTCTCTGCCTCTTCCCCCAACTCCACAGGGTGCTGGGAGCATGAGCCAAATTCCAACCGGGCATCAGATGCCATACCTATTAGAGGCATCCACCAAGTCAGAAAGGCGCCCTTGATCTCCTGGCGTGGGGGCAGGGCCTTGGCAAGCACCTTCTCCTCTCCAAGAAAGAAAAGCAGGAGGCCCACCTCAGGGCTGATGGCTCCTGCTCCCTGTTCTCCTGTCCTCCTCCTGGAAGGGGCGCTGGGGGAAAGGGGTGATGGAGGAATCCATGACCTTTCACCTGATGGGAACCTGCCCCCCAATTGTTGGCAGTTGTCTTCAGAACATGTGACACTGGATGCCTTTGTCTTCAGTTTGGGGTTGTAGTTCCTAGTGGGGGCAGCAGGAAATGTTCCACTCACTCGGCATCTTGCAGGAGCTAAAGAAGGCTCCTCTGAGAAGCCACCTGCCAGATGGTAACCTCCTCACCAAATCACCAACTTCTGTTAAGGTTCCAAGACCCTTTCCCCCTGCAGAGCAGGGCTAGGCCCCCATGTTCCTATACTTGATAGGAGCATGGACACGGCCCCTGGCAATGACAGGATGGAAGGCCCAGGCATCAGGGACATGATTTCTTTCCATTCAGAGGCAGGCTTTTTAGCAGAAAACCTTCCAACAACAGATGCCTATGGTGCCAATAATGTCTATTAGCACATCTTTAAAAATATGTTTTAACTGTATTTTTACCGTTATAATTCATATTCACAAACTCTTGTGAAAGAGTTCACTTGTATGCATGCAGGTTGTGTCCTCTCACCCCTGTCCCTCTCTGCCTCTTCCCCCAACTCCACAGGGTGCTGGGAGCATGAGCCAAATTCCAACCGGGCATCAGATGCCATACCTATTAGAGGCATCCACCAAGTCAGAAAGGCGCCCTTGATCTCCTGGCGTGGGGGCAGGGCCTTGGCAAGCACCTTCTCCTCTCCAAGAAAGAAAAGCAGGAGGCCCACCTCAGGGCTGATGGCTCCTGCTCCCTGTTCTCCTGTCCTCCTCCTGGAAGGGGCGCTGGGGGAAAGGGGTGATGGAGGGATCCATGACCTTTCACCTGATGGGAACCTGCCCCCCAGTTGTTGGCAGTTATCTTCAGAACATGCGACATTGGATGCCTTTGTCTTCAGTTTGGGGTTGTAGTTCCTAGTGGGGGCAGCAGGAAATGTTCCACTCACTCGGCATCTTGCAGGAGCTAAAGAAGGCTCCTCTGAGAAGCCACCTGCCAGATGGTAACCTCCTCACCAAATCACCAACTTCTGTTAAGGTTCCAAGACCCTTTCCCCCTGCAGAGCAGGGCTAGGCCCCCATGTTCCTATACTTGATAGGAGCATGGACACGGCCCCTGGCAATGACAGGATGGAAGGCCCAGGCATCAGGGACATGATTTCTTTCCATTCAGAGGCAGGCTTTTTAGCAGAAAACCTTCCAACAACAGATGCCTATGGTGCCAATGATGTCTATTAGTACATCTTTAAAAATATGTTTTAACTGTATTTTTACCGCTGTAATTCATATTCACAAACTTTTGTGAAAGAGTTCACTTGTATATTTGAAATAGTTCGCCATCCACTCTCACCTCCCTACTCCATCTCATTAAAAAAAAAAAAATGCCTGGCCGTGGCCATGGATTCTAATTAGTACCTAGTGATTTGCTTTAGGGTAACCTCATTAAACACTGAATAAAAAGGGGCAGAGCTGCTGCAAATTTTGGCCAACCTTTCTGCTGAGGTGGAACCCTGCAATCAGAAGATAGGGGCGCCATCTGCAGTTTGTCCTGGAAATTTCTCCTAGATCCCAAGAGACCTGATGTGCAAATACAGGCTGCCTCACTGAAATGGCTAGCAAAGGCTGCTTCAGTTAACAGTCTACAGAATTTGCTCATTTGCATCAGAAAAAAATAAGTAGCCCTTAAGGCAGAGTGCCTGGATACCTTTTGTGTGAAACTTGCCCCAAGCAGCGAGTCAAGAAGCAAACCAGTACGGTTCCTGGGGAAAGCGTGGTAAAATGTGGAACCGAATTCGCGCAGTCACCTGAGCTCCGCTTAAAACTGGGTGTCTATAAAAGGTACTTCCTGCGCGTGGCTGAATGATTCCGTTTCCCGGTGACTCAGCCAGGCTCGGGATTGCTCAGGCGGTGGGAGAGGGAGGACAGATGCCGCGCGGCGGGGACTCAAAGCCCTGCGAACGCGCGGAGCTATTTCAAGGGATTAAATCAGGACTGGGGAGCGCAGTCCACGCGCGATCTCGGGAAGTACAAATAGGGCGTTAATGAGTGGAAACACTCCCCACGCAGAGGCTGCGCGGAATGATTCAGAGCTGCTAGAACCAACTTCTCCTGGCCAGGCGCTCCCACACGCAGGGAAAGGGAGGGAGGGGCACCCAGCCCTCCTGCGGGTGGGTGCAGGAGAGACACAGCTACAAGCAAACTTTAAAAGAGCTTTGTGTCCTGGGGTGACCCTGTTCCCCAGCCCGCAGGCGCTGCTGGTCAGGCTCTCATCCTCTCCCTCCCTCCTCCTCCTCTCCAAAAGCCTGCTCCTTCCTCTCTCTCTCCCTCTCCCCCCTCCCTCCCTCATAGGCAAAACTGTTCCATGCAGCATTGGAAGCATACTCTCATCCCTGGCAAACTTAAAGAGAGGTAGGAAAATCTCCTCAGATCTGGCTACATCAAAAGCGTGCAGCATATTCAGAAGGATGTCAGTGGAGTGCTGTTAGACTCCAGTGGTCGGCAAACTCATTCGTCAACAGAGCCAAATATCAACAGTACAACGATTGAAATTTCTTTTGAGAGCCAAATTTTTTAAACTTAAACTATATAGGTAGGTACATTGTTATTAACTTAATTAGGGTACTCCTAAGGTTTAGGAAGAGCCACACTCAAGGGGCCAAAGAGCTGCAAGTGGCTTGCGAGCTGTAGTTTGCTGACCACGGACCTAAAGCAAACTCATCTGCAAAACTTCACTAGGGTGTTGCTTCCTTATTCCAGGGTCTGTGGTCAGGGGAGGGGGCTGGGGTGAGCGAGTCTGAGTGCCAGGAGCATGTACAGGGAGAAACCTGGATGGCTCTCTTCTCCATTCCACCTCTGCAAGGCCCGGTGTCCACTCAGGCAGAGGTGTGCGGACAACCCAGATAGAGGCGCATAGCATCAAGATGAGAGTCAACTCACCAGGAAGACATAACAATACTAAATGTATGTATACCTGATAACAGAGAGCTTAAAATAAAGCAAAAACTGTCTTAACTGAAAGGAAAAAATGAAATTCCTACTAACATTAGAAAACTCAGCACTGATTGATAGGAACTTAAAATGTATGGAGTCTGAGTGCCAGGAGCATGTACAGGGAGAAACCTGAATGGCTCTCTTCTCCATCCCACCTCTCAGGGCCAGGTGTCCACTCAGGCAGAGGTGTGCAGACAACCCAGATAGAGGCACATGGCCTCAAGATGAGAGTCAACTCACCAGGAAGACATAATAATACTAAATGTATGTATACCTGATAACAGAGAGCTTAAAATAAAGCAAAAACTGTCTTAACTGAAAGGAAAAAATGAAATTCCTACTAACATTAGAAAACTCAGCACTGATTGATAGGAACTTAAAATGTATGTAAACTTACTAAAGAATAGCACCAACCCAAGGGATTCTAATTCACATTTATATAACCATCTATCCAACATCAGTTGAATGCATGTGATACATGGAGAACATTTGCCAAGAAAGATCATACCTGGTCACAAAAGAAATCTTAACAAATGTAAAATTATTGAAACCATGCATAGTATGTTCTATGATCATATTGAAATTAAACCAGAAATCAAAAACAGAAATATAGCAGGAAAATCTACCAACACTTGGTAATTAAACAACACACTTTCAAATAAACTGTGGACTAAATGAAGTATCAAATTATTTTGAAGTGAATGTAAGCAAAAATACAACTTAACAAAATTTGTGAGATGCAGGTAAATCAGTGCATAGAGGGAAATTTGCATAGCATTCAATGCTTATATTAAAAAAGAATAAAAGTCTCAAATCAATCATCTAAATGTCCACCTGCAGAAACTAGAAAAAAGGGAGCAAAAATAAATGCAAAATAAGAAATGAAAGAATATTATAAGGTTATGAGTAAAAAAAAATCAATGAAACTGGAAGCTGGAAAAAAAATCAATGAAACCGAAGATGGTTCTTTGAAAGATCAAGGATACTGATAAATTTCTAACAAGTTTTACAAAGAAAAAGGATGCAACTTATCCATATCGGGAAAGAAATAAAGGATGTCACTATAGGTTCCATAGACATAAAGATAATAAGGGAATACTATGAAAACTCTACGCACAAATTCAATAACTCAGAATAGACTAATTCCTTGAAGGGAAAAACTATTCAATTTATCCAAGGTGAAATAGAATCTGATAGTCCTATAACTATCAAACATTGAATGTATAATTAAAACCTCCCCAAAAAGGAATTTGAAGGTCCGTATAATATCACTGTCAAATGCTACTAAATATTTAAAAGAGAAATAGCACTAACTCTACATAATCTCTTCCAGAAAATGGAAGAAGAGAGCATATTTCCCAGATCATTTTTTGAGAAAGGCATATTTGATACAAAGAAAGAAAGAAAGAAAGAAAGAAAGAAAGAAAGAAAGAAAGAAAGAAAGA
>NW_005371371.1:2511176-2548420 GCF_000412655.1 Myotis brandtii | reverse complement strand
ATGGGGAGCATGCAGGAGGCAGCCGATCAATGATTCTCTTTCATCATTGATGTTTCTATTTCTCTCTCCCTCTTCCTTCCTCTCTGAAATCAATAAAAATATATATATATTTTAAAAAGATTATCCAATGAGGAAGAGAGAGTCTCTTTAATAAATGGAACTGCAACAACTGGATATCTATGTACAAAAGAATGAAGTTGGTCTTCTAAGTCATGCCATATACGAAAAATAACTCAAAATGAATCAATGGCCTAAACAGCTAAAGTTATAAAATTCTTGGCAAAAATCATAGGTAGGAGTCAATATTCATGACCTTGGATTTGGCAATGGATTATTTATTTATTTATTTATTTATATTTTTATTTATTGATTGTAGGAAGGAAGGGGTAGAGAGAGATAGAACATCAATAATAAGATTGATCCGCTGCCTCCTGCACAGCTCCCTACTAGGGATTGAGTTCACAACCCAGGCATGCACCCTTGACTGGAATAGAACCTGGGAACCTTCAATCCACAGGCCAATGCTCTATCCATGGAGCCAAACCAGGTAGGGCTAGAATCCATTTTATATTTAGGTCCTTTTCTCTTTATTTCCCGTTTCCTGACTACATTTGCAATTGAAAATAATGACAACCACAACCCCACAAACATGTTAGAGTAAAGGCAAAAGGGAACTACTCCTCAGGGGTTCAGGTCTCTGGGATTTGGTTGGGTCACATTTGTAATCGAAGAGGCTGAGTTATATCCAGACGGCCCAAGCAGTATCAAGTATCTTTCAATAATTGATAAAATGTCCAGCCTCCACACTTTCTTTATTAGAGTCATTCAGTGTTAAACCATTGCTGTAAATTCCATCACAGGATTTCTCATTCCCTGTACTATGATTATGCAGGCAGTAGCTCTGAGATTCCCCTGTCAAATTTATCTCTGAATAAGTGCTCCTTTTCCATTTTACTTCAATGTATGACTCCCCAACCACTTAATGCATTTGAATAAAAATATTTATGTCAAATGGCAGTTCCATTTTTAATTTTTTGAGGAAACACCATACTGTTTTCCACAGTGGCTGCAACAGTCTGCATTCCCACCAACAGTGAATGAGGGTTCCTTTTTCTCCGCATCCTCTCCAGCACTTGTCATTTGTTGATTTGTTGATAGCCATTCTGACAGGTATGAGATGGTACCACATTGTTGTTTTGATTTGCATCTCTCAGATAATAGTGACTTTGAGCATGTTGTCATATGTCTCTTGGCCTTCCTTATGTTCTCTTTCAAAAAGTATCTATTTAGGTCCTGTGCCCTTTTTTTGATTGGGTTGTTTATCTTCCTTTTGTTAAGTTGTATGAGTTCCCTGTAAATGTTGGAGATTAAACGCTTTTCAGAGATAACATTGGCGAATATGTTCTCCCATGCAGTGGGCTTTCTTGTTGTTTTGTTGATGGTTTCTTTTGCTGTGCAGAAGCTTTTTATTTTGATGTAGTCCCATTTGTTTATTTTCTCCTTAGTCTCCAGGCAATGAATTCTTTGATATATCAAAAGCATGAGCAACAACAGAAAAGTGGATAAACTGTACTTAATCAAATTTAAAAATTTTTGTGCATCAAAAAACAATATCAAAAAAGTAAAGAAAATCCACAGAATGAAAGAATATATTTACAAACCATATATCTGATAAGGGTCTGTATCCTGAATATATAAAGAACTCTTACAACTAAACAACAAAAAGACAAGCAACCTAATTTTAAATGGGCAAAGGAGTTGAATAAATACTTCTTCAAAGATACACAAATGACCATTAAGACCACGAAAAGATGTTCAATATTAGGGAAATGAAAAATCATAACCACAATGAGAGACCACTTCACACCCAGTAGGATGGGTATAATCAAAGAGTGGAAAATAAAAAGTGTTGGTAAGGATGTATTCTTGGTGGGAATGAAAGTGGTGCAGCCTCTGTGGAAAATAACTGGGCAGTTCCTCAAAAAGTTAAACACAGAGTATCCATAGGATTTAACAATTCCACTCCTAGGCATATTCCCTCAAAGAATTGAAAACAAGAACTCAAACAAATAAATGTACAAACCTTTTCGTAGGAGCATTATCAAAAGTAGCCAAAAGGTCAAAACAGTCCAAAGAGCCACCAACAGATAAATGGATAAAAACCTGTGCCATATACATTCAATGGAAATTGTTCAGCCATAAGAATTAATGAAGTAATGATACATGTTACCACGTGAATGAATTTTGAAAATATTATGCTAGGTGAAAGAAGCCAGACACAAAAGTCACAAGTCCCATTGTATGAAATCCAGAATAGGTAAATCCAGAGTCAAGAAGCAGCTTGGTGGTTGGTTGCTGGGGGCTGAGGGTGGAGGGGGAGTCACTGCTGAATGGGCATTGGATTTGGTTGATGAAAATGTTTTAGAACAAGATGTAGGGGAGGGTTGCACAACAATGTGAATGTACGAAATGCTACTGAATTGTTCACTTTAAAATGGTGAACTTTAAGTTATGTAAATTTCATTATTAAAAAACAATTAATAGATTGCAATATAAATATAGTATGTAAAATAACAAAGCTTTTAAAAGAAAACAGAAAATCTAAGTGGCCTAGGATTAATTAAAGAGTTCTTTAACTTGATATCAATAGCATGTCCCGTAAAAAATATTGATAAATTGGACATCATCAAAATGAAAAACTTTAGCTCTGTGAAAGATACTGTTAAGAGGATGAATTTGCAAATCACAGATCCAACAAATAACTTACAACCAGAATATCCAAAGAGCTTTCAAAACTCAACAGAATGAAAAGAAACTAATATTTTTAAATGAGCAAAGAGCCCTGGCCAGTTGAATAAGAGCCCTGGTCAGTTGGTTGGAGTGTCGTCCCATACACTAAAAAGGTTTCGGGTTCGATCCCCAGTCAGGTCGCATATGGGTAGTAATGGGTTGATGTTTCTTACACTGATCTCTCTCTCTCTCTCTCTCTCTCTCTCTCTCTCACACACACACACACACACACACACACACACACACACACATCCTCTCTTTCTAAAATTAATAAACACATCCTGGGAGAGGATTTAAAAAATGAGCAAGGAGTTAATAGATATTTCAAAAAAGAAGATAAAAAGAAATACCGATGGCCAAAAAATGCATGGAAAGATGTTCAACATCATTAACCATTAAAGAAAGCCAAATTAAAACCATTGTTAAATGGCACTACATACTAATTAGAATGAGGCAGGGGGTTGGACTGCAAGTCTCACTTAAAGTAGGAAAGAAAGAAGATAGATTTCTTTTTCCCTGGTGATCTAAGTTTCAGTTTCAACTTGATCTAAATATGATCCATGTAGTGCAATACTGCGTGCTCAAGAAAAAGCTCTAAATATTGTTATGCTCTTGGTTTTCATACCCACAGAATTGTAGTGAGGATGAAATGGGATAAGTTACAAGCATGACACCTCACTGCTTGATCAGGAGATATCAGTCAAGGTCTCATTTCGGTCACCTCCCTCCCATCTTCGATAAAAGGGAGGAAAGGGGTAGTTAGGTTTCCTTAATATACAGTATTGGATAGGAAAGAAGAAAACTAAAGTCAGCCCTAGCTGGTTTGGCTCAATGAATAGAGCATTGGCCTGGGGACTGAAGGGTCCCAGGTTCAATTCCAGTCAAGGGCACATGCCTGGGTTGCAGGCTTGATCCCCAGCAGGGGGCTTGCAGGAGGCAGCTGATCAATGATTCTCTCCCATCATTGATGTTTCTATCTCTCCCTCTCCCTTCTTCTCTGAAATCAATTAAAAATATATATTAAAGAAAACTAAACTAAAATCATTTGGCTTGGTGTCTGCTGAAGTTACTGAGAAGTATTAATCACCTCCATATTGTAGCCATTTTAGAATATTTTGTTTCTACACGTAAAACTGATTTATCATAAATTATAACTTATTATGTACAGTTTGGTCGATATAGGAAAGTACAAAGAAGATCATATCATACCTTGACTCTCAACATTCAGATCCTGTGCATTTTATACCTCTGTTTCTGAAAGCAGTTTCTATGTCTTATTTTTTAAATTACCCTAGAGTGAAATGGACTTATTTTGATGTACAGTTCTATGAATTACAACATATGTATAGGTTCATGTAACCATAATCAAAGTAAGTACACAGAAGTGTTACGTCACACCAAAAAAACTCCCTCAAGCTCTCGCTATGTAGGCACACACATGCCCGCTTCAACCCTGTCAACCAACCACTGAACGTCTCCCCATCACTATAGATTTGTCTCTTCAAGAATGAAATAACAGAGTGTGCAACCTTTTGAGACTGTCTTCTTTCACTCAGCACAATGCATATGACATTCATCTGAGTTGTGTGCATCAACAGTTTATTCCTTTTTCTTGTTGAGTGGGATTACATTGTATGGATGTACCACACTTCATTTATCACCTTTGAAGCACATTGGGTTTTCAGTTTGGGGTGATTATGAATAGAGAATAAACATTCATATGCAGGTTTTTGTGTGAACATAAGTGGGTTTTTTCCCTCTAGGGTAAATACCCAGCACTACAATGGCTGAGTCATATATAAGCACATATTTAATGCATCCATCCCTAATGGATCCGCTTTCAATGGTTGGAT
Source organism: Myotis brandtii (assembly GCF_000412655.1). NCBI lineage: Eukaryota > Metazoa > Chordata > Mammalia > Chiroptera > Vespertilionidae > Myotis > Myotis brandtii. Next base: position 2,543,777 of record NW_005371371.1, on the reverse strand, counting down.
ATGGGTGTTATTCATCTCTATCTTGCAACTTTCCACTTCTTAAAAAGTGGCAACCCTTGGTATTCCTACAATGAATGGAGAGGTGGATGGGTGGACATTGGCTGCCTGGATGGACAGATGGAAGGGATGGAGTGGGGGGAGGAAGAGAGAGGGAGGGAGAAGACCATCCTTTTATTCTTTGTAGTAATTCCTGTAAATGATGCCCAGTCTATGACTCTTATTTGGAAGAACTGCAAACTAAATATGATCTAAGGTAAGCAAAGCTTACAAATTTATTAGTGGCTTGTGCAGAAACTTTCTTTTTCATGTTTCTGTAGCAATACTGGCGACAAATTCATAAAAGCTTAATTTTTATACAAATAGTTTTATTACAAATTTGAATTTTTAAAGAAATACACATTTAAAGAAATTACATCAAAGGCCTTAGTAGTCTTAAAAACGTTTTTGGAGACTTTTAGTGAAAGGTCATTTCAGGCATAGTGGCCCGGTTCTGCTCTCCTGCAATCCAGCCGTTTCCCTGCTGAAGTCTGAACACAGCTCAGAAAAAAAAAACACAGAAGCCGCCTGAACGTGCTGACAGGTAAAAACACTGATACTTTGATTTGACGGAGCTGTTTTTCACACTGGGCTGCAGAATGAGGAATACTCAGCAAATGAAGGCCTTTTAAGATTGTTGCTTTTGAAGTCAAGTCATTCAGTTTGTGATTAGTGTTTCAACCCTGAATATATTTAATACAGAATAAAAACAATAAGCTCAAAGTACATATTTCACCATAATAGACACCATATCCATGAACCTGGGTTTGGTTTTGGCAATACACATTTTTTTTTGGTTTGGAGGTGAACAATAAAAATTGGTGTTTCACATTCAATACCCTTGTGTTTAAAAATCTATGTTGAAGGACAACACAGTCTTTTAAAGGAAGAATCTATGTAATAAGCTTTATTTTAACAGTGGAACTGAAACTAAAAACTTGACCTGCCTAACTGCTGACATCTATATAAATTACTAAAATATATATATATATATTTCATTTCTGCCTACTTTTGGACCATCTTTATTCCACAGGATATTGGTGATTTCTGCAAAAGCAGCTGCGTAGTACCACACATAGCAGAAAGACCTAAATTTATATTTGGGGATCAAAACATGTGGCCGCTGAGCCCATAATTCCATTTGGAGGTTCGAAACACCGTTTTCACGTGACTATTCTTTGTACAGACCAAGGGACTTGAATTTTGAAACAGCTAGACAGTGACATAAACAAACATTTCATCCGGGGGTGAAAAATGACTCTATTATCATACAAGAATGAAAACGGGTGTTCACACAGTATGGAAGGCCCCGCACACCTCCTAGCACCCTTTGGTTTTCTGATGGAGTTCTCATTTCACACATCAGTGCACCGGATTGTAGAACAGACTTATATTTTTATTTCGTCAAAAGTGCCATTTGGCATGTCACTATGGACAGCTTATCGATGTCTCTGTTTCTCCTTCAGCAAGTAGAGGCCAATGAAGCAGGGTGTGTTAGTTACGCGGATTCCTATAAGGCACTTTACGGTTTTCATACTGGACAGTGAGGTACACAGGATATATTTCTAGGGTTCGTTGCTGTTAAAAAAAGAGGAAGGGGAAGAGGAGGGAGTAGCACCATGTTGTGACGTTAGCTGAGAGGTGGGCTTCATTATGTTCTTCTCATACAGACTTGGCAGCGGCTGACGTGCGTGCGCAGCTCCCCGGCCTTCAAGGTGGACGGCGTGGGCTTCCTACGATGCAAAAAACAGCCAGCTGTCACTTCACTGCTTGTCAAAACCTCAAGCAAGTTTGTCAGCCCTCCCCGCTGCCCGGAGATCTCCAAGGGGTCAGATGAGGATGGGTTCCGGCCCCATGACCAACAGCCACCATTATTCAGCCTGACTCTGAGCGGGCACCTTGCTGGGCATCACATGGCCTTCATAACTCACGAAGCCATGCAAGTTATCACCTGCATTCCCCATCCCTGGGCCCTGAGGTTAGTGACGTTCCCAGGAGCACATAGAGAGTGAAGGTACCCCACATCTGCTTGACTCCAAAGTCTCAAACACCCCCCTCTCCTCCTCCCCCAGCCCCCGCACCACCTGCCTCCTTGAACTATAGTTTAACTTTGTCTTCTCAACCTGATTATAAACTCCTCCAGGGGAAGAAGATACTGTTCTTTTTCTGCAATACTTCACAAGTTCTCATCAAATATTTACGGAATGCTACAATGAGCAACAAATCTGGGAAACTTAACCAGCCTTTGAAATATTTTTATAACGGTTGAAGGATTTATATGCAGGTGGTCTGATTGATGGCCAAAGAGAAAGGAAGACATTTAGTGCCCCAAATGCTTCCTTGATCCTAAAAATCCTACCTTGTTCTGACTACTGGAAAGGGAGAGACTGAACTAAAATTGACAGATAAATTCTATTAAAACCGAAGGAATCATATAAGCAGAGTACTTTGCCCTAAAATTGAGGCTGCTTTATGTTAGTAACCTTTGGTGAAAATCCTAGTGCCCCCAAACTATTTTAAAGTAATAATATTAGGATATTTCCTAATTTTGTTAAAAAAGCATTTTAGTTCATTGTACCAGGATATGGTTCAAAAATACCCCCATTTTTACCCATTTACCCTGTAACACAAAGCTCCAGGAGCTGACTGATACATGCATTAAATGCCCATTTTGGTAGCTAATGGGTATATTCTATCTGTAAAGGTGACATCAAGTTTCCAGTTGCCTAAAAAGTCTCGTGCAAGCTCCCAATTAGGAACATGGTGATGTTCTGATGCTTAAAGAATTATGAGTGGCAAGTGTGTAGCTTCAACTTGTATGATCTAAACTACAAAAAGATGGGGTCATAGCCGAGTTCCACAAAATTCTCTCCCAAAAGGCAAAGACAGGAGGGCTTATCTCCAGGGGTGAGAGGCATTTATTCTGGGAATGAATAGTAAGTAACTGCTCAGGCTCCACCGGCCTCCTACATCCACTCCAGCAGGGGCCACAGCTAGAACTAAACAACAGCTAGAGGCCCCCTCATGTGCTCCTGTCCATTGGGGACCAGGCGGGGCTCCAAACTAACTTCAACAAGGTCAGCAGCCTCCTGGGATAGTCATTTGAAAGGTGAAATTTTGGCAATGGTAAAGGAAGGAAAAGAAGGCCTTCCCTTTCCATTTCAGCTACATTTGTACAGAAATTTATTTTTATTTGCATGTGTCTAAAAAACAAAGTCATGTTAAGCCACTCAGAACTACCCAACACATTAAATTCAGCCTTGTAAATGCAATGAAATGACTGAGTGTTAAAGATACGATATTTTCAATGCTCTTTGAAGATTTTAATTGCTTTAATTACATTTTAGTGTGTTCACCTAGAAAAATGAAAAATGACCTTTGTTCTTTCACGGTTCTTCAGTCAATGAGAGAATTAAGCCCATCGCCTATGCGCTCTGCCTTTGAAAATTGTCTCGGCTCTCTGCCCATGTAGAACAGAATCAGATTTTTGCTACTACACGTGGACGAGCACTCCTAATTACTGCTTCATAACGATCTTTGAGACTTTGTGCTGGAAGGTATATGGATCAGGGATGATTAAAAATAAAGACCACAACCGGGTGAGGGTGCTACAAGAGAAGGTCATTCCGACTTACTTGAACATCTCATTTCTCTCTATAGTGGCAAGCCAAAAGCTGTAAGCATTTGCATAGTAATTACAAGTCCCACGGCCGTGGCACTCGATGAATGGCGCACTTCTAAACTCTTCCAGACAGGACCCGGGGGATGCGAGGGCTTGACCAGAACCTTCGGCACCAGCGCTGGTGTGCTGCGGAACAAAGGGATCATGTGTCAGCAATTCCCACTCACCGACAGCAGAGGGCGTCACTGTCTCCAGGGAGGAGCCAGAGTGCTCCCTTCCAGGAAGCCAGCTCTCTGCCTCATGCAATCACCAGGGAACACACTCATGCCCACGCTGCTTACACAGTGGGCACGGCATTACTCCTCACAGCACCAGAAACCAGCCAGCCACTCCTCCCAAAATAGGAGATGCCAGTCCAGCTTCATTAGAATTTAAAGAAATGCTTTTCTTACTATGTCTTATTTTTGTAACAGTGAAACCTCTTCCAACTGGGGAGATGCAACAAGAGCCAAAATGTGTAAATGATGCTATAACCAACTGATATGACATCAGATTTTCTAAATTAAATTATATCCTATATTTGCTAGATTAGATGCTATATAGCCTTTGATAAGGTAAAGAAAAATCATCAATTTTTTTTTAAAAGAGGAAATCGAATAAGAAGGAGAGAAACGAATAACAACTATTGTAACTGTTAAGTTGCATTCTGGTCTAATGGCTTACAATGGTCATGTGGAAAGTATTTGTGCAGGGTCATTTACTGGGAGTTAGTCTAGTAGAACCTGATCTTAAAAGTTCAGAGTCTTGACATAGACTCAAGCAATACTTTAAATTGAGGCAATAAAATAAGAAACTACAATGGGACCTCAAAGAGGTACCATGTTTCCTGTTTTAATTGGTTTTTCAGGGGAAGGGAACATCCAGGGCATCTGGCATCTGGGTCAGCTGGGTGAAAGGGGGTTAGTCTCACCCCACGTGAAGGGTGTGGACACTCACGCTCCCATATATAGTGCGGAGGAGGCAGCACACTGTTAGCCAACATTCTGTTGCTCTCCTCCTGACTCGAGTTTCTGCCTTCAGGCTTGCGTGCTTTAGTAAATGTGTACCTCCCTCCTCTTCTACCTGACTCTAGGAAATGGCAGCCTGTCCTCCCAGCTACCTAGTCCAAGAGCAGCCCCTCCCAAGGCAAGAGGAGGGCCTGGCTGGGCACTGGATGCACTGCGGTTCCCAGCAGAGCAGGCCAGACCCTGGGGATCAGATGGAAGATGGGCCTAAGCAGGAAGAGCCATAGAACTGAGAAGGTGGCAGCATCAGAAAGTAGAGGTGGGGGTGTTAGTAGGGGGCTTCCCTGGGGAAATATGGAGTCTCCCAAATACTTACCATCACAAAGGAATAGCCAATCCAGAGTGAGGACCACCCGTTGGGGCACTGTGGGATCTGAATGGTCTGGCTGTGCACAGCCATCACCATGGCTGGCGCCTCACACACTGAACACCTGGAAGGGACCAGAACAAAGATACTCAGCACAGCTGAAGGGATGGCCCAGGATGAAGCCTTTACTTGTTCATGCCTTTTCCCATTATTTGCAGCCAATCTCTTCACTAGATCTTTCTGATTCAATTACATGTTTATCAAATGCATAATGTGCTCACTGCTTTGCACTCTCCTTGGTGTCATAAGCCTGTCTCCGTATTAAAATATTAAATTCAAAAATACATCCAACACATACGATTTAACTATCTGCTTTGTCAAAGGAGGAAAATGGGAAAGTCACGCTGTAACAGTGGCCATCTCCCAGAGGGGCGGGGGCTACGATATCTTCTGCTTTCTCTTTTGTGTTTCCAGTTTTTCAACAACGAGCATGTATTTCAGCAAACACAGTTAATGCTTGGTGAAATCCAAGTGCTACCAGCCATTGGTTTTAAGCTAGGAACCACCTGAGATATAAGAAACGCATTTAGTGACTTAGAATCGCCAAGGCAAACAATGCACCTGAGGCTGGGTATCCACATGAGCCTCCTTCAGGAGACCTGTTCCAGACCCGGGGCCAACACCCCAGTAACGAGACCCTGTCCTGGGCCAAGGCTGTCACTGGGACCCCTGAAGCTGGAGTCAGTCCCAAAGAACCCTCCCCAGGACCGACACCTCCTAGCCAGGCTGCCTCACACACAGCCGTCCAGGAATAAATTAAAACAACCCACACTGCTCTGACTCAGACCCCCTCAACGAAGGGAACCCTTAGATGATGAGATAATGTTTTGTTAAAAAAAAAAAAGAAAGAAAGAAAAGAAACACCAGCAGGAAAATAATTATATTCAAGTCACAAAATGAACAGAGTGTTAGCAACGCTGATAAATGACTATAGATGGTGTTAATAATTACACCTAGTTATGCTGGAACATTTGCATGAAAATGGATGAGGAGTGGGAAGAGGACCTAAATTAGTCATTCGATTTTCCATGGACTTGGGAGGGGGGGGAATGTGTGTGCAATTTTCTATTTTCTTCACACAAATGCAGATGAATTAAAAGGCTCGGTTAAGCGACAGTTACTGAAATTGGCCTTATACATCTGCCACCATCTGCCTGCCAGACACAGAATCCAGAAATACAGCACGAAGGAAAGGCTTGCTCTGGGCTAGGGGGGCACAAGGGGCTGTACGGGAGGTGGTCCTGACCCTGTCAGATGGCTGATTAGGAAACACAGAACCATAGTTAATGAGCTCTAGGGTCCCTTAAAATTCACAGTCTAATTCCCCATATAATTTGTGAAGAAATTGAGGTCACAGTTAGATGTGTCAAAGCCAGAACCAGAACTCAGTTCTTTTTGCTCTCAAACCAGTGGTCTTACTAATACAACAATGAAACAACCCATAGTTTTATGATTCCTGCCTTTAGAAAGCCAGAAAGTTCTTAGAAGCCCTCAGAAGAAATATATTAAATCCTGAGAAGTTACTGGGAATCTAAGTTAAGTAACCATGGAAACTGCTTCTGAAGAGGCCAGGAGAAATGGGCAGCATTATTTCCAAAAGGAAATGTGAGGTATATATATATATGGTTGAAGGAGTAGTGAGCTTAAAGGATGCAAGTTCCCTTCACGCTGAGTTCCTATGGGTCAGTTAACAGAAAGATGTAAAAAGCCTGAAATGTACAATACTGGGCCATTTAAACGACTCATGCTTACAGACCCAGGGGCTTCTTACTGAAATCAATGGGACCACAGAGAAAAGCAAATCTAAGTCACAGGCTTCTAAAGCCCTGTTTTTGGAATATTCCACATACATGTCAGAGCCCTGGTGCTCTCCACCAAATCAAGGTCAAATGTCAGTTTTATCAAAAGGTAAATAGAAAACAAAAATGAAAAGTCATTTTCTACCTGTTGTCCACGGGAAGCTAAACAAAAACACAAAGGCGGTTAGTATTCCTTCTCACACACTCAGCACGGTTCTGAACAAGGAAAGTCTTATCCCAGAACAGTCCACAGCCCCACACGGACACTTAGAAAGTATTGTCTGTGTTTTGAAAAATGCCATTCTGGAAGGGTAATGCATGATTTTCCCCATTTAAGACTCATAAATATACGTTTTCTTAAAGCTGACAAGAAAAATCAAAGGAAGTTGTCTGGAGATATTTTAATGTAAGGCAATAAAAAAACCTATGATTTTCCTATTTATTAGGCATCTCCCAGCCTTTCTAGTTCCAGGATCCTACATGGAACAGTTCTCTTAATAAGACTGTGATCTCGCCCAGCCAGATCAGTGGTTGAGCATCGACCTATGAACCAGGAGATCACAGTTCAATTCCCAGTCAGGGCACATGCCCAGGTTGTGGGTTGGAGCCTCAGTAGGGGGCGTGCAGGAATCAGCCAATCAATGATTCCCTCTCATCATTGATGTTTCTATTTCTCTCTCCCTTTCCCTTCCTCTCTGAAATCAATAAAAATATTTTTAAATGGTTATGATAAATATAATGTTATGTGTGTTTTACTATAATTAAAAATAATTAAATTATTCTGATAATGTCACAGGGGTATGAGCAATTCAGAAAAAAGAACATGTTAAAAGGCTCCTTACAGAGATCACTATTTAAGGGGTGGGGAGTTAAAAACACTTTTCTAATGCTTGCTGAGGACTCCAGTGACGTTGCTTTGCTCATGGGAGGAAAGACAACCAACTCATGAGTGAGTCACATGAGGTATGAATTCTGTTCCAGAGCTGGGCATTTGAAAAAACACACACAAACACCTCTGTCTAGACTACAAGCAATTTTTTTTCTTCAATTATACATCTGCTCGACTCACCTGCTAATAAACGGTCTAATATTGTCCCCGGCGATGGGTGCCATGGACATTGGCATGGGCTCCGGGGTGGACAACCAATAGGAATAATCATTTCGGGAGGCAAAGTTGCAGACATTGTTGATGTTGCAGAACAGGAAGGGCATGGTACTGAACTTGCGCAGGCAGCTTCCAGCCGTGCCTGGAGGCGCAGGGAGAGACGGCAGGTGAAGGATTTGCTTTCTAATTCACTGTCTACCTCTGTGTCACATGGTTTTGAGCTGGCTAGTAATGAAATATGTATATTCAACCTAATCATTAAAATGGGAACAAAATTCTTTAAAAATTATAAATAGAAGGTAGTAAATATACCAAAGAGACTAATATGATTGTAAATGAGCATTAAATTAAATGTAAAGTAATCAAGAAAAGAGAGGTACTAAAAAGAATTATGTGGGACATTCAGATTGAATTCTAAAAGATATTTAACACGGGGTCCCTTGTACAATGGGAATGAACATAGTGGATGCTGCCTTTAATGGCAGTTTTGCCAAAAATGCAGAGATGCTCTTTGTATAGACCCTTGCTGTCTGATGTTAAGACCTAACCTGGATTTTGTGTGGAGGGTATCTGGAGGGGACTAAGGAAATGACCACAGATATGAACTTTCTTCTGATCTAAACTAATATCAGGGACACAGCTTAGGACACACAGAAAAACATTTGGACAGAATATCATGGGACTTTTAAAAAAAAGAGCCACAGTAAAGCTGCTCTATTTTAAGCATGCAAACTTTCAAGTGTGTATTTCAGAAATCTTGGTCCTACTTGATAAATTGAAGAAGAGATCAAAAGCTTGTTAATTTAAAATTTTTCAAAGATTCAGCCTTTAAATTTTCTGGGCTTCCCATTTAGTAACACAGTAGCTGTTAAATTGATGGCTCATTTGGCAAGGATGGAGGAAAATAGGGCTAAGCCCTCTTTTCATTAACAAGGTCTTCATGGCACCCTGAACTACAGGACCAGAGCTGAATACAGCTCTCCACCACCGAGGCCCTCAACAAATCCATGTTGGATGAATCATAAATCTGTAAATGTCTCACCTAAGTCCTGTCCGTGGGCCCTTTCATTGCCTTGCACGTAGAGCAAAGAGTACCCATTATAAAGAATTTTGGTCCCGGGAGGACACTGCGGATCATCTGTTGTTTGACTGTGCCTGGTCACAAGGAAGCCGTGATCAACGGATGGGGTGCCTGGGGGACCCATGGATCCTGGCAACCCATCAGGGCCGGGTGGTCCTGGAAATCCTCTTGGACCTGGAAGATAGAAGAGAAGTTGGGTTCCCTAGTCACAGACAAGTTCCTCTGAAAGGCTCCAAGCAAGACCAGTCAAACACAACAACCCACCTTCTTCTTGCTGCCTTAGCTTTTCTTTTTTATATACTACCTTACGATGTTTTATGAGCAAAGCAGATGCTCAAAACAATTTAGTCCAATGAATAAATAAAATATGTGAAAAGGGATATATGAATAAATGGAATAAATGACGTGATTCCATGCATGTGATGCATATAGCATTTGGAGGCTTCTCTAGGAAAGAATTATTATAGAATTATTCAAACAACCTCCTTTTAAAGTGGCTTCTCTTCCATATCGGCCCAAAGCCTGCGCATGGAAACAGGTCAGTAAGAAAGCATCCATGCCGTGGGCCCTTCCGTCCCCTGCGGTAACTAACTATGCCGCCTGCAAAACTGTTCATACACCTTCTGCTGGGCTGAGCCCTTTGTTGTCACCTGATGCCCCGAACCTTTAGCATCTCCGTCATTTATGGGATATTTGAGTTCCTGCTTCCTAGGGAAACAGACCAACTTTACATCAGGGCAGACGAGGGCCCTTCGGCCAACACTGGCATTGTCATCTCCTTCCCCTTATCCTTTGCTGAAACGGAATTTCTGAGGCTGCAGCCTGCTTCCCTCATAGAAAACCACACAGGGCCATCACTATTGGCCTCCTTTCAGCAACATCTGGGAAACATTGTGCTTTGATCAACGTCTGCCTCCCTACACAGAAAAAGTGATGACAACCCTTTAACTCTTCTATAGGATCCAATTTCTTCTAAGAAACAGACTTCTTTGGAAATCTTCCAAATAACATTTTCAACTCCATTTTGCAGTTTTCCGCACACCAGCTTCTAACCCAAAGATACAGTAATAAGGTTGGGAGACTGCGGCAAACCTACCAGGAGGTCCAGAGGGTCCCCTCTCTCCTTTCTGGCCAGGGGCACCATCAAAGCCGGGACTACCTGGTGGTCCAGGTATGCCCACTGCTCCTGTCACACCTAAAGGAAGAGAAAGAGAAGTTAGGCTCCGATCCTAGAGAGCAGAAGGCTGTATCTTTCACTTCCCCTTTGAAATGTGCTCTCTAACCTTCTGGAAGGCAAGCAGGAGGCCTCTGACTGCAGATAAAAGTCTTCCCAGAGAAGCATGATTGCTTCCTGCAAAGCCCTGTACACAGTTCACCAAGCAGCTGCCAAATGGACATTTGAATGGGTGTACGCTGCATCATCCCATTCAGAGCTCTCCCTAGTTTCTTGCTATTATTATTGCTATTGTTTGGCAGATCATTTTGGAAAAGGCAGGCTGTGTGGGCTGGGAGGGAGCTATTTGACACATTTTTAATCTTCTCAAGTGTGTCCCCCTTGACCATATTCCACCATCTCAAATAATTTTTAGGCAACAGATATACTGACAATGGATAATATATCTTTTCATGTGTACAGTTTAATCTGAGGTAGTTTAAACTTACATTTTCCTATATGCTACCTTTCAATTCCAAACGTTTTCATTCTCCTTTATTTTTCACCACCCCCCCCTCCCTTTCCAATAGCTCTTAAAATAGGAAGCATTTAGCCCAAATAAGCAGAGATTCTAGGTTAGGATGCCTGGAAACAATAGAAATTAGCACAAGTCTTTGGCAGTTGGGTAGAGCTTCTGAACCAACTGCCGAGAGCTCCAGTTCTTACTGTTTTAGATGGCTGCTCCTGCCCCCTCCCTTCCCGCCCCCCTCCCCCCTCTCATATGTCCTAGCTGGGAACAATGATGTGGTTCCTTTTACCCATGTTTTTCTAAGTGATGTGCTAGGTTGTATGTTCTTCTAGCTATTCCTGCATTTCACTCTGGCTTTTTTAGATCCACTCAAAAACTTTGTTTGGTTTTGATATGCATTAAAGAAAGGTAGGAAAATCATATTCAAACAGGTGATTATGTAGTCATTACCCAGAGACACATGGGTGAAGAGGAAATCCCGACCTCTTCCCTCCTGACCCTCACTCCTTCCCTGCACAGCCCAGTTAATCTTACCTTGCTGTCCTTTGGGGCCTGGAGGTCCCTGAAACCCTTTCATACCGGCAGGACCTTCGGGACCAGGGAGCCCTGGCTCCCCTTTGACAATTTGGTAGGGACCCGGGGGCCCAGGGGGACCTGGAAGACCTGTGGGAAACAGGGATACCACTGATCAATTTCATAGTCAACATATGATGCCAGAAAGAGCTTCCAAAGAAGAGTCCAATGTGAAACCCAATCCAAATAGAATGTTTCTCAGATGGAAAATCATCATCAAAAACACGAGTAATCATATCCTCATAAGTCATACATGTTATCTGCACACATGTATTATTTCACCTAAAATCTTGAGACCTGGGGCCTGGAACATACATTAGGGTCATCGATGCAAACTGCCTGGACTTCCTGACGACCACCATCCGACCCTCACTTGAACACTGCCAGGAAGTGAAGCTCATTCTCTCCAGGCATCTCTCTTGTGACTTGGATAGCGCCCATATTTGCAAGGAGAAAGTTTTTCTCCCACTTATCCGAAATCTGCCTCACTGTACATTATAACCACTAGTCTTACTTTTTAATGGTGAATAAACTTAATCCTTCTTCTGTGTGACAGATCTTGAAATATGTACAATAATAAGAGTTTGCAGAGGAGTCTGAGGTCTGCCTCCATCTCCCTTCTTCAACCAAGCATTCCCTAATTCTCTCACTCCTCCCACACACATTCCCCCTCTTCTTTTCTTTCCTGACATGCCCCTTCTCACTGCATTTAAGTTGCTCATTCTCTCCCTTGGAACAAGGTTTAAAAAAACTCAACACAGCTCCAGAAATAAGGTCTGACCAGCAAAGATTACAATGGGATGCACTGTACTTAATTAAACTACTTCCAAAATTATCCTGTGCTTTTCGGAGCCACTGCACGCTGTCGATGCTCAGTGCGGGGGAGAGGAAGACCCTTTCCTATGAAGAACTCCTTACTGTCCAACCAGAATTCATTCAGCCTACTTGTGCAAGATCGATGTTATTCCTATTATGACTTCAAGTCGCTGATTTCAAGATAAGTCACTGGTAAAAATGTCTACCAGATTAGTCAAATACAGCAATTCTGACTAGCTACCAAAGAATTTGGTTGATTATTTTCTAATGACCTTTGAGCCTTTTCACATTGGTTAAACCAAACACCCTAATTCTGTGAGTTCAATGGCTTTCCTATTTCCTCAAATCCGTAAGGCACCTTCCAATTCAGCACATTATCGTACCTTTAGATCCAGGGAAACCTTGGTCTCCTTGATCTCCTTTAATTCCCTGAAGGCCAGGGAGACCTTTCTGACCTGGAAGAAAGTACAACATTGTCTTTGTACAGGATCATAAAAGATATACAAGTATGTATATGCATAGGCATGTGTAAAGATACACACGTGTGCATATGCATACACGCATGTAAATATACACGTGCATATGTACACACATATATGCATGCATGCATATACATACACACACAGTGAAATTTTCCCATTTAGGCTTATGGAAGAAAAGAGTATTACTTCTGGTCAACTATGTAAAACTTTTGATGAAACTCTTCTTTCAAGAACCCAAAAATCACATTTCCAAACATGCAACAAACTGCATAATGGTCACAACCAGTGGAGGGGCACATGATACTGTTTTTGGTCATGTTCTGATTCACACATGTCCCCAAATAGACCACAAAACCTGCAGGCTGAGCACTTGTTTTATGGACTTTTCATTCACATGTATCTGATTCAGCAGTAAAAATCACAGTGTCTGAACACTGGTAGATACCCCTACATATTTTCTCAACACATTAATAAGTTAATGAATGGCCAAAATCCATGACTTCTTAATGATATTCAAATAATTGAGATGCAATGATCCACTGATTCTTAGTAAAAAAAAAAATCAGAACATCTTTATACAGCCATTCATAGCATTATACAAATTGGGCTGTCACATAGAAACAGTATATTTAATTTGACGAGAACAAGACTTGTTCTATAATTATACTGGTTCAATCAATATTAAAGTGCCAGTGGTTAGGAAGCTCTGGGAATAGGTAAATGTGTCTTTAAGCAGCATCACCTTTACTGTCTTACCTTGAAAACCTGGAACTCCTGGAGGTCCCATATCACCCTTAGCACCTGTGATTCCTGGAGTGCCACCAATCCCCTAGACACACAAAGAGAACATCAGTTGGGAATCATTCAGGAGATGAACGGTAAGACTCTCAAGTAACTAGTCATCGGGAAGCTGGGACAACCCCTCCATGTTCTGCAAAGTATCTTTGTGGATAAATGGTTTCTTGTGGTTCTTGAATGATGTAAAAAGAATGCCAAAAACTCTATGTATGTCAAAACAAGGTAACTGAATCAACTTGCTTCATTCACTGTGTCCCCTCTTCTTGTCCATCTATGTGGTAAGTTCTCAGAGCAGGTGCAAGTCTGACATTCTGCTGTCCCACCCCAGATCACAATGCCATGAACAGAGTTGGGACTTCCTAAACATTTATCATGGCAACACATCAATCTACCAACACCAACTACTTTCTGGAAAACTTTCCTCTAAACACTCAAGCATAGTGCTTTTTCTTTAGAATTAACTTCATATCTTATCTAAAAAGTGATTTTAAATATGGAAATAAGATAAAATATACTAAAGAAGGATTATTTTTCTTTATAACAATATTCATGTATTTTAAAAATATCTCATATTCTAGCTGATAACTCAATAGTTTTTTCTTCTAGTTCCTTTCTCGATATATAAAAAATTGTATTGTTTCTAACATATATTTGTTTCTTTGCTTTAATTTATTTTAATAGGTGCCATAACCAAAATAATATGCACAAATATATACAGTTGACCCTGAACATTGCAGGGATTAGGAGTGCCAACCTCCTGAGCAGTGGAACATTTTTATATAAGTTTTGACTCCCCCAAAACTTAACTACAGTCATCTTCAGTATTCGTGGGGAATTGGTTCCATGACCTCCTCCAGATACTAAAATCTGAGGATACTCCAGTTCCTTATATAAAATAGCATAGTGGAAGAAGGCATACTATCAGCTCTCCAAATCTCTGAATTCCTAATTACAAAATAAAGTATTATTTTCAATCTACAGTTGGTTAAATTTGAGGATGCAAAACCTGGGGACACAGGGGCTAACTGTATTTTTTTTAAAATCCACATATAAGTGGACCTGCATCATTCAAACCCATGTTGTTCAGGATCAACTATATACAGGCATGTGTGTGTGTGTATATGTGTGTGTGTTTTAAGATATGTATGTCATATGAGTGCATACACACATATACATATATACATATATATATATACACACACATACACATATTTATACATAAGTACATAGAGAGACTAGAAATGTGGAGTATATTTCTATGTTACTGAGGCTTGCTTTTTGCATCAAGTTTGTAAGTAGATTTTTAAACCCATGCATTGAACTGTGTTTTCAAGTGGTATAACATTTCTCTTTAATGGTCATTGTAAAACTAGACTGTAAAAAATGTTTAATAGTTGCCTACTGTGGTGCCAATAAAGATGGCTGATGACTGGCAAGAGAGAAGGAACTGAAGGAACTGATCCAGAGAGGATTTCTGAGTGTAATACATATGCGGGCGCATGTGCGCGCGCGCGCGCACACACACACACGCATGTTATTTTGTGATTCTTTTCAGAAACAAGACCTATAAATGGACAACTTACCCACACGCACACACACACGCACACACACACACACACATATTATTTTGTGATTCTTTTCAAAAACAAGACCTATAAATGGACAACTTACAGGCATGCCTTGGAATCCTGGGTCTCCCTTGGGTCCTGGAGGACCAGGGGCCCCTGGCCAGCCTGGGTTTCCTCTGTCACCTTTCAGTCCATCAATCCCAGGGAGCCCTGGAGGCCCCATTGGTCCCGGAGGCCCTAATGGGAGACACAAAAGTCACACATGTCAGGTGAGGGGGTTTTTATGTATGGGTATCATTGGCCCATGGTTGTCATCGCTGGCACCCAACTGTCGCCAACTGCATATACAGCCACACCATATCTATGGTCACTCAACTGTCCACAACTATATGTAGCAACACAGCATCAAGCTGTATGAGCCCCAAGAAATCAAGGTGCCCTAGAAGGAAGAACCTGATCTGCTCATTGGGCAGAAAATGTTGATATAAGCACTGCCCTCTCGGTGTCCACAGGCCCTGTGTTGCTGGGTTCAAGGGCAGCGATGCTGCAGCAGTGCCCGTGGCCGTGAGGGGGAGGCCTGCCAGATGTCATCTAGCCTAAACAACCAGCACAGGTGCCATTCGTGCTCCAGCCCTTTCCCACAATCCTCTCTCCCCTCTCCCTTAATCATGTGTCATATATACTGAATCCCTTGACAGAAAGGACACAGAAAAGCATTGGCCCAGGCCAAAATACAAAAGGCCCAATGTCTGAAGCAGTTTCAAGTTGAAATAAATGCTGTCAACATCTAAATAAAACCTCAATTGAGAAAGTATGTATTTAAATCTCTTTTACACTTGTTGTATATTTGTACCTTCTGATTCAGCCCCAGTTCTGCCCCTGGCCAGACACCTTACCTGGCAGGCCAGGCTGTCCCTGTGGGCCCCGGTCTCCTTTGGGCCCCTCCACGGGGCGGCCCGGAGCTCCCGGCAATCCTGGCTGTCCTTGCGGCCCCGGAGGACCCGAGAATCCTTTCTCTCCTTTGGATCCAGGAATTCCTGGGCTCCCAGCTAATCCTGGGAAACCCACTTCACCCTTTGAGCCTAAACAATAAAAACAGATTGAGATCATGAGAAAGGCAGGAAGAAGAGAAACCCCAGAATATAGGAGGTAGGGGCTGCCAGAGGCTCCAGGAGGAACACTGGAGCTGGGTGCCCTTTCCTCTCCTTGTTATTAATTAACACTCCTACCACAGCCAACCTAACGAGGAGTCAGCTTAGGATACCAGAGCCTGGCCCTCATTCTTAGCTATTATCCTGTATACTTTTTAAAGGAAGTGCTCTATGCCAAAAGCATGTGAGTATATGCTCAGATAAGCCTACAGTCAGTAGCACTGCTAAAGTTAAAGGCTTGTTCCACCAAGAGGTGAATGGATAAACAAAATACGTTATGTCCGCACTATAGAACATCACTCAGCAAGGAAAAAAATGACCTATTGACACATGCAACAACACAGGTGAATCTCAAACTGATTATTCTGTACGAAAGAAGACAGACTAAAAGTAAAATACTGTAGGATTCCATTTATGGAAAATTCTAGAAAATGCAAGCTAATCTATAGTGCCAAAAAGCAGGTCAATGTCTGGGGGCAGGAAGAGGCAGGATGGGGGATAATAAAGCAGCACAGAAAACTTTTGAGGTGATGGGTTTGTTCACTATCTTGAATGTGGTGATATTTTCATGGGTGCATACATATATCAAGACATTAAATCACACACTTTAAGTAAGTGCAGTTTATTATATATCCATAGTAATAAAACTGTTTTAAAAGTTGTGTGTGTTTTTTTAAGTAAGAGCTTTTAGGGGGAAAAAAAGAACTACATGTTTAGTTTAAAATGTATTACCCCAAACCTTCCAATAAAATACAAAAATTCTAGGATTATTTTAAGGTGATTAGGAAAAAATAAAAAGGGAAAGAGAGAGGGCCATCACCTGACCTGATCACAGAGCCCCCCTCCTGACTCTCCCTCTGCCGTCTCACAAAGCAACAAATCCAAAACACAGCGCTCTGTGTCGTGTTTTGTCACGGGCCAGAAAACATGTCAATTAGATTATTCCAAACCCAGTATCTACTGTCTATGTCCAACCATCTCACTGCAACTTTCCCCCAGTTCTGCAGGCACCGTGTGCATCATCGGTGAGTGGAAAAGGAAGAACACATCCAGCGTACGTTACCTTTGTCTCCTTTGGACCCTGGGAACCCTGGGACGCCTCTTCCGGGTATACCTGTAAGAGGAGGGTGAGAAGCAGTGTTCATCTTTCCTAAAAGAGCCGATCTGCAGGTACAGTACAAAGCAGTACCAATACCCTGCACCATCTGCAGAACACAGAAATTAGTTAATTGCACCATGGGAGTGAAATTATATTCCTATAGTTGTCCTAAGATACCCTTGACAGGATAGACATAATTTAGTACTTTTTCCTAAGTCCCTTTCAGCGCAGAACCATTATGACACTTAGCAGAAATAATCTGTACAAATGGGCACTTATTTCCTACGACTTTCTGGAGACTCACAAATTGGCTTTTCTCAGACAACCATCCAACTGACAGCTATTCTCAAGAGAGGTGGGGAGAGCCAGAGACACTTGGGGAAGCAGCCACTGGGGAGCCCACAAATGTGAGAAAGGGCTTCAGGGAAGATTAAAATGGGGGAAGAAGGTGTGGAGGCATTTTTAAAGAATTCTTTTTATAGGAAAATGAGTGTACGTAATATAAACATAAGGTGCATAGAATGAAAAAACGAACTTAAAAAAAAGAGCGATAAAAGCCCCTGGATGCTCCTCCCCAATGACATTTTCCTCCTTCCATCCCCCTGACAATCCTGGGTGTCCTCCTGCTACCTACAAGCAGGCATGCAACTGTCACCCTCCAAACTAGCAGCCAGCACTGCTGCCCAAGTTGCACCTCCCACCCCATCAGGGACAGAAGCAGGTTCTGGAAACAGCAAATATCCCTGGGACCATTAAAGAGGGAGACGCCAGGCAGAGAAGGCAGTGGTCTGGGCTTTTGATGTGTGCTCATTCACTCACCACCAAGAGCTCGAGCAGTTTCGAGGACAGATTTCCGTAACTATTTGTGAGAGAAAGAAATAAACAACCCCCTTCCTGCCTTCTCTGTTTCCCACCCAGACCTGGTGCCCTTGCCCACGCTGCTGTTTTCGGGGTTATAAGAAGGAATGGCCTTGGTGCCACTTGGTACCCAGCTCCGGTCTGTAAGCATCTCGGGGAGATGCTTACTGCAGAGAATAGTCCCATTCTGAACAGGAGCAGCAGCTGGACATACCTGGTTCACCCTTCTCTCCCGCCGACCCTGGAAATCCATCATTGCCGGGTTCCCCTTTCGGGCCGGGTGGGCCTGTCGCACCAGGCTGTCCAGGATGACCTTGAAGAGAAAGGTCATGTCAGTCAGGCATGGAACCTGTGACCACATGCTGTGCATGTGAAAAATGGTACATTCCCAGGCACACCTGGTGTCCCCAAGTTCACTCCTGACATCCCTCCACACTGCTAGCAACACCACCGCTCCTGATGCCAAAAGGATGGTGAGAGTGGAGAGAAAGTACATCAAACTCTCTTGCCAACCCATGTAAAACTCCTTCTAGAACCAACTGGAGTAGAAATAGCTATAAACCCAGTTCGGAGACTTTGATTCTAATTCCTAACGGGTGGCCAGACCTTGAAAAGGCCCTGTCCGGCCCCCAAGGCTGTTTGTTCATCTGGAAAGTGAAGTGATGGCCTGGGCTTGTCTCTGATCATCCAGAGGTCACCCAGCGATATCCTGGGCCCACAACTTGCTGTCCGGGGAGGGTAACTCCCCGGAAGCTTGATGTCCCACCTCCCTGGCTATCACCTTGGCCTCTCTTCCAGGAGCCCCAGTCCGTGTTCTAAAAAGTGGTCTCTACCTGGTTCTCCTTTGACGCCAGGGACACCATCCAATCCAGGGAAGCCTTTGTCACCTTTTTCTCCAGGCAACCCAGGGCTTCCTAAAAGAAAAAACAAAGTACCAGCATGCCCATGACTTTGGGTTTTCCTTTGTCATCTCAGAAGCCCAAGCTCAGGGGAAGGCTCCAGCCCACCTACCTGGATAGCCAACACTTCCTGGTGATCCTTTGGGGCCCGGAGGCCCGGGCATGCCTGGGAGCCCGAGGCTTCCTTTTTCTCCCTTCTCTCCAGGACTTCCCGGAAAACCTGCTATCCCTTGATCTCCCTGTGAGTAAAAATCAGGGCCATTAATATTCTATCTGCCCCCGAAACAGGTGTCTGTAGATGCTTTCCAGATCATCCTATACATTTTGGTGCAATAAAGATTTCCATGTGGGGTTCATGTCCAGCTTTCTAATCAAAGAATCCAAGTCCACACCTGAAAACAGGAAAATCCAACGACCCAGAGCACAAGAGCCAACTGTCGGCCTACTCCTCATGTTGCTTCACGCTCCCCCTCTCTCTTTCCTTCTCCGGTGACAGCTTGCTGCCCTTGCCCCTCAACAAGTTTCCAGATTTTTCCTTGGGACAGGGTCATGAATGGAAGTAGAGAAGAGAGGCAACTTATAATAAGTTGAGGGAAACTGTTCTCTGTTATGGTTCACTGAATGTGCTGAGATGCTTCCTGAAAATTCCTAAGGAAGGATTTCCACTTGGATGATGGGAGGGGCGGTTTCCGTGCAGGCTGCTGTTACCTTTTCCCCAGGCTGTCCCGGAATTCCAATGCCAGGCCGGCCTGCTTGCCCCTTCTCCCCTTTCGCTCCTTTCTCTCCAGGTAAGCCAGGGGCCCCCTGCGAGCCGGGGATTCCAGGCACACCTTTCTCTCCAGGTGATCCTATAAACAAAAACAATGGAAACTTAAATGTGTGAAGAGCAGGTGCTAATAATAAAAATTTAAAAAGCACCTTGACAACCAGTCATGACGAAGGTAAAAGAAGATGTGTCCCTTCATTTATTCATCTGTAAGTCATCCTGGCAGATGCCAGTCACCCAACCCATGAAAGCCACACAAGAAGATATTTCTGTATTTTAGAGACAATTGTTTCATAAAAAGAGATAAGAAATCTGCTTAGTATATTTGCTTTCACAACCATGTGAGAAATGGTTTTTATGTTCTATATTCTACAATCAACTCTCATTATCTGAATGAATCAGAGGGGCGTGAGACAGGCCTTGAAAAGTACACGTGTACTTGGTTTCGTAATGTACGTGAGTAGCCAAACCTACTTATAAGTGAGTGCAACCAGAGACCTAGATGTTTCCTGTCTGGACAGTAGCACCCTGTCTGCATTAGCACCCAGATCAAGCTGAGTCCTAAGCTCTCTGCCTTCTCTCACGTGCTTCCTCTCTGGCTGCTGTCATCAGAGCAAATGCTGACAGCAAAGTGCTGATGCCAGTTCAGGACTAGGGCAGAGGGGCCCAGAGAATTCTGCTGAGTTAACATCAAAGGGCTTTAGCGGCATGAGATCATCAAAAGTTGATGGTCTACAGCCCATGTTTTGTTATTAAATTGTGACTTTAGTTTTTTAACAATGGTCATAGTCTCAGCCAAATTCTATTCACCCCCAGCTAAGAGACCATAAAGAAATGAAGATATGCGCTTGTGTAAAAGACACATCTGCCTGGATTATGTCCTCAGCCTGCAGCAATGCATGTGCATGGGCTAAAAAGAAGACACCTCTTCTAAACCCATCGTACCTGGCAGGCCCATTCCACCAACCGATCCTTTTGGTCCGGGAAGTCCTGGAGAACCTGGTGTTCCGCTAATGCCTGGATCACCTTTAGGTCCTGAAATAATAAAGAGAAAAACCAAACAGGTTAATGCCTACGAAATGTGCCCATTAACATTTCCTCAGCATGAGGGACTGCCATGCTGGTGAACTTGAACACTTCATACCTGGCTGCCCAGGATGCCCTGCTTGGCCGTCCTTTCCAGGCAGTCCTGGGGTCCCAGGGTCTCCTTGAGATCCTTTGTCACCACTTGGACCAACTTGTCCTACAGAACACACATGAGAAAATAGTGAGGAGCCATGCCTACTTAAAATAGGGCAGTGTTGCAGAAACACGGGCTGGTTTGATATTACGAGTGGAGAACCAAACCACTGGTTAGGCAAGTCATTCTATCTCCATTGTTAAAACCTCCCTCCAGGTTACCTTTATCTCCTGGATCTCCCTTTTCACCCTTCATGGCGCCCATGTCAGTTTTATCCATGGTTCCAGGTTTGCCAGGGAGACCAACAGCTCCTTTTTCACCCTTGACACCAGGGTCTCCCCTGGGTCCTACAGAGCCCGGAAAGCCATGATCCCCTGTAGAGGAAAGAGAAGGCACCCAGTGAGATGTGACCAAGTATCTCAGAGGCAGTGACAAAGTGTGGCATTCTTTCTGGCTCGTGGAAACAACTGAGAAAGAAAGTGTAAGCACTAATGGACTATCCAGAAATGGCATTAAATGATAAGTGTTACCTTTGGTTTTGAGTTACCTAGAAGAATCTGACCCAGGTCAATGAACAATAAAGCCACTTTCTAGAATTCATTTTTTGCTAACAATTCTAATATTTGTGACTTCACTTATTAGTTTAAATAATTTTGATTTTCTCTCCTCCCTAAATACCTTTATCACTCCTGTTCATGGTGCCACTCAATTCTATACAAACTAATAGAAGAGGAATTTTCCTGTTCTACTAAACAAATCAATCAATCACCATTTTTATGTCTCACATGCAAAGTCATTTTTTTAAAAAAACGTTATTTTGGACCAAGTCAAAATACCAAGATAAGAAATAAAAATTAAGATATGAATTTGCCCAGTTTGTTCATTTGAGTCTAAGGATTCAGTTCCTGTGACCTCACATGACTGAAGCTTACACCATTTCTCAAAACACACACACACACACACACACAAACACAGAATCTCAACTGTGTCAATAACACCTGAAACTTGTCTCCTCTCTAATTTGTTGGCAGAGCACACACACCATGAATTCCTACTGTAAGAGGAATCTTCCAGATCCCTTGCTTGATCTTCTTAACTTCTTTCCTTTGCCTCTTGAAATGAAACATCATCTATAACCATTGCAGAATTTCCCAAGAAGCATCGAGACATAGACATCAGACAGGCTTTTCTGAAGTTATCAGATCCCTACCTTTTTCACCCGGAAATCCTGGCGTGCCCGCTGGTCCTGGAGAGCCAGGCTGCCCTGGGGTCCCCATGACGCCCATCTCTCCCTTGAGACCTGTGGCCAGATGGAAGGACTGTGAATGCTGATGACATATAGTAAGGGTCATGATGAGGTAAGGTGTCACCTCAGCATCACTTTGGGGCAGAAGTTCACAAATCATTTACCTTGAAACCCAGGAAGTCCTGGCGTCCCCTGCTGTCCAGGAGGACCAGGAAGCCCCGACTGTCCAGTTAGGCCGGGGAGCCCTTGAGTGCCTTTATCTCCTTTGGGTCCTGGCATATCCAGACCTGGGAATCCGGGGAAACCCTTCTCTCCTTTCACTCCAGGTGGGCCTGAAGGTGGGTGAAGAGCAAATAACCTTTAGCACAGTGGTTCTCAACCTTCTGGCCCTTTAAATACAGTTCCTCATGTTGTGACCCAACCATAAAATTATTTTCGTTGCTACTTCATAACTGTAATGTTGCTACTGTTATGAATCGTAATGTAAATATCTGATATTCAGATGGTCTTAGGCGACCCCTGTGAAAGGGTCGTTCGACCGCCAAAGGGGTCGCGACCCACAAGTTGAGAACTGCTGCTTTAGGAGAACTTACAGGTGTGTGCAATACACCTCAGTGAGCTTAATTGCTACTTTCTGCAGAAAGTATGTGAACCCTCCCCCGCTGGAGGTTGGGCTGGTTGTCACCTTCCCAGAGAGAGGTGTTTGGGGCACTGAGGCAGTTGGTGGATAAACAATGTCCCAAGAAAAAGTCCCTCCTTCCTGCCATCAGTAGTCAGTAATTAGCACTCGAAACACCACCCCATCTCTCCGCAGTGTTTAGATCTAAGACTAGCTTCTCTTCGCACTTTTCACTGATTGTCTTGCCATAGTCCACCATCACTGTCTTAGTTCTACAATTATTATCAAAGGCAAAGGAAGCTTCTAGACGTCGACTCAGATTATTCACAACTTATTAACTCTTCCATGGACAGATAAGACATACACACCCTCATTTTAAATTTGAAAAAGTTATTGACTGCACAATAAAGGGGAGGTCTTATAAACCAAGCCCACTGGGAAAAAAAGAAAGGCACCTTTGACTACATTTAAGCAAACAACCAAACTTATTTCCACAAATAGAATTTACTTTTTGCCTTTTTAGTCACAGATTCTGCTAACTTCATGGGAAACTCCAGCATCAGCTCCTGTGCCGTTATGAATATGATTTGGGGAAGAAATCATTCTGGAAGAATGTCACATCACCTGAGGATCCTGGTGGTCCCTGTCTTCCAGGGGGGCCCATCAATCCAGGGGGACCAACTCCAGGAACTCCTGGAGCTCCTTTGGGACCTTGTAATCCAGGAGGTCCTGGGTCACCTGGTTGGGAAGAAATTGTGAGTAAACTGCATGGGGACCACAGCATGTTTCACAGCACACACTACCTACTTGTACAATAACCCACAGCAACAGAAAGCCATTATACTCTAGGCCTTTCATCATTCATTCACCAAACACTCAGAAGCTAATAGGTGCTCTGAGGACACAAAATAAACAGACCCAGTCTTTGCCACAGTCCAGATTTACTTGTAAGAAGTTACCTCTGATTCCCTGAAGGCCGGGGGGCCCGATGGCTCCATGCTCTCCAGGAATGCCTGGTCCCCCGATGTTCCCCTTCTCCCCAGGTGTGCCAGGAATGCCTGGAAGACCTGGCGCTCCTTTGAGTCCTGGCAGACCAATCCCAGGCTCTCCCTGGAAAGTCCCAAACACAGAGAAGCAAGTTCACCAGAAAAGCCCATGATTTTATCAGCCAAGTGCAAAAGTGCAGACTGTTAACTGATTCCGTGGTGCACTTAATAACACCTGCCCAATCCGCTTCCATCTGCAAAGCTTCCTCATACCTACTATGTCCTTTCGATCTCACTATGAGCCAAAAAGGTAGGCAATTTTTATTGTTTTCATTTTACAAAGAGGAAGAGGCAACCCCCTACCCCCCACCCCCCACCCCAATCACTTGTCTGAATGTGACTGGTGGCCCAGCTAATAGATATTTTCGTAAGAAGAGGAAAAGTTCCAGGACAGGAACAGGACACCCTTTATGTAGTTTTTGCTTTAATGAAGGCTTTCACGTCAAATTAAACATTTAAATCTATTTTATGAGTCAAAGGGCTTTGACAAATGCAGATGGTTAAAAATAAAGGAAGTATCTTGAGGGCCCGAGAGTGCTTTCCAAACAGCCCCAATGTAGGCGCTGACATAGGCTGTGTGAAGCAGTAGGTGGCCATTATGTCCGTCACAGTGCCCTCTGGTGTCCACTGTTGGTGACAACTTCCAGATGAGGACTCTGGACAGGAGGGGGCATTGGTGACTAATCTACACATCCCAGCAGGAAATTTGCAAAATGCCAGGAACTCAATCCAAGGGATATTTGAAAAAGTACAGTGTTTTAAGTCATGAACCAAATCCTTAATTCCATGTGCATTTGGTGTTTACTAAACACAGAGTTAAAGTGATCCACCCGCCACCACCACTGACTAATGTTCAAATCAAGTGCAGGTTAGGAGTGTTTTATAAAGATAGATTTCCGTATGCCTCTCTTCTGTCTTAGCCACAGGGAGCAGAGACACCAGGAAGTTAGGTGTTTCTCAGGAAGGAGCTTCCCAGGGTCACTGAGGCGCAGCTGCCTCCCCGCACCCCTGCCCGGTCCCCACAGCTTTCCCTGCACTCCTCACAAAAAGGAAACAGGCCAGCGAGCTCTACATCAACAAAGGACTGCCCTTGGCCCTTTCTCCCTTTTAGGACTGATGCCTTCGGGTAATTTCACTTCCCTTCCTCACCATCAGAACAGAAACGGATCTATCCAAGAGTCAGTTACACTTACTGAGCAGAATTTCAACTGTGAGCAAGTGGGCAGAGGGGATGTATGAGGGCAAGGAGAGTCCTGAAGTCACACTAGCCCAGGGGTTCCCAACCAGGGCCATTTTGCGCCCCTCCCTCCCGCGGGATGACATCTGGTAATATCCGGAGATATTTTTGGTGGTCACAACTAAGGTGGGTGTGGCGTGCTCCTTAAGTATCACGGGGGAGGCTGCTAAAGATCCCAAATGTTTGGGGCAGCCCTCGCCACAAAAAAATCACTGGACCAGCAAGTCAATAATGCAGAGGCTGAGAAATGCTATGCTAGACCTTCCTGAGGGGCTAGTACATCTTGTAGGACAATGGCTTTCAAACAGCTTTCTTCTGCCACCTACAATAAGACAGACATTGTATGTTGAGGTGCAGTATACACACAAGCAAGAACATACTCATAAAGTGGAAACAGATGGTTTTCCCCCAAAACATTTACTACTATGTGCTGTGTACTTGGGTATTTTCTACTCTATGCTATTTCATTAAAAACCAAACATGCTGATCCCACAGAGCCCGTGAGATTACTAACCCACATTGTGTGTGTCCAATTAATCACAAGGGTGGAGGACACAGCCATCCAGAGAACACTCAGTACCCACCTTCTGGCCGGGTGGGCCTGGGTTGCCAGGGAAGCCATTAATTCCTGGGCGACCTGGATTCCCAGGAAGTCCCAGATCTCCGGGCAAGCCATCAATGCCTATTTTGAAGAAACAAAATAATAATTAATGTAATAATGCTATTTCCCACTTTCTTCCCTTCTTTTACACTTGCTCAGGGGTAACTGAATTGATTGGAGGTGGCCAACAAAAAGGAAGCCCCATAGAGGTGGTTCTAAGAGGAAGATGAGATCATCTGGTCATGGCAGTGCCACCAGTGCCACCTGGGGGGCAGCTCAGAGGCTGTGGACCACTCAGACCAATCCCAATCCTTCCTTTCTTCTACTCAATGATGTTTTCTTTCCTGTCCTACTCCCCCAAAACAAACACAAACACCTTGGTGTTAGCAGACTAAGAATGGCACTTTAAACTCTTACTACCCAAGTGTGGCCATGCTTTAAGAACAGTGCTGTTGCCCTGATAGAGAGCTATGGAAGCTGGTCCACATTTTCACCAGACCTCCTGTGATTGCTGGATGCATTCAAGTTTGAGAAGCACTGGTTCTCAAATGGGGCTGCACCACACTGGAGGCACATGGCGACATGTAGAGACTGGGTCCCAACCCAAAGGTTCTCACAGGCTTTCACACAGCTGCCCACATGGCTCCCGTGTGCAGCGAAGTCTAAGAGACGCTGGTTTACACCCCTCCTGTGGGATGTGGCAGTCCATGACCTGCAGTCATTTATAAGTTTGCAGAAGCACACACCTCAACGGCACCTGCTGTGGGGCTGTTGTGCTGAGGGGTCCCAACAGAGAGTGGACCTAACCGCCCACCAGCATCTGCACCTCCAAGCAGCTTTGTGAGAGCTTCTAATGAAGACCTTTATCAGTTAAACTTTACCTGTCATGATGGCAATGGTATGGCTCTCATATGGAATATAGTGGGGTCCATGAACATGGAGAAGGCCTATGCCTTCCCCCACGAACTTGGAGGGTCATTAAGGGCCTTCTGCTCTTTATACCTGACAGAAGTAACCACGTACATGGGTGGTTATTATGTGGCTCTAGGAGGAAATAGGCTGCTGTCTCTGGTCCGCCAAATGTCTAGGCTGTAACCATGACAGTAGGTGTGATGCATGCCTCTAGACAAAAAGCCAGGAGGCTGGACAAGTCTTTAAACTCAGCTTAGGCCAAATGGCCAATGAAACTGGGGCCATGATGCCCATCCAAATGGGAAAGACACGCCCCCTATCGCTCATAGCACCTTCGCAGTCCTGACCATGTTCGTCATGGCAAGTCTATAGGCCAGGGTCTACCTGAAGGACTAGTTGAATAAGAAAGCAACAAAAAAGAGTGAAATTGTCCTCTTTACTTCCTTACAACTTTCAGAAAGAAGTACTGGTTCTAAAATGTCAGCACCCTGTGGGGATACTAGCCCCATGTGCAGAGGCCTTGCCATCCTCACACCTGCCCCATGACCTTCCTTCTAACTTCCAAGCCCAGTTGGCTGGAGGTCCCACTGGCTGTGTATTTCCTTCACTGATGACAGAGAATTTCCTCCGGGTGAGTTTAAATGCATGTAGCATCTGCCAGCTTCCCGGGCAGCTTCCAGTCCCCTAATATTCCAACTCCATCAACCAAACCACTGTGTTGCAGGCACCATTTCCCCCATGGCTTTAGTGACTGACATCACTGCACTGTGAGGTCATGAGCAAGCCTGCCCATATCTGCACGGTCACTACTCGCATAGCGTCTTCATGTCCATTGCCTCGTACTCTCGTAAGTTCAAGTAAAGGTGACCAGAGAGAGCACAGCCCATGGTGCTGACCAGCCAGGGAATGAACACCATCAAAGCTACGGTCCCACTCATGGTTGAGCTCATCCTGCAGGCTTACCTTTGGGGCCTGGAGGCCCTGGAAATCCAATCCCCGCCTGACCGACAGCACCCTTCTCTCCTGGGAGGCCAGGCCTTCCTGGGGTTCCAGGGAAACCTCGGTCACCTGTTGTGGGCAAGACCAATGATCAGCATGAGAAAAACCGGAGAATGTTCCAATTCCACCTCCAGGTGAAGTAGAACTTAAAAGTACCTTGGGGCCCTTGGAAACCTGGGGAACCCGGAAGTCCATCTGCTCCAGGGGGGCCAGGTAAAGGCATGACTCTTCCTGCTTCACCCCTGAGACCTGCAGAAAAAAAGCAAGGACATCGCGTGAGCCCAGCATTGCGTCCTCTGAGCGTACTTTGTGTACCTGGACAGACACCTCCATCTGCACACCTCCATTTCCTCCCTCTATTTTTCTAGAATCTTTCACAGAGTGTTGTTCCTCCTCACCCCAAAATGTATGTCCAGAGTGACCTAGATTTGTCTGACTAAAGAATTCCTTCATGGTCCAAAGTAAGAATCAAGAAAAGCTGAACAGCCTGCCATGACAAAAGGTGAGATGGGCCTGGGGAATTTCTTATTTAGTCTGTCTCAAAAAGTCAAAACACTTTTACTGTTCTCTCTCAATTCCTCAGCCAGTACTAATTCTGAGTTGCGTTGAGAGCAACCTAAATTATGTTCATCTGGTGGTAAGTTATCTTCACAACGTGCCAAATGGATGGTTATGCATTACTGGTAACAGTGCAGCTGGACAGATGTCTGCTGTCAAGACCATCACAAGCGAGGAGGTGCCAGCCCAGCCCCCAGGACATTCGTGCATAGGAGATGTGCTGGCCGTCAGGATTTAGCTATTAAGAAAGGACTAAAGGGATCATCTCCAGGAATGTGTGCAGCAACTCTTCACATGCCTTACGAGAATTCAAGATACGTAGGGCCTCCCAGTGACAGCCAACACATTCTTGAGCTATAGAGTATAGGAAATGCCTCCCGACTGATTCCAACACGTATTTGCTATCAGTTCTACCCCGGATGGAGACTTTCATGGTCACCAGAGTAAACAGAGTTCTGGCAGATCAAAGAAGGTCAGGTTTCTAATCCAAAAGCTGAATGGGTCTGGGTGGCCAAGAAACTCTACAGAATATGGGAAAAGACCAACAGCACTGCCAACAATGCCTTCTTCCCCATCCTACCAGGATGTATCTAGATGTACCCCAGTTGGTTTTTCTGATAGTAGTTTCTGGCCAAGAGGAAGGTCTGATTCCATTTTGTAGCTCTGCAAGTTTTCAGATCTCAGAAGTACAAAGAACACTTAATATGTAGATTTGGGGATCAGGAGCTGAAGGGAAGTGATCAGTGGTCTCTTTTCTAATACTGGGGATCTTTCTAAGTCAAACTCAGTATTTCTCTGCCCCAAAGGAGTGACAAAAGAGACATTTCTTACTAAAGAGAGAACAATTATCAGTGGAGTCACAATTTGGTGCTAAGTAATCAATGTTCTCACAAACAATGAGAATGGTAATAATAACAGATACATTAGGATGCTAAACTTGGACTTCCATCGAAGACTTTCTGGGTCAGAATGCTTATGAACTTTATATTATGTCTTAATAAGGAAATAGTTCCCAATAGGCACAGGAATTGATAAAACTTGGGCTAGATGTATGACTGACGACAGAATTGGCAAATCTGTAAGCAAGAAGGCCATAATGTAATTGCTTCTACAGAGTTCTTGTTGGATAGTTTGATTATCCAGCTACTTAGTTATGTTTTTCAATGTTTACTAGTCACACAGTTTTAATCACCCAAAGTCCTTTCATTCATTGTTTACAGCTTTGAAAACATGTCTTAGTGAAGCACACTTCCTTTTCTCCTTTTATCCAAGCCATTCCCAGCCTCTCCTCTTCCCATTCCAGGATTTTCTAGGGAAAGATGTGAGTGTTCCATTTCTACCCTGAATCATATTCTACTAATAACTTATTGGGAGCCTATGTGTGCAAGACCCGGAGCTTTCCCTTGTATACCTCTGTCCCTGATAATAAGGCTGTAATAGAGCATGCCTGTGGGAAACCCACACATAGCCCTTTCTCCACGTGCTCTGCCAAACCCTGGACAGTGAGCTCCAGGGGGGCAGGGCCATGTCTGTCTTGTTTATCATTCTGATCACCACTTACCATAGTGCCTGGCACACACAGTCAGAGAAAAAAACAGTCAGCAAGTGACTAAAACCAACATGGAATTAAATATCAATAATGAAGTTGAAACTGTTATAGAATTAATCAACAGGCAAGGTACACTCTGTGGGATAACCAGAAGCCAAAATGGACTGACTGTGCCTGGGAAACACTGAAAACAGATGAGGAAAAAAAAAATGGGCTTATGTTGAAATCACTCCCACATCAAAGGTTGACTTTAGCTGGTATAGCTATATATTTATTATAAGGAAAATCATCTATATATTCAAATGCTTTTTAGCCCAATCCTACATACTATCTGGCCCATCCTATATCATAAAAGCCTAATATGCTAAGTGTCTAGTGATCCAGTCAGCCATTCAACCAATCAAAGCATAATATGCTAATGATATGCTAAGGCCACTCAACCAATTGATCGCTATGACATGCACTGATCACAAGGGGGCAGACACTCTAATCGGTAGGTTAGCTTGTTGCTGGGGTCCAACTGATCGGGACTGAGCGAGACAGGCTGGACATGCCCTGGAGCCCTCCCGCAGTCCCTCCTCGGTGCGCCAACCTCCCGTGTCCCTCCCTGGCCCCGACCCTGCACCACTGGGGTCCCTCGGCCTGGCCTGCACCCTCTCGCAATCCGGGCTGAGGGACCCTCCACCCCAAGTGCACGCATTTTGTGCACCAGGCCTCTAGTCTTATATACAAATGAATGTACAAAAAGGCCAAAGAAGGACTTGCCCAGGTCACCTCTGGAAAAACTGAAACCAAACCCACATGCCCACATCACTGAGTCCAGGACCGCTGTGCATCTTTGTGCTGCACCTGAGGTCCTCGGGCCTCACCTGGCTGGCCGGGGGGTCCAGGATTTCCTGGGAAGCCCGCTTGTCCTTTGTCACCAGCGGGGCCACTTGGGCCATACCCTGGAGGCCCAGGAGGGCCGATGTCACCACGACTGCCAGGAAATCCAACTCCTCCAGGGGGGCCACGGTCTCCTTTTAATCCTGCTAAACCCTTAGATGAAACAAGAAAAAGAAATCTTATTAGCAGACATACCAACACTCCTGTCCATGTCACATTTTTACACACTCAGTAGTAAATAAGTACCAGGGTTTAACTGGCTTAAGCTATTTATTTACTGTAACCCTTCTACAAAGATCAACTTGTGGTTAATAAATGAAACCAGCATTCTTTTCTCTAAGTTGAGCAATCATCCTCCCTCCCTTATCCTACATAAGGAGACACTTCAAAGAGTGAGGCATTTATATCTGGAATCTTCTTATAAAAGATGACCTGAACACCATTCACTTGAAACTTCACCACCCTTCCGACATGAGAAAATCTTTTCAGTTCCCCCCAATACATCAGAAGACAATGATCCATTATTATCTCATTATCAAGTCAACACCATCAACACCATCAGCATAGGTTTACAGACGAGTTTTCCCATGAACCATGAAACAAGTTCACTTATGACAATTAGCATTTAAGTGAGAATATGTAAATATGATACAAATTATTCTCATTATTTGCATGGCCATTTGTACAGTGCATGTTCAGAGTCTGGAAATAAACATACCGGGGAGCCTTTGGGACCGGGCAGACCTGGATGGCCATCTCTTCCGGGAGACCCTGATCTGCCTGGCATGCCGGGTTGTCCTGGGAAACCTGGGTCTCCTTTGTCACCTTTGAGTCGCATGTCGAAGTAAATCTCACCAGGCTCTCCCTTGGCTCCTGGCTGGCCCATCAGCCCTGGTGAACCTTGAGGGCCCTACAAGGACAAAGCTTTATGAGACATTCACCCCTGGAGAAATTCATCCATGGAACACACAAGCATGGCTGGTTACACAGTCAATACGAAATCAAGAAGCCACCTCCTTGAAAATGGTGACGTGTTTAGATTTCCTCATTCATTTACTAGAAGCCATCCAATAGCTATGACAAAGCCCTGATCTGACCTCACTTCTTGTAAACACTTTAAATATTCCTTTTAGGGATTCTGATCAGAGACTGGAATATAAGCAGGGAAATAATCATGTGGCACTGGGTAACCAGCTCGTGGAATGGTTCTTAGGTAGCTTTCTTGGCCCTTACAACTGTTAAACATTCACAAGAACATTTTAGCAACTGTTGGAGGGCAATGAATGTGTAAGGTCCTGGGCCCAGGAACTGGAGAAATGGCTTCTAGGTGGAGATGGTGGTTAAGAATCAATGAGGGCTGGGAAGAGCCATGTTTTCTCTGACTCTAGTCACTGTTGAAATTGTCCAGGTTTAAGCTTACACTCCAAATTCTGGAGGAGAGGTTTCCAGGGCACTGGGAAGACAGGAAACTCTGGGAAGGGAGTGCAACAGAATGGACTTTCCCAGGAGACAAACAGAACATTTTTCAGTTCCTAGAAAGTTAAATCTGCAAAGTATACCCACACCCGTAGAGGGTTTCTCCACCAGCCACTCTGAGAGTTGGGGTTCACAAGGAAAATAGCCAAGGTTGCAAATAATTATCTCCCTAGCTTGTTCTCTCAGGCCTGAGAAAGAAATCTCTTTAGCCTCCCTGCTGACTTGGCAGAATTTAAAACTCTTCACAATTCATTTAATTTGAATTCTTTTTTATAAACTCCCTCTCAAGCAGTTCTTGGCTATCTGTGAATCACACATATGTGTGTCTATGTGTAATATATATGTCTCAAAGGATGGAATTGGAAGACAAAAGACATACCAAAATGCATACAATATTTAGATTTAAGAAGTGGCTACCATTTATTAAGCGCATACCATGTGTCCCAATCATTGGGGTGTGTGTGTGTGTGTGTGTGTGTGTGTGTGTGTGTGTGTATGTGTGTGTGTGTGTGTATATATATATATAT
>NW_005371371.1:2467504-2511120 GCF_000412655.1 Myotis brandtii | reverse complement strand
TCTGATTCTTATCCCAACCCAACTCTGCAGGAAAAATATTCAAAGCACCTTTTAGCAGATGAGGGAGCTAATACTCAAGATAACAGTCAGAAAGTCTTATTTCTGGTTGTACTTTATCCCCACACCACATGAGCACTGCAGAGTCAGGTATTGTCTCATAAAAGCTGCCTCTACACAAATGTGGAGATGAGGCTGGCAGAGGTTCCGAGGCCTGCTCAGGTCAAACAAGTGGTAAATTTGGGACTAACCTAAACAGGGCTGAATCATTTTCCTGCCCATATTGCTTCCTCCGAGCTGAAACAATGCCAGCTAAGGAATGAGCAGCTGCTCTTTCAATACCAAACATGGCACAGTTGTACCTTCTTAGATGCACAACCAACACCATCCAGTGTGCTCCCAGAAGCCTGGAGAGTCGGCAACAAGTCTGCACTGTCCAATACTAGTTAAACATTTAAATTAAATAACATTAAAACTTCAGCTCCTTAGTCACACTAGCCACACTTCACAGACTCAATAGCCACCACTGACCAGTGGCTACCAAACTGGACAGCCCAGGCATAGACATCTCTATCATGGCAGAAAGTTCTCCTGGACAGACAGAGCTGGTTGGAACTGGCCCTGAGCTAGACGTGCCCCTTATAACAGGATACTTCATTCAGATGTACTTGGCAAAGGTAGAAGATGCTCAACTTATTTGCTCTTGTCCCAAGAATGGCAACTCTTTATCTCTACCAGCCAGCTGCTAGAAAGGTTAGCAGAGGGTCAAGAAAATTTCATTATCTAGTTGCAAGGTATTGTGGTATTTCGTAGCTTTTTCCCTTGGGTTAATATTAGCTCCTATGCATCCTTAAATCTCAGTTAAAGCTAGAGTCCTCTGTGAAACCTTTCCTGATAGGTAGAGCTGCTTTCTCCTGTATCGCCATGGTGTAACACGTGGTTCTCGTTGTAAAACTTGCTTTGTTTATTAGGAACTTTTGCTTGCACATCTGTCTTTATACTAGTCTTTTGGGGCTTTGAGAGCAGGACCAAGGCTTTCTATCTTTGTGTCCTTAATGTCTGCAACTAAGGAGATATTGGGGAAAGTATATGTTGAACTGTTAATATTCACCAATAAAAAATAAATACCAATGTAAGAAATTATTACCAATGTATATTTTTCTCAATCCAGAAGCATCATTATGTTATTTTACAGTGATTATTCAGAAATATAGTTTTCTAATACTGTGAGCAAAGGGTGAGAAAATATAATTTTTTAAAATAAAGATGACCTTGTTCACTATCATTCAAGGGAGGAATCTGGATTTTTTTGAAAAGGAACATCTATGACCCTAGGCTATCTCATGGGGTTACTTTGCCACAGAACTTCTTAATCCTAAGCAATTCAAAGGTCTTTTGATCCACATCCCTCAAGATAAATATGGAAGAAATCAAGTAGCGCCTTGAAAATTTAGCACTGGCTGCACAAATCCGAGAAGATCCAATGGCTATGTGGTCTGCTTCTAAAAAGTGGTGCCACTGTGGGGAAGCCAAGAGGAGTTCATTTCAATTACCCACTCCCAGCAACCAGAGCCTGCCCCTGCAGCGTGGGCTTCCACATCTGTCAGGAGCCAGACTCTTGTGATCTGTCCTTCTTCCCCAAAATCAAACACTCAGCTTTTAAAAGAACATGTCACCGAAGTGCCATCTACATCAAATGAAAACTCTGAGCACTTCATCACTTTCTCATTTTAATCTACATCCCGGTATACTCCATGGGTTCCTGAGTACCACTTTTAGCCCCCAGCCAAATTTGACATAAGAACCACACTTTTGAGCTAGTTAAACCATACAGCCTCAAATAAAAGGAAAATTACTCTCTTCTAAAATAAATTATTTACCATAAAACAATTTTTAGGCATTTTTTCCCCATCTACAGAAAGCAGCTCCTGATGGGGAAGGCATAGGATTAAAATTTTTGTGGTACGTTTTCTTTACTTTCTTCTTTATCATGACTTCTACTCAACCATCCCTCTCTCTCATCTCCTTCCCCTTTATCCCTTTTTATTAGATGTGAGGCTGGAGAAATGGATGTCTGGACTAGGTTTCGGGCACAGTGGAGGCAGGAAGAATTCCAGAAAGGCCAAGTAGATAAAGACTGTGTCCAGAGGTTAAAAGCATCCTTTACTGCTGCCTTCAAAGTTTTTCCGCCTTTGATCGCCACCACAGCCAGGGCTTCCCAGCGATGGGAGCTTCTAATGGATTTAGAAATATTTTCAACAATTGCAACTTCTAACTTATCTCCCCAGGCCCAGGGAAGCTCTGGAAAGCAGGATCTCAAGACCCAACTTCAAAAGGAGAAAACTATTGCTAAATCCCAGCTGTTCCATTCCCATTTCAACTCCTTTTTACCCTGACCCGCCTTTATAGAAGCATCCTGTAATATTTTTTCTTAAATATGAATGTTAAAGTGCTACAACAAAAAAGAATAATGCTAAAGACTTGAGGTTCAATTTATGACAAAAGGAAAGGGAAAATGGGAATGAACGTAATTTGTAGGAACTAGTTAATGCTTACAGAACTTATAAGAACCAAGAAAATATGAAGAGAACAATCTCCTAAGGTTCAAAAGCTTTAGACATAAAGCTGATTATATGAAATAAAATAATGTCCTTCAATAGTTAAGATTATTACTATTCTTTTCAATTGCTTCTTTTAAAACAAACTAGAAGAGCTAAGAAGCTGTTTTGATTAACTGAAAGGTTTCACATCCATATGATTGAGGTATTTCATTTTAGATATAAAAAAGCATCTTTAAAATAGAGTTCAGTGTTAGGAATTTTCAAAATATGTATCTGTTAGAAAAAGAATAAAAAATATTTCAAATTCCTATAAGGACACAGGTCAGTTTCCCTCCTTCTCTCCCTAGAAACTATTGGTGCTAAACTTATCCATGAACATAAGTTTGTAGATTATTTAGAATGATAAGCAATAATTGTGCAGAAGGACAATTCAACTCAACAGTGTCACTGCTAAGAGGTAACCCTTGGTGGCATCATTTGTTTCAAGAACTCCCAGAGACCCTGCGGGAAAGGGACACACCAGCACTCAGCTGCACCTGGACACAGGTACATGGCAACTGAATTCTGACCAGGTGAGAAGAAGGGCAGTTGAGATGCTGGTTCTGGATTCCAATAGTCCTGCTCATTCTCAGGGGAATGAGTGAAGAGGAACACAGGGAGTAATTCTAGACTGCTGGGCCAAGAGATACTTTTACCAGCTCCCAAATACGGCAGACACTGTATTGCAAATGCAAAAATATACACCTTCTAATATGGACATGAACTCAGACAGGCATACTCACAGGCAATCCTTCCAGACCGTCCCTGCCAGGTAGACCTTTCTCGCCCTTGGCCCCTGGCTGCCCCGGGAAACCTTTCATAAAAGACAGAGAAAAAATTACAGCACATTATTGATGAGATACTTTCTAATTACTCAAAAGCTTTTTAAATTTTTTTGAGACTTAAAAGAACAAAAATAAAAGATGCAAAGTACAAAGGTCTTTATACAAAATGAATGATGTTTTAAGAATCTCAAAAAGTAATAATGAGCCAGGCCATGGTGGCTCAGTGGTTGAGGGTCAACCTATGAACCAGGAGGTCATGGTTCGATTCCTGGTCAGGGCACATGCCTGGGTTGTGAGCTCGATCCCCAGTATGGGGCAAGCAGGAGGCAGCCAATCAATGATTCTCTCCCATCACTGATGTTTCTAACTCTCTCTCCCTCTACCTTTCTCTCTGAAATCAATAAAAATATGTATTTTTTAAAAAAAAAATAAAGTAATAATGAAAATGCTCAAGATGAGCTCAGAAAGGGAAAAGTGACCCCAAATGCATAAAGGTAACAGTGAAGTGGGATGGCTCTGAATCGCCTCACCCCGCCCCAGATCACTTCCCATAACAACATTCAGTTAACTTCTTTCGAGATAACGAAATTTGCAGAGCTGAGTAAGCCATATGTTGCTATCCTTTTATCAGGACATTTTAATGACAGTGAATTTATAGGACATCTTGATAATTTTCAACAAAGTGGACACATCCCGGAAGTTGAGCATAACAGTCTCATTATTATGCTTTAGTTCTGACTGCAGAAAATCAGGTCTCTCGTGGAGTTAAGATACGTCTCACTGTGAAGGTTCCAGCCCATTGAAGCAAATTCTGACCTGGTCCCTTTCACATTTGGGGGGTCTTACCTCTATCTCCTGGGGGCCCCTGTGGCCCGGGGGGTCCACGAAGTCCTGTTGTGTCACAGACAAGGCAACCCTCTCCTTTTTGACCTAAAAAAGGAAACACGGGGTACTTTTATGTAACACGTGAACAGAAGTCCCTGCAGTGTGGTGACAGAATAAAAGGGCAAAGAAGGCCGTCATTTTAATAGTGACGCATTCAAATGTGTGCTTTCTCAATTGCCTAACCCCTGCTCCAGACGCCTCTGCTGACCTGCTGTGTGTCCCTGTCACTGGGCACACATCACGGGTAACCACTTTCAAAAAATCACTAAAAAGTGATCCAGAACTCAATTTTGCCCATCAGCCTGAAGTTTTGACTGCTACAATTTTGTCTCCCACTCTGTAACTTCCCATTATTTTTTAGTGTTTGTTGGCAAACTGTACATATCGCTCCTGGACTTAAACCCAGGTAACAAGCTGACAGATGATCACTGAGAATAAGAAGCCCCCAAAGCAAGAACAAATAACTGACCTGACATTGAGATGGAAAAGTAGAGAGATGGCAGCACACACAAAAATGGAAGGGAATGCCTTTCTTTGGAAATTTTACCATCTTATGTCCTGACTTTCAAACTAAGCTCAAAGGCCTTAGGGTATCCTAAACCTTAAAATGTCTGGTTTCTAGGCACAAATCAGGTTTAATGCAGAGCAGAGTGCATGTGGAGACGCCCATGTTTAGAAGTCAGAGAGGCTGGTCCGCATCACCCTTGTGCCCTCGCCTGGATGGGCGCTCCCAGCCCCAGGGACGGCTACTGCACACTCCTCTCCAGCAGGCCCGAGGGTCAGGGCCAGCAAAGGACCAATGCAGGCAGCCTCGCGTCCCTGAGCTCTGGGCACGGTGCACTGCTTCGTTCTGAGTTCTTCCCAGGGGCAGAACAGCAGCCCAGCCATGGGACAGACACGAAGTGCAAGTCTGCTAACATCTCAGCTACGTTCTGGGCGCCCTGGGTTCCGTGGAAGTGTGCTGTGAGTCCAGGAGTGGGCGGGGAGAGGCACTAGCACCGCAGTCTGGGCGGGCTGACGGTTCTCGAGCAGAAGCATGAAGACACGGAAGAGAGAGTCTTCTCTTAGGATTCCAGAGACGGATAAACAAAATCACAGTACAGAGAACCTTCTGACCATTGGCTCTGTCATAAAATGTAGCAGCCCACCTCAGAAAGGACTCCCTACCTGGTAACTAGAGCGATTCATTGAAAGACAAGTTACTCTCGATAAGCTAGAATACATTTTATTTTCAGTACAAACTGCACAATTCAACTGGTTCACTTTTCAGCTTTCTACGCCAGGAGACTGAGAGCTGGTTAGCATATTTCTTATTCCTTTAAATCAGTTTTATGGTTTTATTTTTACTATTCCTTTCTGTAGCAAGGCTAATTTTGCAAAGATACCTAAGAGGGCCGTAAAGAATCCATCCATCACCGGACACACCAGTGACTGGGGGAATCCCCACCCCAGCTCCAATGACTTCTGAGATCACTTCCATCTAAGGTTCTGTAACTTGCATGGCTGTCAAAATTCTAAGATTTAGCTGAAACTGTTCTCCATGAAGCATTTGTGTTTTAGACTCTTGAAGAGTAAAAATTCTTAGCAACCTAAAGCCAGAAATGGTACACAATGGGGTCGGTTTGGGGAGCAACCTCCTATTTGTTCTACCCTTGGGTACTGAGAGGCATACACATATTGGAATATCCCTTATTTATTACACTCTAAGATAGGACTGTTGGTGCGGTGATATCCACTCTGTTTCCAAGATGGTGAAGGGATTATGATGTGTCCTGGGTTGGTGTTATAGCAAAAACTTGGGAAGAATAAAGATAAAATTGAGAGCACTGGGTAGAGACAGCTGGTCCATGAGATTTGTTCACACTGATTATGGCTTAGATGGGTGGTGAGCATCCCAAGTATGCATTTGTGATTTGGCTTGAAAGATGGGCCTCCTTTGAGAAGGGAACTCTCAAACTTTGAACTGAAAGGTCACAGTAAGACATCAGTCTGAAAGGTTCACCTGCCAGCCATGGAGAAGGCAGCAACTCTGACATCAGGGCCCTGACTCTTCACTGTCTCCCAGGTGAGAGCTGCCTCTCAAATCCAACAACAGGAAAATCCCAGCAGAGTTGTAGGGAGGCACATCCTAGAATGGACTTTGAGGGGAGTTCAAATAAAGGTAGACTACATCCACGTCCACCCAAGCCAGTGAGTTTGCAGACATACTAGTATATTATAGGCCCTAGCACAATCATCATTTTAAAAAAAAAAAAAAGTAATCTCTTACCTTTCTCTCCAACTTCACCCAACAATCCTGGTTGCCCTGGAATTCCAGGAGGACCCGGATCACCGACTGGTCCAGGCTGGCATTCCACTTGTCCATCTGAAATGGATTTTTAAAGTTATAGGATCATCCCTACCCAACTGAAGCTAGGTATTTCCACACTCTGTAATTCAATCTCTCCTAAGGAACCAAACTGTCTGGGGGCTACTTGGTAAGTATTAGAAATCCAGCTTTAGTTTGCTCACAAACAGGACCAGCACACATAGCATCCATCCATCTACGCAGCATCGCACACCATCACTTCTGAAACGTCTATTTCACAATTCTAAAACATATCTCGTTAGCCCTGTCTTATACTTTATTTCATTGCTATCTTGCCAAGTACACACCATCATCCTTATTATACAGATTAAGAAATGGGGGCTCAAAAAAGTTAAGTGGTTTCCCCATCATCATACATCTGTGACATCACAGGGAAGACTTGAGCCACTTTACTTCTTACTTTTCCTAAGCAAACTTTCAGCAAAGCAATAATTATTTAGAGTTGCAGACTGTCCATGGAGAAATGTCTCTAACTGATAGTTCCTATTCAATTCTGAGCATCATTTATGTGACTCTAGATAAGCTAGAATACATTTTATTTTCAGTACAAAATGCACAACTCAACTGGTTCACTTTTCAGCTTTAGACGCCAGGAGACTCAGAGCTAGTTAACATATTTCTTATTCCTTTAAACCAGTTTTATGGTTTTATTTTTACCATTCCTTTCTGTAGCAAGGCTAATTTTGCAAAGACACCTAAGTGGGCCGCCAAGAATTCATCCATCACCGGACACACCAGCCTTCTGTACTGCATGTGAACTCGGGAGCCCCTCAAAGACCTGGGCCAGCCCTGCCCTGCAGCCTGTCCTCAAAGGGACACCACGTGAAATGGTCCCAGAGGGAGCTTACCTATGTAGGCTGGCGGTCCAGGAGGTCCGGGGCGCCCAGGAGGGCCCGGGAGTCCATCTCTTCCACTTGGTCCTGGCAAAGACGCCCCTGGATATCCTTGGTCACCTTTTTCTCCTCTTTCACCAGGGAAGCCGGGAGCACCAATCTGCCCAGGTATCGGGATGCCTGAAACCAGAACAAAACTTCACCTAAATAATCACAAGTTGAATGTCAACCGCACAAACTAATTTTCTTAACTGTTGAAGGAAAAATGACCAGTGACCATCTCTGAAAGGGGAACTGCTGAAACAAGTAAAACTGAATCTAACTGGCAGGCTTCTCACCATGTAAATGCTGGCAGTCAAATGCTTCCTACACATTAACGTGAAGGAAAAGATCAGAGCCAGGCAGAGTAGGTGTGACTCAACAAGAGACATGAACAGTCCCACCGGTTAAATACGTTTCTAGCTACATGCTAACCTGTCCCTTACAAAATGAACACCTTTCCCATGAACACATCTTGTTTTCATAACTAGAAAATGGTGCTACAGAACTGCTAAGCATTTTATGCAAATATCTAATGTACATGATAAAATGTTCAGAATGTAACCACAGAGAAGATTGACAGTATTCTTTAAAAATCAGTCCAAGGTGCTCACCTGGGGGGCCTGGCGGGCCTTGTTGTCCTGGGAAACCTAAAAAGAGAAAGAGTTGGACAGGCTGAGACTGGTGCACTTGTGATTGATGGTTTATATCTCTGTGCCCAGGAGTACCCACTGCCAAGGGGAACAGGAAGCCCGAACGCGTGGAAATGCGGTGTCCCTGAAGCTACAGAGATGCCAGGAGGGGGGGCCCGGATGGACAGTGTGACAATGAAACATGAGCTCGGGTGAGACTCGGTCACCACGCAGTCCTACGAGGCACGCAGATGTTTTCAAGGTGCAAACGAGTGCAGGTTGAAAATGGAAGAAAGAGGAAGAGAGGATGAGAGAGACGGGGAGGAGAGGAGGGAAGAGCAAGAGAGGGAAAGACAAAGGACAGCAACTTACCTTTGGGCCCTGGCTCTCCTCTCAACCCCGGAGACCCTGGGAAGCCCCTCTCGCCTTTTTCTCCCAAGGGTCCTGGGCCAATCACCTGAATTACAGAACACGAGATCACCACAAGGCCTGGCAGGGGCTGGTGCTATAGATGAAGAAGCTAATGCTTTTCCTGTCATTGCATGAAATGTGAAAGAGAAGCAGTCATGGGGCAGGGGGAGCCAAAACATACAAAATAAATATTCCATAATGTCCTCCTGCAGAGAATTCACCAGGCAGGAGCTTTACAAATGAGGTAACATTAGAAAAATATTAATTCCAAGGTTTAGGTTTGGAATTTCTAAATGTCCGTACAAGCCATAACGTGAGTAGTCTCCTTTAAAGAGTGCTAGCAGAACACCTTTACATTTCCTCTAACTGTTTGCAACAGAACACTCCAACTTTTTTACTGGAAGAGTTTTCTCCTTTCTTTTTAATTAAATGGTCCAAAGTGGGGACCTCCTTAAGGCCCTAAGGATGGAAGGCAAAAAGAATGCACTTTTGCCTCGTTAAAAAGGAGTGAACTTACCCACTCAATTCTAAATTACTAAAATTCAAAGAAAATGACCAAGTCAAATTACTTCATTATTACCCTTAAAATATAATTCCTTTGTTGCAATTAAGTTACTGGATATTATTAAAATCTGCTGATGAGGTTAAGCTAAAAACAGGTTACTTGAATGCTGCTGCGGGATCACAAATATGGAAAATGGAGTCATAAGTATATATGGAGAATTAAAAGAATTAAGAAAGCTTGAGAAGTTAATCCAATGATCCTATGCCTGGAAATGTAGCTTAAGGAGAAATGACTCACCACCACCACCCATCGCCCCCATACACTCACTCTCGCACACAATGGTTTTTACAACCATTCATCAACACAGTGCAATGGCAGCAAATAAGAGAATGGTAACATTTTCATCATTTTAAAAAAGCTTTGGCGATGCCCAGCTTGTGTGGCTCAGTGGGTGAGCATCAACTGATGAACCAGGAGGTCATGATTCGATTCCTGGTCAGGGCACATGCCCGGGTTGCAGGCTCGATCCCCAGTGCGGGGCATGCAGGTGGCAATTGATCAATGATTCTCTCTCATCATTGATGTTTCTATCTTTCTCTCCCTTTCCCTTCCTCTCTGAAATCAATGAAAGTATATTTTAAAAAAATAAAAAAGCTTTGGGGCAAAATGGTTAAAATAATTATAGCAAAACACTGACAAGATATTGAAAATGATTACTTGAAGATCACTTGAAAACATGAAGAATGTACTTTTTTTAAAAAAAAGTTACATACAGTGATTATAAGTATGTATAACTATGCATATGGACAAGGAGTAAAATGTTATTTGCAAAAATGAAAACTGTTTTTGCTTAGAGCAGTCAAATTGTGGATGATCTGTCCCTTTTGATAATGTTTTCCTCAATGGACCATTTAAATCAAAAAAGTTTCAGAGTATGTGGCTACTATTCTTACCTACATGCAGAAATGATCAAAATTTAATAAAAAATAAGACCCAAACTCCACACCATAAAAAATATAAAATTATTAGTTCAGATTGTACGCAACCCCTTTCCATAAAAATGTCGGTCTAGGAATGCTGCGGAGCCTGTGGCCTAAGCAACTGCTTGGCCTCAACTCCTTTCCTTTCTTTATTTCATAGGCTCTCCAGCCCAGCAAACATTACTCTTACTCACAATTCCAGGTGAGCCTGGAGGACCTGCTTCACCTTTGTCTCCCTACAAAAGAAAAAAAATAACTTCAGCATTTTTTAACTAGAAAGAGTAGTGATCTTTCAGAAAGCAATTAAACTTTGCAAGAAATATCTTCCTCTCAATACCTCCCATCCCGATTAGCTTAAAGTGCTCTGTAATAACTATAACAAAAGCAAATACATTTCATTTTGCTTTGCATAAGGGTGACATATGAGGATAAAAGTTTCTACAAGACACTAATGGGAAGCCAATTAGTCACATGACAAACAAGCTCACGGTTTTTGTTCTGTTGACTGTACGCTCCCTCAGAGAACTTTACCTGAAGAACTTTACAATCAGCAAAACATGAAGAATGTACTTTTTTAAAAAAAAGTTACATACAGTGATTATAAATATGTATAACTATGCATATGGACCAGAAGTAAAATGTTGTTTGCAAAAATGAAAACTGTTTTGCTTAGAGCAGTGAAATTATGTACTCATTTGTAAGCTGAATTCGTACACAGGGGTTTACGATAAAATGAAAATAAATGAAATAAAATGATATGAAAGATTCTGATTTCTTAGTATATTTTTCTTAAAGAAATCATTTTATTTGAGGTCTTTAGGTGTAAGAATGTCCAAATTTGCATTGGAAATCGTAATAAAGGATACTTATGGTGTTTTCTTTCCCCTTAAAATCCAACATTATTTAAAAACATTAAGTGGATAAATTCTGGTCACTTTGAGGCTTAATTTAATCCATATTAGATGAAAAACCCCCC
This sequence comes from Myotis brandtii, assembly GCF_000412655.1. Taxonomy (NCBI): domain Eukaryota; kingdom Metazoa; phylum Chordata; class Mammalia; order Chiroptera; family Vespertilionidae; genus Myotis; species Myotis brandtii. The sequence continues at coordinate 2,500,109 of NW_005371371.1, read as the reverse complement.
AAAATTAATTTTATATATTGTTCTTATATAAACATCGTAAAACTTTTAAAAGTCTTAAGATATGCCATTATTCCATTAATGTACTTTTTTCCTTTTAAACTAATGAATTAAACTTAGGCATTAAGTCAAATTGGCTGTTTTGGTTTTTCATAAATATGAGAAGAATTTTAGAAGTATTTGTAAAACTTAAAAAATATCTTAGCTAATATATTCCAAACATATTTATCTTTTAAATTCTACAAGATTGTACTTACTCAAAAAATTAAAGCCTTTGTATAGAATTTCTCCCTTTGTCCCTGGCTTTGATAAGCAAACCTTGAGGTCCTTTCCCTAGTTTATCATTCATTGTTAGAGATAAACATTTCCAAATTATAGCTGACTCTTGACCAATGCAGGGGTTAAGGGCAATGACTCCCACACACAGTCAAAAACCCATGTATAACTTTTGACTCCCTGAAAACTTACCTCCTAATAGCCTACTGTTGAACCTTACCAATGACATGAACAGGGGATTATCACATATTTTGTATGTTATATGTATTATATGTTTTATTCTTACAATAAAGTAAGCTAGAGAAAAGAAAGTGTTATTAAGAAAATCATAAGGAAGAGAAAATACATTTACAGTTCTGTATGTACTTATAGTTCTGTATGTACTTATTGGGGCGGGGGGGGGAATCTACTTGTAAGTACACCCATGCATTTCAAATCCATATTGTTAAAGTGTCAACTATATTTCTATTTTAGTAGAAATGTGTATTACCTAGTCTCATGATTAAAAGAAAACAATAAAGCAATGAGTTTTTTCTGTCTATCAGAATAACAAATATTTTTTAAAGTTTGATAACCAGCACTTGTCAAATGAAAGGGCCCCAAACTGATAGAGGTGCCTTTCTGGGGGCTACTTGGGGGCACATGGCAAAAGCTTCCAAAAGAGTCTAAACGTTGACCCCAAACATTATCTTTAGGAATTTATAACAGGGAAATGATCAGACCAGTGAACAAAAATAAGTTGTAATCATAAAAATGTGGAAGGGGCCTAAATACCAAGTAAAAGGCATGGACAATAAAAGAATAAATGTATAGCCCTAGCTGGTTTGACTCAGCGGATAGAGCGTCGGCCTGCGGACTCAAGGGTCCCAGGTTCGATTCCGGTCAAGGGCATGTACCTGGGTTGTGGGCACATCCCCAGTAGGGGGCGTGCAAGAGGCAGCTGAATCGATGTTTCTCTCTCATCGATGTTTCTAACTCGCTATCCCTCTCCCTCTCCCTTCCTCTCTGTAAAAAAAAATCAATAAAAAATATTTTTTAAAAAAGAATAAATGTATAACTACATTTATGGACATAGAAATATATCCACTTCATAGTATTATGCAACAAAGCAGGATGTATGATGCAATATCGTTTTTTCAAAGCACATGTACATATGTGTACATAGGACAATTACCAACTCTGACCATCTCTGAGTGGGTAATAGAAAGATCCCATAAGCTATTTTTCTTCACAATATCTTTTTGCATTTTCTGGGGGTGGTTTACAATCAGGAAAAATTAATCTACTACAAAAAAATTTAACATCTCATTTTTTAAAAAATTTATGCATACAAATAAAACCAATATGTTAAGTTGTGTTTTTGCTCACATGGAGCATAAATAACTGTAATTCTTTGTGAGTCCATAGGCCACTATTCTAGTAAAAATTTCTGAACTGACCTACAAAATGAAGGTTAAAAACTCAAAACAGTGCCCCTATTTACCTTAAAGCCTGGTTGTCCTGGTTGTCCTGGGAACCCTGAGGTGCCGGGAAACCCCTAAAGGAAACAGGAGAGGCAACAACAATCATCAGCTAGTGGAGGCCGACAGCTTCCTTTTAAAAATCACAGAGAAATACTTACTGGACTCCCCTTTTCTCCTTTTTCACCATCTTTTCCAGGCTTTCCCTGTACAATAAAAATTTAAATATTAGTATTTCATCAACAATCACAGCAAATATGCTGTAACAACAAGGCTCTGATTCAAATGTAAGTTCATATGTCATCTTTCATAGGAAGCCTCTGTGTAAGCTGATGCCATTACAACAAGGAATAGAGTGTACACTGAATAACTATGAAAAAGTTACAACAGAAGAGGACTTTTCCATTTAAAAAAAACAAATGGAGCCTGATTAGTTCCAAATCTTCTAAGGTACCCTTACATTTGGCAGCATAGCTACCACCAGAGAAGGTTCTCTATTGGCAAGTGAGCATTTGGTAGCTGCTATGCAGAGCATTGATTTTAGTGGAGGTTTTCCAGCATTATTTCAGGGGAGAAACTGAAAACGCTCAGGCTACTGGAAACTGGGAGGGTGTCCTTTCACCAGGACTCTGGGGGTTGAGAAGCATCTGAGCATCTCCACTCCAGGATGTGCATCTCGGATCTGGGCGGAGGTCCGAGCTGGCCTGGGAAGGTGGCAGCGAAGGGCACCAAGGGCTCTGAGCAAGTGGACAGTTGGCGATCAGTGGGGAACCAATAGGTGGGCAGCTCTTCAGAGAGGCCCCCACCCAATGCCAGACTGTCTTGGGGTGTGAATAACAAAGGGCCTCAACCTTCTGGGACTTTTTTTCAAGTGATGACAGCTCTCCGTATTTCTACTCCCAAGGGCTTCAGAAAAGCCCTTAAGAGAGGAAAGGGAGAAACCAGAAAACCCCTCCCAGTCTCTTCCATTCTTCTGTGTGCCTGAACCTGTGATTCTAGGAATGTAAGGAAAACGATTTACAATAGGAATAAAAAGACTCTTAAAAGAACTTACTCGGGGTCCTGGTTTCCCAGGTTCACCTTTCTCTCCATACCCTGGCACTCCCTTGGGGGGAAAAAAAGAGAGAGTTAGATTCATTCACACATTTAGGTAAAATATTAAATTAAGTAAATATTACACTTAAAGTGAAATAAGCTTGTAACTTAATTCCAATATGTTCGTTTCCCACAAAATAATAATGATCAACAAGAATTTAGTACTTACCGGAGATCCAGGTTCACCTTTAATACCCTAAAAGAATTTTAAAGAGAGAGAAGTCGATCAGTACTATCTAATGGCTATATCATTTTTATATGCGACATTGAACACGTGAAAGGAAAAAAATAAACCTTTTCCTGATATAGTAACAAAGAAATTTACATTGGTCTCCAGCATTCACGTCCTCACCTTGACTGGATTATGGATTTTAAAAGGGTAATTAATTATGCTTGATCCACAGCTGGTGTCCCTTCTGCTGATCCAGCTCATCCTCCACTGGGGTGGACTGAAAAAGCCCTCACTTGAGTGAGTCAGCCTCAAACCAGGCTTTCTCCTACCCAGGACCAGCTGCCTCTGCTTTCAGATGCCCATCTTTTACATGATGAATAGTCTATAAATCTGTTCTCCAGGTCAGGGGTGAACACAGCTAGAGAAACTGAATTTTGACACAGTTTCTCTTGATCCCCTGGAATTTATGCAAAATTAGCAAGACGACATTCGGTGGACAAAGTCGTTTCATACCTTCTCTCCTTTAGTGATAAGTTCTCCTTTTTCTTCCCTTTGAGCCTCTCCTGGCATTCCTGCAGGGCCAATGACCCCCTGATCGCCCTGTTGATGCAAACATTGGGAACTAGTTAGGCAAAAAATAATTATATATTGAAAAAAAATGCAGAGGAGGCCTAAAATAAAACATTTATCTTAAAAGTGTTCTTACACTCTTTTCTCATCTATCCTTGCCTTAACAGAAAATGAAGTTTCAGTAGGAAGAGGGCACGATTAGTATCTAAAGCCAGGAGGAGACTTTCATCTCTCAGGGGTCACGAGAGCTACTGTCTTGAGTAATAGCAATGGAACCTGATCATCTATAGGACACATGTATGAACGCATGTATGTACAGACCATGCATACAGATACAAACAGCATATATGTGTGTATATATACACATACTAGGACACATGTATACAAGCATATGCATACTAGTATACTGTCCAATTGCATTTTGATGTCCTAAAAAAGACACAAATTGCCTAATAGAGCCTGGGAAGAAAGGAGGTATCTTTAGGTAAACCAACAATACAAGAACCATCAAGAATTGTCTTCCTCGGCCATCCTAAATGCTGGGTACAACTGGAAGTACAGTGAGTCCCCAGATGAGTGAGTTCCAAAAAATTCAACTGTATAAATTCCAGGATTACTTTGTTGTATGTGAAGATTATGAAAAAAGTGGGCCAAAATTTGGGGTAGAAAGCAGAGGCCACCTGTCCAGGACACATCTGCCCATGCCTCGGTTGACTTGGGGCCCCCTGGTGGCCGTTGTCTACAATGTCTTGACCATCCACAGAAAAGAACCTTGGCCAGGCAGGCGCTGCCGTAATTCCAATAATCTCCACTTGGTTAGTGCCCATTTCGGGAACTGATGGAGAGATCACCAGAGAATCAGAGACCCACTGATGTTCTTCCTTCTTCCCAAGAGGGGGTTGCCTGCTCTGGTCCATGCCTCCTGCCTCCATGGCTCATTTCCTCCCCATTTTGGTATGATGACCTTTGCTTTTGCAGGGTTCAGTATAGTTACACTATTAACAGTCAAGTCCTAAATTGGAGTCGTTTATAATAAAGTCTAGGTCTGGTCTTATCACTGTCTGAGAACATTTTGATTGAATTGCATATGTTCAATCAAGGGATTAATGGCTTCATTATACTCTCTGGGTGAGATCACACATAGAGTTCAGTGACATTTAGCTGTGCATTTTAAGGAAGACACTAACAAACTCAAGAATGTGCAGAGAAAAGTAACTATGGGATAAGAGCCCAAGAGTAGGTCCAGAGGCAGAAACTCTATCATGCTTGGCACTGTAATTTTAAACATGAAAACTCCCCAAAGCAATATGTACTCACTTTTTCACCTTTTGGTCCTTGAAAACTTAAGCCCATTTGACCCTGTTGATTGAAAATTAGGCTTCCATTATTAGAGTTGTCTACTTTGCTCAAAAGTGTCTAACAAATATCATATAAAATGCAGTATGATAGTAGATTTAAGGCAATAGCTTTATCCCACAACCACCCTAAGATTTTCAATGAAGTTGTGATCATATTGTATTAAATGTCTATAAAAAGTTTCTAAAAATATTATTGAAAAATAAGTCTATAAAAGCCTTTTTTCTTAACTTAAGGTTTTTAAACTCTGGCTTTATAAGACTAAGGGAAAAAATCAATGATTTCAAAATAATGACTAAGGGGTTGGTAGATGGAAAAAAAGATCAATGGATGAAGAGATCAATCAAATAACCAATTGGTAGGTTAGATAGATGGATGAATAGATGGATAGGTAGCTAGACAGATGTTAACTATAGAGATAGGTAAAGAAGTTAGAATTTTCCAAAAATTTTTAACAGAGACTTAAAGAATGAGCTATGACAATTTCATGACAGTCATATACTAATGCCAAAGAAAAACAAATGACACAAATCTTTACCTTTTCACCTGGAGGGCCAGGAGGGCCAGGGGGACCCTAAAAGATAAAGCATTTTAATTAAATACAGTTTACAACCCTGGTAGACTTTAAATGCTTCTTTGTACAGAAATTATGTTACGATCCTACGGTTAAAATAATTTATTTGTTAATTTTTTTCCTGTGCTCTAGAAATGTAAAACTTTGAAAGTAACCAGAAACTAGTCTTATATGATTATTAACAGGAATGTAAATACTTAAAAAGTCTTTGGCACTGTCCTGTGGAATCCATTGATCTAAGAACATGCCAGCTCACAAACAATGGATGAAATCACCAGCCAAACTCTCTATGATTCTACACTTTCCAGTTTGGAAATGATGTTTGTCTAATTTGGATATAATTTTTTATCTTAAAAAAAGCTGAATGATTTCTTCCAGCAAGTAGACTACAATGAAGTCAGAAAAACCTGTGTTTGCAACAAAATTTCAGAATGCTTTCTATAACCATTTAAAAAGGAAAAACTGGTGATTCTTTATGTACATAAAGAATGCCATCAGCACAGTAAGTCTAGTAACCATATGTTACTAATCATTCTTTACTTATAAATATTTCATACACTTACAAGAACATATAAGACGTTTCATGTGCAGGAATGAGTATAAGAAGAGTTGTTGAATTTTATCCACCCTCAAAAAAGAGTAAATTTAAAAGATAAGCCTCAGGACTCTCAGGCAGGCTAGTGTGAGGATAACAAAATAAGTGCATTATTCATTCCTGGTAAACATAAGTCTTGTTAATATTAACTCTCTCATGATCCCAAATATGTATATGTGAGCAGATGACATCCCCTTTCTATTGAGAATTATCAGCTGTGATGGAGGCCAATGACAGTGATGAGCCTTCTGGGATGTTATCTCTGGGTGCTCAGTTGGCACAATCTTTGAAATACTGTGTAGCTTCTAGCCATCACCTGGTCTGTGTCCTTAGCCCCCAACAAAGCAGACCCACAAGTCCATCTCTAGGGCTGAATCTCCTTGTCCACCTTGAATTCAGCCTCTTCAGGCCATGGATCACTGGCATCACTCACATAATGAAGGTGTTGTCTGTTTGGGGGCTGTCTTGGCATGCAGTGCTATTATTATCCTGTTCCCACAGCTCTGGGAATCTGTGGACCATAAATGCAGCCAAATATTTTCATAAAAAATTCATCCACCCAACCCAAATCAAGGGAGATCGCCACTGTGTAAAGTTTTTGTTAAATTGTATTTGTTTTTACACCTCAAGATAGTTGTTCTTCGAATGACTGCCTCAGGGAAACATCCCCCCAAACTTACTGGTGGTCCGGCATATCCAGGCGGGCCTACGGGACCTTGCACCCCTGGGAATCCTGGTGAACCCTACAATGTATTGAGAAAGAAAAGAATCAAAATGCAAACCAGGAGGAGACTCAGCATGGGATTGTAGTTATTCAGCAAATGCTTACTGGTATTCCTGGGGGTCCGGGAAATCCTCTTTCACCTTTTAGCAGCATCCCGGGCACGTGGCCAAGTATTTCACCAGGATCCCCCTATGTGATGAAAAACAAGACAAAGTCTCGAATACTGGTATTTGTGTAAAGAAACTCAAAACCTATCAAATATTAGGCATGCATTACTGGTATGGAACTAGCCCATGTCTGGGGTTTAGACTCTCTCTAAGCTTGAAATATATAGATTGGCCATCTCCCCATTCATGCTACTCTCTTAATAACCAGTGTTCAGTGCTGCACAGTCAACTCAGCTGCAACCAGGACTGACTGTCTAGACGGCAAAGTGAAAGGATCAATGACACTTCCATGGGACTGTCCCATACAGACACGAGAAATACTAGATCAGGACCCAGTCTCTGGTCAAGAGACTGTGTGACCACAGGCCAGTCTGACAAAACAAGAACTGGATTTCAAGGAAAGTATTTCAAGATGAGCATTTTTATCAAAGCAGAGCATTTTTATGATGGTAAATGTCATGTGTTCACTTAGGCCACAATACCGAGGGGCCTACGCCCCACCGGGACATATAGGAAAATCAAGCTGAGAGGGACCATGGATTGGCTCTGAATAAAGAGGTCGTGACACCAGGATTTAACCTAAGGCAACTGGGGGTCTTCCTGCCATAATTATGGAATGTATAGTAGTGACTCCAGAGTATAGGCAACATGAAAAAGGGTTGTATACGTTGTATATAAGTCAAACCAGATAGATTAAATATGAGACCAACTTGAGTTCTTTTTGGTGGCCTTGTCCTTATGTCCTATGGCTCTGGAAAAGGAGCATCCAAACTGAGATGTCTATGCAGGTAATTAATCTGAACTAGACTCACATCTGTTAATATTTACACTGTGCTGCCTATTCCTGCTTATTTCCTATTAAGACAGTGTACCTATGTCTGAACTTTAGTTTCTAAAATTTAAGTAAATGACTTATATACCCTTTTAATGGAACAGAGTTTAGACAAATGTGTCCATAGGCAATTGGCCCACCAAAGTGATTTAAAGTAAATTTACTTTCACACCATCTGTTTTAAACAGACTTCTGTAATGAATCCAATAAAGTAAAATAATGTACCTTCATTCCGGGTAACCCTGGTGGTCCCTGAAAAAAAAAAGGTTAATATTAGTTTCGTTTTTCTCAAAACATCACTAGGATTAAGATATAAGAGACAAAAAAAAAAAAAAAAAAAAAAAAAAAAAAAGGCGGGCTAAGGAAAGGAAATGAAAAGAGAGAAAGTCTAGTCAAAGAAAGAAATTCTGAGTTAAACAACCTCATACTCACAGGATTTCCAGTGAATCCAGGCAAACCGGGAGGTCCCAGGGGCCCTCGTTCACCCTGAGGGGACAGCAGACAGTCACTCACAAATACCGGACAAGGCAGGTGGGACCTCACTCCAGACACCCTCATCAGTTACGATGTCCTACCTCATTTGTTAATTAACATCATTTCTTAAAAACTGTTGCAATCTGTTACTGAGTGGTACTTCACAACAGAAGAGATATACTTGAAAATATAATTAATAGGGACAGGATTAAGAGCAGCATTTTCTTGTTTGATTTAGTAATAGATTATAGGTAAGAAATACAATATTTAAAGCAATTTTAGAGTAAAATTGTCCAAAAGAGAAAGTCGTAATTATATCATTCTTAAACATTAAATATGGGAAAACTGCATTTCCTAATCACATAAAGAAAGTGTTGAGACAAGCAGCTTTGCAGTGATGGCAACTGAACAACTTGGCCTGACTTCTCAAGATGCAAAGTCAGGTGAACAGGCACAAAGGGAGAAAGGTCTCAGTTTTGAATTTACCTTTGTCCCGTTGCATCCTGGGATACCACGGGGACCTGGGGGACCGTCTTGTCCAGGAATACCCTGCAATTAATAAAGTGAAGAAGCAGCCAAAATTTAAAAACCACCTGATGATGCCATCACTCACATCAAATGTCTCATAAAGGAAGCAGGTGCACTTTATATACATACAGGAATTCCTGGGTTTCCAGGGTAACCGGATATTCCTGGGGGTCCCTGTAAGGATGGAAGTGAAAAGGTTTCCATGAGCATTGGGGAACCTATTTTCCTCCCACTGCACCCACCTAAAGGTGTCTACCCTAATTGTTGGCATTCAGAACATTACACTGAGCAGACAGGGGCATCCTACCGGGGAGGCAGCTGAGGGCCCAGCCCAGGGAGGCAGGTACCCCAGGCTTTCAGAAGCAATTCTCCATGGAAAGCTGACTATGACTTCCTTCTCAAATCAAGGCTGCCCATGCACAATATAACTCTGCCCTCATTTCCTTCTTTGTAATTTCTAGGTGAATAAATAGATAAACATCTACAAAATTCAAATTAAAAGCTCAAACCGTTGGGAAGAAGAATGCATGGGATAAATCAGCTCATTGTGGGGAAGAGACAAGTTCTTTCTAGTTGAAATAGGATCGTCTCCATCACAGAGAGGTCCAAGGACAAATGCACCCACTGGTCACTGTCACACTCCCCTTCAGCAAGTACCAATAGCAGAAACAAACTTTCCATTTTACAGCGCAATTCCGTTTCTCTAATTCCCGTCAGGTATGGGAGTAGCCAAGAAGTGTGTGAAGAAGGAAGAGGAAGTTTAGCTCTGGAAATAGTATCATTTCACTATTAAATGAAGACATGTTTCTCCCACGACTCCCCCAAATTCAAATATGTCTACAAGAATCCTTGAGGAAGGACAGATGGGGGGAAACAAGTGTGAAAGAGAATGAACAGCAGCTCCGCTTATGCACAGCACCAGTGGCAAGGACTGGAGGTCAAAAACAATAAGCTATGGCTTATTTTAAGTTCTTACGCCCTCCACACATGCTGTCTGGGCCCTGAGGGAGAGGAACAAAGAGAACGGAGAGGAAGGGAAGGAAGTCTCCACAGTCATTACCAACGTGACAATTATACTCACTCTTGTCCCTTTTGTTCCTGGCAGTCCTGGTTCTCCAGCATCTCCCTGGAGCAAAACAGAAAAACCATTATAACAAGAATACAGATCAGTGGCTGGGGGGGGGGGGGGGGGGGGGGGGGGGGGGGAGACATATGAAATACTTTCAACAATAAAAACTTTTTTAAAAAAGAATATAGATTATTTCAATTCTACACCCTCACAGCTTTCATCACCCAGGTAAGCTTACCTTCTGTCCAGGTGGTCCCTGTGGCCCCTCAGGTCCTTGCATTCCTGGAAATCCAATGACACCTTGTAACCCTGGGAGGCCTCTTTCACCCTGCGGAGGAGGAAGGAGTTAATTTGGCAGTGTCATTATGAGACCCAATCAGATAAGATTTTGTTACAAAAAGTAGGTGGAAAGAAATTGAAGAAACAAGTTAGGAATCAGTCTCTCTGAGCATCATCCAATAGTGCATAAGTTTACAGTGAGCATCTAAAAAGAGGTGCTGAAATGAATTCCTGTTTCAGGTGGCTTTACTCTTTTTTAAAGGCTGTTTGAGGGCAGGAATGCAATACCTGGCCCAATGCTTTTTTTAATTTTTATTGATTTTTTACAGAGAGGAAGGGAGAGGGATAGAGAGCCAGAAACATCAATGAGAGAGAAACATTGATCAGCTGCCTCCTGCACACTCCCCACTGGGGATGTGCCCGCAGCCAAGGTACATGCCCTTGACCAGAATCAAACCTGGGACCCATCAGTCCGCAGGCAGACGCTCTATCCACTGAGCCAAACCGGCTAGGGCCCAATGCTTTCTATATACTGTATTCTAAGTGCTAAATAAGTTGTTGGATAAATAGATAGCTGGGGATTACTTTTCACTGAATTGATTATAATCTCATCCAGTTAGTGGAATCTTCTTTGGACCAGTAGACCCAGCACTGAGATTTTGTTAGTAGACTATCAGTCAATTTTTTCCCCTAGGTGCCAGCAGGAGCTGGGCAGGCAGAGCTCACGGTGTGAGTTACAGCATGATGCCAAGCCTTCCCTGTGCAATCAGAGGTCTGAAGATGGGCTTTCCTAAGTGCCTTTAAAAAGTGGGTTTGGGGTTTTTTTGTGGGTTTTTTTTTTAGGTGTTTTTTTGTTTGTTTTGTTTTTTGCAAAGGTTGGATCAAAGTTCAATTATGGTTTTTGCTCTTAGGGAGCAAAAATAATGGGAAACATTATTTAAAAATAATAATGAATTTGGACTTTAATGCAATCTTACAATACAAAGTAGGCAGATTAAGTATCAGTGGTTAGTTAGCTGAGTTTTAAAAGCAGAGATTCCAGGCGGGATTTCAAACTGACAAGCTATGCCTTGCATAACACAAACATTTACCAGGAGTTACTTAAAACTCTTTCATGGTTGCAAAAGGAGACAAAGCAAGAACTTTCAAAGTCGTCCTTCTTTCCAAACCACTCGGCCAGTCTGACACTTGCTGGTGAATGAACGGCCTGCTGCGCTTTTAGAAACGCGGAAATGTGGATCTGGACTTAGGACTGCAGCCACTGGGCGTCCATGGGTTGTAGTTTTAATGAGAATGTAGGTCAGGAGTCCAGAAACAGCGAGTAGAGATAATAGTTGATATAATAGTAGATGGATTAAAGAAAATTAAGCCCTATACTTTGGCACACCCCTTTGGACCATCAGTATCCAGAGAATCTACCAGAAAGAAGAGAGGCTGATATGTCAGAGCTGTCAGCATAGGATTTGACCAGAATGCTGGCTCCTCTTCCCCGAGGCCTGTGACAGCTGGGAAAGAAAAACATTCTCAGACCAAGACTTGATCAAAGGTGAAACTACTCAAATAAACTCATTATTCACCTATAAGAATAATGAGATACAGCTGCAGAAAATCCTGATGACAGCAATATATGGCACCTCTTATCATATCAACCTCTTCCCTTTTATTCAGATGTGGGAAAACTCCACCCAGAATAGAATTGAACTGAACTGCAAACAACTGGCTAAAAAAAAAAAAATTAATGAACATTGAATTGCATACCCCAAATAACCTGAGATAGGAAGGAAATGTGAGCGGCACGTCAACATGAAAGCTTTCTAGTGCATCTGGTGGAGTATTTTTAGGACTTAGTTAATATTGGCGGTATCATTATGAGACCCAATGCAGATAAGATTTTATAGTCCCCATTTTAATCATGGGATACATGGAGGCCCAGAGCCAAGACTGGCTGATTTCTACAAGTTTCTCATTGAGTCAGCTCTAAAGCCAAAAATAGAAATGAGGTCAGCCTAAACCAGAGTCCATGTTTTTTCTAGGTCACTAGAGCAAGCTGGTTCCCAGCAAAATATGAAACAATTCACCAACATTAAGTTAGTCCCTTTTATGTCCATTCCACAGATAGGGATATTAGCATCCGGTGCTTAGCCGACCTGTGACATGTCACTGGGTGACCCCTGCATGCTCCTGGGAACTGAATACAGAAATTTCAATTCCCAGTCCCTGCTTTCACCACAAGAGCACATTCTTTCCCAAATGTCACCAGAATGCTTAAGCAATCCATTTATCCCAGGAGTTTTGAAATTAAGTAGCTAAAAAGGAAGTGACGTCTTCGTCGACATGGTTCTTGCCATTTCCCACATGGGTTGTTTTTTGTTTTTTTCTAATCTTTCATTCGGACATAAGTGCACATGAGTAATCTAATGTCCCATTCCCTGTCAAGGTTACTGTGGGCACCAGAGCAGAGCACACAGACAGGAAAAGCATTCAAACAGCTATACAATTAGCTGCCAAATATCACACGCTGTCTGCGGGCCAACTTATTCCTCCGAGCTTTTAGCAAATCTCCACTGGGGTTAGAGGAAGAGCAAAGAGCTGGACCAGTGTGCAAAGGTTACTGGTGCCAGTAGTTTCTGAGCCAGACTTTGCAGCTGCAACAAGCAATACTGCGGCTGCCAACCCCCTTATGTTGGAGTTCAAGGCAGAATGTGCACCGTTAGAAAAAACTGAGAAGTAGGACCCCTTAGTCATCTGTTTCCCCTGATGTCCTAAAGGCAAGGTCCCAAGGACATGGCAGCCACATAATTCACGCCAGACAGAAGTGAAACCCACGCCCACTGTTATCACAGCAATGAGAACTTAAAATGGAGGAGGGGAGGGGAGAGAAGCTTGTAAAATATTGCACAGTTTTGATGCAATGGCATTTCATAGTTTTATTCTTGATTGTCAGTGTCATGTATTGCACTGGTCAAAAAAAGGAATAAATTTCATAGACTAACAGAAGTGATTACTGCTATATTCTCAAATGGTGCAATTCAGAATTTGAGGAGGAAGGACAGAATGCCACCATCTATAAAGATGAAAGAATACAGCCACAGAGCATAATCTTAGTATCAAATCAGCTATTCGAAATTAGGCATGAAATAGTTTCATGCATGGAGCAACTTAAAAATTTTGCCTAATATATTATCCAAAGCAAGGACATACTTTCAAAAAAATCCATAAAATAAGGGAAAAACAGGTTCTGTTATAATATCCGATTATTTCGCTTCCTTGTAAAAAGCTTAGGGAAACATCTTTATGATGGAAATCAAATGCTAGAATATAACCCCACCTCTATTTAAGGCAGAAGTAGAAATACAAAATAAGCGCCAAGGATGGCGGAAGTTGAAATATTGTGAAACTCCTAACTTTGGAGGACGATATAAATACCAATACAAACACTGAAGTTAAAATTTTAACTGGAATAAGCAGTCAACAAGAATCTTATCATCAGTGGTCAGCATGGGATCACAATCTTGGAGTTAAATATTTTAATTTTTCATATTTAAAATACCATGATCATGGATGTTTACAATGGAGGAAGCAGAAGCAGAAATGCCGCCAGACACTGGATTTCCTCCCCGAGGCGGACTGGCTACATGGGCAGAGCCTTGTACACATGCTTGGGTTCACTCACCAGAAAGCAGAACAAATTCAACCAGTGATAGTAATTAGACAGATTTTTTTCTGTTGGGTTTCCCCTTTTAGAAGTAAATACGTTAAAGGCAGGGTATTGTTTTATTCATTCACAGCATTAGGCATAAACTTTAAATTCAATAAAAGTTGGTGCACAAGCCTGGCAGGCATAGCTCAGTGGTTGAGCATCATCCTATGAACTAGGAGGTCACAGCTCGATTCCCGGTCAGGGCATATGCCTGAGTTGTGGGCTCCAGCCCCAGTGTGGGGCATGCAGGAGGCAATCGATCCATGATTTTCTCTCATCATTGATGTTTCTAGCTCTCTCTCCCTCTCCCTTCCTCTCTGAAATCAATAAAAAAATATATATATTTTTAAAAGTTGGTGAACGAATGATGAACCAACCAATAATATAACGTAGATTCTACCTACGTGTCCTAAAGACTTTAAAACATACTAAAATATGATTATTGGGCAGGATGGGATCCCTGAGCTCCCTCCCCCAGTCTAAAGCCCTGTGGGCACCGCTTGAGACTGACTAATGTATGCACCACTGGCCAAAGAAGCAACGGGGGAGAAAGCCACGGTAGGGACATGACACTGGATCAGCTGTTTCTTTCTGTCATCTGGTGCCTGGAGATTTCTTTTTCCAAACAAGGCTGCAAATAATTGAGGGGATGAAAGCGTTTACATTTGGAGCCAGAGCTCACCAAGCATCCAGTGATGAGGAAACGATTTCAGATGACGGGTCACAGTCAATGGGTGACTGCGGAACTCGGCCAAAAATTCCACAAGTCCAATTCCTTGAGCCCAACAATAATCAGACATCTGCACAACCATTTCCTGAATACCAATACTGCTGGGAAAGTGGTGGGAAGGCTACGGTCAGTGTCAGGGGGTCATGGAAAATCTCTGTGACGAGGCCCCTCGGGGAGCTCCATCCATGCCAGAAAGCTTGACATTATGGCAGAAATATCGCCATTGATGCAGAGGAGAGGAGGCGAGAGGAAATACACAGCTAGAACCCCGAAAGGCCCACTTTTCCTCAGAGGAAAACATGAATATTCTCCTTTGTGCTATGAAATGTATAACTGGATTCTTAAAAGAATGTGTATATGTCAACACTACATTTCTTTAATGAATTAGATATAATATGAAGATTGTTTCATGCAACCACTCTACCATTACTAATGTTTTCTGCACTTAACATTTTAATAATAGAGCAGGGCAGAATAATATAATCATGCACAAAAAGCATGGCTACAAATCTTTATCTTATTCCCAAACTCTTCGTTTTCTCTCTCAAGCCCTGGCGATGTTTAGCTTGAGACAGTCGACGTTAGGAATCAAGCACTGGCTCTACACCAAATATGTGGGTATATGTTAAGAGCTTTAGCAAATATATATGGGGGAAGGAGCATTGAAGAGATTGTTCCTAGAAATGAGGACATTCCCCATCTTTACAAATTTAAAAGGTGAGAAGAATCAGAAAGTGTTAAAAAATGAGGGTGGGGGGAGGAGCAGCTAATCTTCACATACTATGAGATCCATTCTCTCTCTAGGAGCCTCTGGAGCCACTCTGCCTCTTCTGAACCACAGACCCCGCCTGGCCTCTTACCACAGGCACCTCGTTTCCCTCCCTCTGACCATCATCAGAATTGCTGTGACTTGCTCCTGAGGCTGCTGAAGCTTCAGGTGGCCAGCTTTGTATGAAGGATGGGACAGACCTAAGAGCTGAGGTTTGGGAACAGGAGCCCAGCTGGATATGTAGGAAGGAAAGCGAAAAGGCCTTTCTGTGACCAAGCCTGGACTTCTGTTTTTGTGCTGGACTTCCTGCCTCAGGGCTGAGTGGAAAATCCCAACCCCTGTGGGTAAGATCCATCTCCTGAGTAAGTCCACCTATGCCCAGCGGATGGGTCACCAGCTTCACACTGCCCACAGACACAGCACAGTTCTGCATCTCCAAGTGCCCAAGTTCAAGGATAGATTTCTATTGGATAAATCCTGACATCAGAACATTATTTGAGCCCTTGATAAATTCTGACACAATTCTAGGAATGTCAACATTGCTATGAAGTTGGTTGGTAAACCTAAGTGCTCAAATCCTACATAATACAAAACGAGCAGAGTGATGGGTACCAAGGAAACGCACAATAAACATTCTTTGATTAACAACATTGACAAAGAAATAAAATTCTGATCTACAAAAATTCACTTTGCTCATCAGTTGGAAGAGAAGATGAATTATAAAGAGTTCTTCACAAAACGGTTTCTGAAGAACTATCATTCAACATAAGAATAACTCGAAAGAGCCCTAAGTGCTGTCTTAATATAAACAATTTAAAACTCTTCCCCTAAAGTCATCTAAAAGCAAACAAACTGCCCAACTTCATTAATCCAGTAAAAACTTTCTAAAATGATAAGCAAACAAGTGCTGACAAATTGTTGGCAGCCACAAAATTAAAATTTTTCCAAAAGTCCCTCGGAACTATAAAAGTTCCAGACATTTCTCACTCATTAATGCTGACTGTCACCGATGGAGGACACACTTTAAAGCTATAAGCAGTAGCAAGGATCTTTAACAGCAAATATTTTCTTTCATAATTTGTCCCCTAATGCTCTTTCTGAAAAAAAAATAAAATACTTTCATTCTTACTCCAAAGCAGTAATCTGTTTAAAATATTTTAAGTATAAATATTGTAGGTCACGCCCCTGAAGTAGTCAGCTTCCCAAATTAGAAAGAAGAAAAATAGTATGATAATGTTTTTCCAAAGGCTTGTGGGTGTATTCAATCAAACCCTGTGTATACAGCTAACCTTTAATCGATAGCTTATTTCCATTTCCCCAACAAACTGCAACCAAATGCAGTGTGTTCTCTGGGAAACATGTGTATTCTTTGGCCTCGCTCTCTATTAACACATTCAAATGTCAATGTGAAGGTTCAAACTTCGTTTTCCTGCAGACACCCCACCCCCTGCCCTATATCCTTTCATCCACATTCGTTTTCTTCTCTGCTTCAGCCTAAGTGCTGGCTTTCAACCATCTCCCCAGCCCAAGCAGTGTCTCCAACCTCCAGCTTCCAGCCCACTTGGAGCTGCTTCTATCCGAGAAACTGGGATTCATACCCCACCCCTTCCATCTCCGAGCACTGTGAGCACATCCACAGGAACTATCAGCTAAACATACCTTCCTTGTGAAGAACTCCTACCCCCGAAATGACTTGAAGAAAATTACTACACCTAATTGAGCCTATTAAATTAAAAGGCAATAAAGGTTAAATGGGCTTTGGGAGTAGCTTCTGTAGGGAAAGCCCCCATGGGGCTCTGGCTCCCTGCCACTAGAGGGCGCTATAGGACTACACATTTTTTTCCAAATTAAAACTCCCCCAGTGGAATGGGAAGTATTCATCTTTTTTCTAAAATATTCATTATGTCATTAATATTAAATATTCAGTGCCATTGAAGATATTAGTGTGGGCAGAGTTGAGAGAAATAAGTTTGATAATGCGTAAAAGATAAAACTCTAAGGGAAAGGAAAAATTTTAGTTAGAATTTAAAATGTAATTAAAATTAAAATAGTAACCCGAATGTCAAGGCTATTAAGTGACAGGTAAATGTTGTGGCCCTAGAAATAATGTGAATTGTGGATATTTTTCAGATTGTTTTTCCATCCATTTTATAAATTAAGAGTACATAAATCTAACAATATGGGGAGGGGGGAGTAAATTCAGTGTTCTAAATGACTGCATGGAAATAGTATAAGCTGAAAAAATAAACCCTATAAGACAGATATAAATATGATAGCAGGGAGGTCTCTAAGAAATTATTACTAAACATCCAACTGCCAGTAAATTTTATTTAAGAGCTTTTCTTTGGTACCTTTTATTACAAATGTATAAGAAACATATACTTAAGGTAATTTAATCCAGTTTCCTGGTTTTCCCATTTGTAAAGTGAAAAAAAATCTGTTCAATCCCAAAAAGGTGATAACAATCTTCCTTGCTAAAAACTCAATTTATTGACATGGAAATCAAAATCATAAATGATCCTGCCTAAACCTATTACCTTACATCCTGCTTCTCATGTAGAGACTGAAAATCATCTTTTAAAGCAGAAAAATCATCCAGATATAAAAGGTGCTTCACTGCAGCTGGGAACCTTACTGTGGTTCTGGAAGGTGGTACATAGGGGGCAAAAGCCAGCTGCAGCTCCGCGTTGGCCCAGCAGGGGGAGCCATGTCTAACACGCACAGAGCTAAATAAAACTTGGTGGTAGCAAAACCACTCAGCTAGAAATAGACCCTACAAGGACTGAACGCTTACAAAGTCGCAGTCGGGCACTGAAAGCGAAGGTGCCTGCCTCAGAGTCCTGGGAATCTGCCTGTAAAATTGTACCTTTCCTCACTGTGCCTTTTCTCTTTTCCATGAAAGTTTTCAAAATTCTATGTCATGACTTAAAGATTTTGGGAAAGGAGAGGAATTGCAATTAAATAAATAATGGACAACAAAATAACAAGAGGTTTGCTTGTTTCTGCGTTTGGACAAGAAAAATATATATATTTTTCTCAAAAACACACTTTGTTTTATTTTCACTATCTCCACACCAGTAACCCTGAGATTTAAAGGATGTGTTCTATCTTATCAGCAAATTTGAGAAACACTAATGAGTGCACAATACCTAAATAAGACTTGGAGGGTTTTCATGTTACCATAGTTGGGGATGTTATTAACTTGAAGTTGGAAACATATCTGGGCGTGTGACAGGGTTCTGGAAGTGTGCGCATCCTGAACAAATCTGGGACACAAAGTCAGGAAGTGCCACAATCTAGGTCATGATTTTTTGGGGTCTGTGCTAACAGAAAAAATAAAAAGTGCAGAAAACATATCCTGACCATAATAATTATAATAATACAAAAAGCATGCAAGATATTTTTCAGGTTTAAACCTAAAAGAAATTGCCAATTGTCAATGAAGAAAAAAATTTTTTTCTTTAAAAATGTGTTAAACACAATTATCTACCAAAATTGAGTTTTATGGGTGCCCTGCCAGGCAGCATTCCTTGGTGCCCAGCACCTAGCACAGATGGCATACAGTAGGTGATCACTAAATACTTTGATGAGTGAATCAGAAAACACAAACTATTAAAGATTCCAAGGAAATAATATAAATCTACCAAGTGGGTGCAGGTTTAGAAATCCTACTTTCAAACTTGACTGCAAAATAGGTATTTTTGCTCAGGGTTAGTGCACAGAGCTTTTGGGAATCTTACTTTCTATGTTCTCACTGTAGTGCCTGCATTGATAATGCCAAGTGGTGGGGAAGGAACCTTTGCCTACAAACCGAAATATTTTGGTCCTAGCCCCAGCACCCATCACTTAGATTCTCTGAAAATCAGGTCTGCCATCTGTAAGACAGTAGGCTGCACCTGCCTCCCGTCCCCGGGCAGGAGTCCTTGAAGGGTCACATTTGATCCAGTACTCAGTTACTTTGCATTGCATGAAATATGAAACAAATATGATGAATTAAACTGTTCTAACTCTGGTTTATTTAAACACAGATAGTTTGCATTTATTATCAAGATTCCTATGCTCATCAACTCAACTGCTTTTCCTATAAAGCAACAGACTATTTTAAAAGAGAATGAGAATGCAGTGTCATTTTTTTCCCCCTTCCCACTGGTCATGACCCATGAATTATTTCCTTCTTGTTTTTGCGGCTACATTTGACATTTGAAAGTAAGAATTCTTGGGTATTTAAAAAATCTGACAGTTTTATGAAATTCCTCCTTTATCTTATGAACAAGGTTTTTTGGTGTTTTTTTTTTTTTTTGGTGTGTTTTTCCTTAATGAGTACTTCTGATATTAGTGCTTTTCAAGCACAGGATAGTCTGTGGATTCTCCCATGGCGGCCTGAGTTGCTGTAAGTCCCCCGCATCACCAACTTCTACCCCCAGGACCTTCTCTTCTTTTTAGACTATCAGTGTCTGATAACACACACATGTTCTGATATCCCCAAATTACTTCCTTACCCTCCAACAAAGTTACTTGGCTATCGCCCACCACTAATCATATTTTCCCCCAGCATGCTGCAATAATTTCAAGACTTCATTTATCATGCTCAGAATCTCAAAGATAAGAACAGGCTCAAGGAGTTATAAAACATGAGCAACCAATGTGACACATATAATACAATACAGCACTGGTGGAGCTTGAGGCTTTGCAAAACCCACTATTAGCTTAGCCTCATTGATTTGAAAAGGCCATGGTCAGCTCAATCTGAATTAGTAACTGAATTTAGCTATTTTCAGTCAATGCCGTTAATTCTTTTAAAACCTATACAGACACTCAAGGAAAGAAATTCAGCAAAATGCTGAAGGGTGTTTTTTTTGGTCAAGATTTTTGTTTCAAAACTGAATAGATAAGAAAGCATGTAACTGAACAATCAATACAAAATAATGGTACATAATTAATACAATAAATAGCTACTTCTTAAATACTTAAGAGTAGCTTTCACTTAGCAGGTATATTCCTTGCACCTCAATGTTACTAACAAAATTCGCAGGCCTATTTTCAAAAGATAATGTGAAGAATATCTCCTGGTTATGGCCAAATTATCAAAAAATCTCAATTAGTAGGATCTTATTTAAAGCCACTTTTTCTATATTTTGTAGAGGTTTTAAAGGTTCAATTTACAAGGTAGTTTCTTGCTTTTTATTCTTACTTACTTAATGCCAATAAACTAAAATATTATGCTCATTGGCTAGAAGCTAAGATGAAGACACAGACAAATTGCATTACAGTTTGTAAATTTAGGAGACAATAACATTCCCATAAAAAAATAGCTTAGATTGTAGAGTTTTAAAATGTGTGACATTTTCCCACATATTCTGTATTTAAATTTTTTTTAATCAGTTAGAGGAGAGAAGACCTAGTGTGTCAGTGTCATTTACAAAGAGAGAGACAAAGAGAGGGAGGGAGGAAAGATACCTTAAGAGAAAGGTCAGGCCACACCTGCTGTCAATGTCCCGCCTCTCCCCACTCTGGGGTCTGTGGCATCTGACACAATGACCACAATGATAAAGGCAAATTCTCTTTGGCAAGAAAAGGCTGACCAGTCAAGTATCCTAAAAAGTGACCTTCCCTGTCTCCTCCCCAGATATAAAATCCCTAATTTTGTGAAGTTTCTGAGCTCCCATAAGAATTCCAAACCAATGGGTGCCCACTCGGCCACCTTAAAAGAATAAACAAGTTCCCAAAGTCAGTGCCTCTCTACAGTGAGAAGCAGCACCTTCTGGGAAGAAACAGATGAAAAGCAACCACACGCCAGCAGTTTGATACTCCACGTAAAAATGCTGCCGTTGATTGTTTGGGTCCAGAATTTCGGAATAACAATATGGGAGTAAGAGGGAGCCAGCTCTATGTCAGGGCTCAGGAGGAGCAGAGTCCTGCTCTGTGCACGGTTAGAGCCAGAGCTCCCTCTGTCCGTCCAGGTTCCCTAAATATACCCCAAGGGCAAAGCCTGGCCACCCTGCACTTCTGGGACACAACCATCTAAAGCAGTGATGGTGAACCTATGACACGCGTGTCAGAGGTGACACGTGAACTCATTTTTTTGGTTGATTTTTCTTTGTTAAATGGCATTTAAATATATAAAATAAATATAAAAAATATAAGTCTTTGTTTTACTATGGTTGCAAATATCAAAAAATTTCTATATGTGACACGGCACCAGAGTTAAGTTAGGGTTTTTCAAAATGCTGGCACGCCGAGCTCAAAAGGTTCGCCATCACTGATCTAATGCCACCCACTGTGTACGGGGTATCCGATGCCAGGAAAACGTGACGTGCCATAAATAAGGAAATAGACACTGCTCCTTAAAGCAAAAGACTCACAACGTAATAACTGCTGAGCAAATGACAAATGATTTGCTTCTGAGATATGGTTACCTACACTCGACTGGAACCCAAACTTAATTATGTGATGGGACACAGGCAATGCCTCAGGAGAGAGGTGCCTGTGTCAGGAACGAAATACTTGACAGCATAGACAATGATGTGTATATTCTTATCTGTCACTGGTGAAGCAAATTACTTTTTAAAATATCAAATTTTAAACTAGACTCACTGAGTAGATTACTGGGTTTGAAGCCTAACTGACATGCAGAATATGTTATTATAGTCATCCCATGTAGACACCTGGTTTACTCCTCGCGGCCCTTCATGTCTTCCCACGAGGCAGAGCCTAGAAGGGAATGCGTCCCCAGAGGATGAACAGCCCTCAGGTTGGGGAATTTAATTTTAAATATTTGAAAGGTAGACACTTTGGGCTAAGAATATAACCTCACAGAGGCAAGTAATTGAGATACGAAAGGAAATGAATGGTATTCCCACAAATATTTTCATAATTACAATCTATTTCTCCCTCCTATTCAATTCTTGGTACTTACCCAAAAGTAAGACGAAAGAAATGACACCTGACCAATTGTCACCAGGCCAGGGGCAACCATCAGGGCAATTGTTTCAGAAAGTCAGGCACGATTCCAGTGAAGTTATTTAATACTAGCTCTGCCCTCCCAGTCCCACAGAAAATTTCAGAAATAAAATATGAAGAACTGAATAGATTTGTAGATGGAAAAAAAAAAAAGACAGTGAGGCAAGAATCACAAAAGTTCTCAGCCATAATTGTTTCAACTCAGGGGAGAGAGACCAGATGGCAATTGGGACGCAAGAAACTTGAATTTTCACATCCGCAGGCTTGGAAAACGAGTGTTGAAGGAACCTGGGAGAATGCTGCTGACTCATAGTTCCTCTTTTTCTCAGCATACATCATTGAGAAAGTATTCAAGACTGAGGAAATGTCTACTTGTAAAGCAATAACCCATTATGGGCCTGACCTTCCTCCGCTCCAGATTAATGGAGCGCTCTGGCATTTATTGCATACCACAGCTCCTCTTGGAAAAATAACATTTTACTCTAGAAAGGTCGGCAAAGCACAGCACTGAAGTACCCTCTTGCATTTACAGGAAGACCTGAAATCAGAGGATAGACGGCATTTAGTTTGGAAGTCCAAGTCATTCCTGATGCAGGCCTTCAACTTGAAATCGGAATGTCTAGATTTTTTTCAGATTGAGAAACAGACACCCAATCACAAGGACACGAATAATCGCAGCTGTCATCCATCTTCAGCTTTAGAAGACAAGTATGTTAACGCGTGTCCTACGCCCTAAGAAGCAGTACAAGATAAATCCCATCCTCACGTAAGCTCCCAAGCTCCCTGTCCCCCTCCCACCCCGCCATGATGTCCACACTGCATGTCCCTCCACTCAGACCGCTGCCTCTGTAAAAGTCACGAGAGCTCCTCACTTTCAAGTGGCTGCTAGCTCCACCTTGCTGGCTCTGATTCTACCCTCTCTACTTGGTCCTCCCATTCTCCCTGCCCAAGTCCCACAGCAGCTACTTCAAAAATTGCTGTTCCAGAAAAAAAGAAAGAAAAAAACAGGCTTGAAGCCAGAGGGCAGGGAGTGGTCCCACCAGACAGCAGGGTAAGGGGTGTGGGAGGGTCCAGGAAAAAAAGTGTGTGTGCACGTGTGTGCATGTGGATGCATGCCTATGTGCATGAGTCTGCAGGCATGCAAATGAGAGACAAAGAATGTGTGTCACAAGAGATGTGCCATGAGATATTGGAAAGTAAAATAGGTTTACCTGTGCAGGTGAGCAGAGAGGAAGGCAAGCCAGATAACTAATGGGAAAGGATTAGGAATTTGCAGTGGGAGGAGGATAAAGAGCTGAATTTTTTCAAAGAAAAAGGGGTGCAATATGGATCGTGCAGCCAAGAGTGATGTCCCCCCAACTCGGTCAACACTTAGGGTGTTGACTGTCAGATCTTCAGAATGCCCTGCAAAGCCAGACCACCCTGCGAGGCAGTGGGGGCATCCACCCTGAAATCTGGCTTCAGCTCATGTCCTCATGGCCCTGGACCCACAGGGCTTAAGGAATGAGTTCTCAGCAGAGACCAGCAATCGACTGTCTATAAAAAAGAAAAACATTGCCCTACTTTATGACTCCCCAGTCATATTTCAGAATGCTATTATTAGCCTTTGCTGGAAGTTTGCCCCAGCCATAGATTACTTCTGCTTTGGCAGGCCAGGCATTCAATCAGCTGTCAGGTCACCCTCTCATGCAAAGAACCGTGTGTCTCACATCCAGACAGGATGCAGCGCCCAGGAGGCTAGGATGCCCCCACTGGGTCCTTCTGAGACGGTGTGGTCACCGCCTCCCCAAGTGCTCCCAGGGCACAGCCTGTGTGGTCTAGAGTCCGACAAGGTGATGCTTGCTCTTCACCAAGTGCCTCTGCGTAGCCGAGACACCACAGCTCTGGTCCTCCAGCTCCTTATGGGGAGAGGCGGAACCGAAAACTCACCGCCCACCTCAGCCATGGCAGGAGGGTAGCCGCAGCAATGTTTACAAAATGCCATGGACCAGGAGAAAAGGTGCAGAAGAAAACATGTCATTCCCCGGCCGCCAGGGTTAGGAGACAGGCAGTCTCGGAATAAGACTCTTCTAGGCCTCGACCATGAAATTCTGGTAAGATGGGAGAGAAGAGGCCCAGCTTAAGAAACCGGCAATTCCGAGGGCTTAGAAAGATACACCTTCTGCTTTTTGCCAACCAACTTCACTTTCATGAAAATATGCTCTTTAATGATTTGGGATCTCTTGTGTAGAAGTGAGAAGATAAGTTTGGGGCAAAGGGGCAGAATCGTCCATGGCAGTTTCCCATCCCCCATCAGGGCAAACATGATGAAAATTAGGGAAACAGAACTGGGGGGCCTAACTCACATGCCCTTAGTGTGCTGAAATTTAGGTCCCTGACCCACAACCCCAGCCCAACTCTGATCCCTACGGGGCTCATTCTCACAGCACTGCCTTCTTTTTATCCCTCAGGGTTCAGTGCTCAATAGGGAGTCTACTGATGCTGTTTTCCTGGTTTAATGTTTCCCTCTGCCATGGGGTTATCTACTTGTCTAGCTAACCACGGCCTAAATCCAAAAGGAAGAAAGGGATGGAGTGAGATGGTGGGCATCATCAGCTCACTGGATCTATTACAAATAGCTTTAATTCCTTTACCAATCTTCTAGGGAAAACTATTTCAAAAACCAAGCATTTAGCCAGATTTCAAGACCTCAGAATCCACATCAACTGAAAGCCTGGGATTTCGTACCTAGAATCAGTCGACTAACATATGGCCCTCACATGTTACAATTGAGGCATCCATAAAAAATTACTTAGACAAGTCCTGGGATTTAACCAGACAGGTATAAGAGTTTCAGCTCTCATTCATTACCAAATGCATCTTTCACCTCTGTCGGTTGGCATGGAAGCATTCTGGATGGCACAACCTCACACTGATAAAGGAGAACTCCCATTGAAGGAATAATTTCGTGACAGCATTGTAGAGATGGGCCAAGAACCGTTATTAGCTCCTCATGTTGGATTTTCATGTGAAGAAATCCAGAGTCAGCTAATTTGGTGCCAGCTAAGCATTATACCTTCATGAAACTCTGTGGTTCAGCAATGGAGGCAGGCTAAACCTCATGGACACGGTGTTGGGTATACCTTTAACACATCTAATGGGTTTGCCAAAGGGGAAAGAAAACAAAGGGGCACCACTTCCCCAGGCATCTGGTTAGCTCCTTACCTCTGACTAATTCTTCCTTTGTTTAATTGCACATTGTGCTGAACCACTTCACAAGCATGCGGGTTCTAGCAATACCATTTTTACGGGTGCAGCTCTCCACGCCCACACTACATCATTATCGCCATCATTACGTGCCGTCTGGAAACCAATTCTGAAAGCTCATGATGTGGCACCAACACACAGGAGGGAGAGCCAAAGGCCCAGGGTTGGTTTTAAGTCTTCCATCTTGAATTAAAACATGCAGGCTCATTTGGCTCCTTCTAAAAAAGAAAGCTCTATTCCTGCCAGCCAATATTTTAGGATCATATTTAGAAAAAATAATTTTTTCCCTGTGAATAGTCAAGATGAGGACTGTCTGGGTCCAGCATCACTGATGACAGTGTGCACTCATTTGAGGTGTTCTGGGCTTGAAAAGTCACAGGACTCAATATTCCATTCAAGACATTTCATTTTTCTACCCCTCCTTCTAAACACGGGGTGTGTGTGGGGGGGGGAATCAACTCACTCCCTAGCCAGCTTGGCTCAGTGGATAGAGCGTCAGCCTGCGGACTGAAGGGTCCCAGGTTCGATTCCAGCCAAGGGCACATGCCTGGGTTGTGGGCTCGATCCCCAGTAGGGGGTGTGCAGGAGGCAGCTGATCAATGATTCTCTCTCATCACTGATGTTTCTATCTCTCTCTCCTTCTCCCTTCCTCTCTGAAATCAATAACGATATATATTTTTTAAATTCTTTAAAAAAAATCAACTCACTATTTTTAAAGCTGCTCTTGAGGAGGTACGTTCCAAATATAGTTGCAAATAAAAAAATGTAGATTTTTATCATTGTAATCTATCCTACGTTTAACAGGTCTCAGACGCACATGGCAGAGGAGCAAATTTTGTGTGATGGAGAGAAATAAGATGAGATGGAAATTGGGAGAAATACAGCTCACTGTCGGCCTGTGGTATGGGAGAGTGTATATTTCAGTGACATCTAATGGTGAGCCTTATGTGCATAGTAAGATAAACCACTTTGCATAAATCCATTTCTAGTGGCTGTCCAGGTATGTTGTTGATATTTTGTCCTTGAATTCAGGCATAGATTTTTAAATTCTTTGTTTTCAGAGAGCTACCAAAAAGGCAAAAGTAGGTGAATGTGGAAACCCATATTGATTCTCACCACGAGACTGCCAGATGGTGATTCATGTCCAATATGTGGAAATAGGAAATAGGAGACATCTGGAAAATATCTTGGCATTACAAGACACCACAAAAAAAACATGGATTAACCCAAATAACCAGCTCACATGCCACCGGGTCCTGCGGTGAGCGCCAGTGGCCCCCACAGTGGTTAAAGTAGACACTCGGGAGGGCTTACATCCATGACAAGGCAGAAAATCAGTGACATTTCTAAAAGGTTCCCTTTTAAATAATATCTAGAACAAGAAGAGTTGGCTGGGGGAAGAGAGGCATTTGGACAACACTTATAACTGCATGTATGTCAGGAAAAGCAGATAACAACAGAAGCCTGCAGAGGTATTTGCGATGTTAGGGAAGTGAATAAAAGGAGAGGTGGTTTCCCTTATATGTTAAGGGGCAATGATTCTGGAAATGGAAGATAAAATCATGTTGACTAGAAATTGGATGATGTTTCCAGACAGACCTCCCAAGTGAGTACATTACATTTTCCCTCCACCAAAAGCTTCCAAAAGCTACAAACACACTTCCTAACAGTGGTGCTGTGATTCTCAAAACATCCTAACATCTCTTTAACTTAGGTTCCAGGAGAGCCTCTGTCCTAAGTGGACCAAGCCCATTTCCCTGGTCTTCTAGTCTTCCTCTGTGAATTGAGAGTCAGCCCGTCTGTGCCTATGCCTTTACGTCTAGGCATCTGTCCAGGACTGGACCAGCAAGCAAACTCTTTCCTCATATTTATCACAACTTTTCAATTCAACTACACACAGATGATATTTTAAATTTCCAAGTTATTTTACATATAATATCTTCCACTTGATCCTATGGGCAACACTAGAAACTTTGAGGATCAAAGGTCATTTCCCTTTTTTTTATAGGTTAACTTGATCAGAATGACTTGATGAAACACCCTCAGCTACCAGATAATGGGACTCACACTGGAATCAAGGCCTTTACTCAACAAAATATTCTTTTCCTGAAAGCTGTTCCTGATTTGAGAAATAAGTGGTGTCTGTGATCAACTACGTTGGGGGAACTGTACCCAGAAGGTTCAGAAGCTTCTCAAAGGTCCTAGAGTGGAAGCAACAAACATCCACTTAGCCATCACTCAGTGTTGTGCAAACTTATTTGTTCTTGGAACGCTCTTCCATATTCCGTCCCAAAAGAAACATCTACTAACAACCCCAAAGTGGTCTGAGGACCACAGTTTGGGAAGGGCTGAACTAGACCTGTCTGACTTTCGTGAATGCTCAAAATACATAAAAATAAAGATATCCAATCAGTCTCACAAATATTAGAAGTAATTTCAAATACACTTGATGCACTAACTAAACAAATCTTAATTTTATTAAATAAGCCTCCTAATATTTTATACTAAGTAGCAGCTTTTACTACATTTTTACTTTATATATTTCACTTCTTGGAAGTAAGGAAATGGAATTTCTTTTGAAATAGACTAGGTTTTGAAATTTTCACTAATTTAAATGTACTACAGTGCCTCTCACAGAGTAAGTACTTTATACATAAATTATTGTTCTTAGTAGTAATTCACTATTAGTCCAAATCAGTTCAGTGATCCAAAGTTTCAAAGAGTCTACACAAAAATACTTACTTTCAGGAAAAAAAAATTAAATATCCAGGAAGAAATACGACACCTTTAACATTCAAAACAATGGTTAATATAATTTAATGTATGGGGAAATTTTTTCAGTATCCTGATAAAAAAAATAATAGAAAGATAATCTTGTTCTTTAATAATGCTTGAAGACCTTAATCTATAATACACAGATACTAAGAATAATTTGGAATGAAAAGAGAATAACTACTTGATAAATAAAGTATAACATACAAAGCACTGTTCCTGTTAATGATATAGTCTTTGACTACGTCCAGAATGGATCAACTGCATAGCTATACTCGCCTCCTGGGAAATCAAGAAAACATGCCCATTAAGTAACAAAGGTGCTGCCTTGTAAGCAGAGTGAGAAATTCCCTACAGGACAGAGTATATGCCAGGATTTCCTGAAGGAAGGGAGTGGAGGGGCTGATCCTCACTATGTACGTGCTCTTGCATCTCTTGAGGCAAGCCTGAGAAATCCTCACTTCCGCATGCCCTCCACTCAGGGTTTTGTTCTGAATGTTGTACAGAATAAACATGCCCTGAATGGGATGGAATAAAAGCTGGTTGTTCTGGGCTGGGCTTCCCGTGACCTCCCTCAGGTGGGGATGGGGCTCAGACTTGGCAGATAACCTATGATCTGCTTCATATCAAAGACAAGGTGGCTCCCTGTGGTTATTTGTTTAACCAGGTGGAGGCCCTAGTGGATGCTCCCCTAGAACAGGAACTGGGAGTTCTTCCCATGGTCCCGGAGGAACAGGCTCATTTCTTTGTGGTCCTCCAGCAACCCTCCATCACTACCCACTCAGAGAAAGGCTTCAGAAGGTCTGTGTGCCTTGGCAGGTGGGCAGGGATCAGCATATACACCATAGATTCAGTTTTAGAGCAGCAGGAGCTTGCTCAAGACTCGAGGATACTCTGAACGACAAGTTCATTGTGTTGATTCTCTCAGATCTGGATCTTCTTATCTTGAAGAATGGAAATTGATTAGAGCTATGATAGCACTTAAATCCCATTACTCACATCTCATTTGCTATAAGAGATTGGGCCAGTGCAGTGGCTCTTGATCCAGGCTGACTTCACTCCCTGCTCTCCCCAGCTCCCAGGAGACATCAATGGGGGAGGGAGGGTGCTCCTGGCATCTGGTGGGTAGAGGCCAGGGATGCTGCTAAACATCCTGCAGTGCACAGGGCACTGCCCACAACAAAAACATTTTTCTATCCAAAGTGTAACAGTGCCAAAGCTGAGAAACCCTGGATTAGTAAAATGGGCATAAACATAATAAGCATAAAAAGCATTCAGTACCATGCCTGACCCTAGGTAGAAGTCCAATATACCAGTACATCAGTCCCCTACTCTTTCTTGCTCTGATACTCCAAAGCCAGGATTTTTGTCTCCTGGCCAAAATCTGTTGTTTATAAGCAGGGGCTATAATTTAATGTTAACATGCAGACAGACAGGTGTATATGTAGGAATGATGTTGAATATCTGTTGACTGTGTTAATGTATAAAGGAGCTAAATAGCCAGTAAAGCTACAAATCAATTACCATAATAAGAGAAAAGAGTATCCTGCACAAACTTAGTGCTAAAGCAACATTAACTTCTTTCTAGATCTCCAGGGCCAGAAACAGAATTACTTCCAGATTGGCCAGATTTCTCCAACCCTTTCAAATCAGATAAGGTACACATTTTAGGCAAAACGACAGAAATTCCATTTTTGAAGTTCTCTGCCTTGAATGCAGTCTGGGACTATACTCTCTGATGACTCTATTACTGCTGTGCAGACCCGGCGTGTGGAGAGGGACTGCAATTTATAAACCATCTAATTAGTAATAACAGAATAATGTGCTTCTTTCCCACGTTGTTGGCAGGGATCTGGATATCAGCAGGTTAAAGTATTCTGAGAAGATATGAGATACCCACGCAGTTCCCACCATCCGTTAGAATCACTATAATTTTGGTTAATTAAGACTCTGTGCTTCCAAGACTGTGTGGCTTGGGAATGTCCCTTTCAAGAGTCAGGAACTATCAGACTTTTTCTATGGTAGCATCTATCAACTGTCCACAGAGATGCTTTCTCTGATTAGTGTAGTTCAGTTCAGCATGTATCTTTATGCATATGTGGGAGAGGTGACTCTATTCTATATCCAGTCAACAGATATTCAAGCAAGTCTGGTGAATTAGTGAACACAGAATTTGCCTGGATCCTATTTGTCTAAGAAGCTGTCTCTATCTATGGTTCTAGGACCTAGAACCTGGGTCACAGGGATCACTCCCTTCTCAGAACAACTGCAGCATTTGTTGGCTCTTTCATTTCTCCTAGAACTTGATAATTCACTCTTGTTAATTGATTTCATGTGCATATGCCCTGCCTCTCTAGTTTAACTTGAAGTTCCTTTTTTTGGACACTCCAGGGTCATAGAATATAATGACAGCTTTACACAAACATGGACTCCCATGGTTAAAATACTTGAAAAACTTCTTATGCAAACTCTATTTTAGTAAAATATAGTTAATTTCCAAGTATTTAGCGGTAACTTCTGGGAAAGTGTAGCCTTTCCAATCATCTCAAACAATTGAGAAAATCAGGTTATCAAGCAAAAGAGGAGCTTAAACTTCTGGCTATTTCTGAGTAGACAAGCATTCAAATCCCTAATCAGTTTAAGCAGATAACATTCCTACACTGCTGAGGCCTCAGGAAGAACACAAAGCCATTGTGTACAAACCCAAATTAATTACCTAAGAGAAAACATCTGAAGAGATGAGTGGCCAGCCAGGGAAGTAGGAAAATAAACAGTTCAGCAAAGACGCTAAAATCCAGTGAAAGACTCATGAATCTAACTGTTGAACTCAGAATAAGGTACCTGGTATTATACTGATGACTATGAGATTATAAATTGACCAAGGATCTGCCGCATTAACGTTTACTTAGCTCTCTGGAGAATATAAGTCATTCTGTCAATTAATCACATCTCCATGGAAAGCAGGACTTAGCCAAAAGAGATTTGGCAATTTGTACTGGAGATATTCCAATTTCCACTGGTGGATTCTAAACAGCCAATGTATCAAAGTGTTTTTCAAGGAGATGTGGAAAAGACATGTCTCAGAAACAATGATTTCCAAATTTCTAAGGCAGTAACCCTCTGTCCCAGTTGAGTAACTTTACTTCTCTCTGGGTTATGTGACTCCTATTATCCTATTTTTTCATACAAGTCAAAATTAATTTAATTTGTGGATATTTGAGAACAGCAAGAAAACGTCTATGAGAATTAAAGACATTTGTTAGTAGCTCAAAAGTACGTCTGCAATTTGAACCACTAGATTTAAATTGTGATTCTAAACCCTTTATTCATTTTGCATTTACACCCAATTAGCATGTCTAGGACTTGCTTTGAGAATGGGTTGGAGTTGGTGGCAGTTGCAAAAGACGAACTTCTCTCACTGACCTGCCAGCCAAGAACAAATTTCTTTGTTGCCTGACCTTGGGAAGAGAGAAATGGAACCAGATCTGAAAGCTCAGTCAAGCTCGAGGTGTATCACATCATTAAACTAATTATTTTAACATCACTTCCAAGACAATTAGTGGAAGTTTAAAATTTCCTCTTTCCGTGGGAGGAAGGACCGCTTCCTTGCTCATGTTATGTGAACCACGGGACCTGAAATCTTTATGCTCAAGGGGACAAAAGTTAGATCTCTGATTTTGTTAAAAGGATATAATTCTAAATCAGTTAGCTATGCCCCTAGATTTCAAGAGGCCTTCTGAATCCATTCAATAACTAGTCTTTGAATGAATTTATAGCTTCCCCAGAAGTTAAATAGTCTTTATTTTACAATAACAGAAAAAATTTGAAAATGGGCAATAAAGGAGACTGTTGAGGGAACAAGGTCAGGCCAGGAAAGATCCAGTCGGCCCTAGATACTGGATGTCTGATTGACTTTCTAGGAAGTACAGAAATCTACACCTTCTATCCAGTCCCAACAGGAGCTCTGTGGTTCCCCAATTTCAAGGCTTAGGAGGTTGCAGCAGCAGGCTGACCTGAGCCCTCCTCACAAGAAAGTATCACCATCGAAGAGCACGTCTTCTCCCTCGACACTCTCCTGCCCTTGACCTTTGCAAGCCCACATGGAAGCAGGGCCCGCTGCATGTCTCCAT
Source organism: Myotis brandtii (assembly GCF_000412655.1). NCBI lineage: Eukaryota > Metazoa > Chordata > Mammalia > Chiroptera > Vespertilionidae > Myotis > Myotis brandtii. Next base: position 2,467,634 of record NW_005371371.1, on the reverse strand, counting down.
GTCCCGATACACAGAGACCTGGACCAGAGGAGAGGAGAAGCCACAGCAAGGGTTTCATCAAGGCTCAGTTTTTTTGTTGTTGTGTTTTTTTTTTTTGTGTGTGTGTGTGTGTGTGTGTCTGTGTGTGTTT
>NW_005371371.1:2405892-2467478 GCF_000412655.1 Myotis brandtii | reverse complement strand
GGGGGGGGGGGGGGGGGGGGGGGGGGGGGGATGTTTTAAGACCCTTTTCTTGTGAGGTTGGGTACCAGGTGCTGTCTATAACTCAGATGTGACCTGTCTTCTCTAAAAATGTTGGAACAACTCTGAACTGAAATGGGCCAAGTCCCTGACTAGCTGTCATCAAGTTATTAAAAAGTCAGCTGAAAATATGTGGAAAGCTATACATGGATAAATCTACTCTGGTAAAAATTAAAATAAATCTGACTAGAAAAGGTAGGGACAGAATAAGAATTCTGAAAACCACCAGAGCCATGCGGGGTGCCACCCAGGCCTGCAGCTGCTAGACTGGAGTGGAAATCCAGGAAGTCGGTGGAATGGACCCTGTGCTTTTCAAGAGAGAGAAATGCAAGGTAAAGCATCCAAACCCTGATGCTTTACCTTGCAAGAAAAACGTAGTGCTAACCTAGGCTTTCATTTCCTACTTTTTATAGTTTTAAGGATTTTTTGTTAGTTCTGTGTGCTTGTGTGTAATTCAAGCTAGACCAGTGATGGCGAACCTTTTGAGCTCGGCGTGTCAGCATTTTGAAAAACCCTAACTTAACTCTGGTGCCGTGTCACATATAGAAATTTTTTGATATTTGCAACCATAGTAAAACAAAGATTTATATTTTTGATATTTATTTTATATATTTAAATGCCATTTAACAAAGAAAAATCAACCAAAAAAATGAGTTTGCGTGTCACCTCTGATAAGTGTGTCATAGGTTCGCCATCACAGAGCTAGACCATTTTAAAAAAGGGGTGGGGGATCTTTGTTTTATGAACATAGTTGCCTCTACTTTAAAATAACTCTTGAGAATGCACACTGGACCCAGCTAGAAAAACTCCCCAAGAAGAGAATGGACAGCCCCTGAAGATGAATTAGAGGTGATAAAGTTGATAATGAAAGACATAAAAATGTTTCCATATCCTCCATTTATTCAAAAACTATCCAGGTAATATTAGTGTCAACAACTGTCAGCATCTTTTTTAAAAGAATAATGTTGGCATTTCAGCAAGTAGTTAAAAAGAAATGACACCATTTTCTGTAAAACAGAATTCGCTGAATTTCAAAAGTGTGAGTCTGGGACCCCATATATCTTCAGCAGGCCATGATTGAGAGAAAAACGCTCGTGCTAGCCCGGCTGACACCTTCAACTCCCCGAAAGCAGGCAGTGGTCCACTGGGGCTCACTCCCTTCCATATGACACCAACCGTTGAGTGCTCCCACCACATGGGAGGCGGACTGGTTTATTGGCCATGTTTTCCCACTGCCATGCCTGGTTTCCATGGTGACTCCCAGACAGGTTTAGGATGCTGCACTATCCCTGCATAAAAACCATATAGGCACCTTCTCTCATATCTGAAAAGTACAGATATGACTTGCCTTTCAAAGAAAATGATCCCTGGTGTTTAAACGAGAGGGAGAAGTGCTTGCTTAGACAAAAATATTTTCATTTTACATTTGGGAAACAATAAATATTTACTGTCTTTTGTAAATGAATCTAGACAAGTACGTTATAAATTAAAATCTAAAAATCAAAATAAGCAAACAAGCGGAACAGAAACAGACTCACAGATATAGAGAACATTTTGATGGTTACAAGATGGGAGGGGAACTGGGGAAAGATGGGTGAAAAAGGTAAGGGATTTAGAGGTAGAAATTGCTAGTTATAGTGTAGTCATGGGGGTGTAAAGCACAGCATAAGGGATATAGTCAGTAATATTCTAACAACTATGCATGGTGTCAGATGGGTATGAGATTTCCAGGATGATCACTTAGTAAGTTTTAAAAGGTCTACTCACTGTGGTGTACACCTGAAACTAATATAATATTGTATTTCAACTGTAATTGAAAAATAAAAATGATTTTTAAAAATGTTTAAAAATACTAATTTGAATAGAAAGCCCACAGGTTCCATAAAACATTCTTCTTTTCTCAGAAAAAGGCTAAGATTATCTCTTATACAGTATTCCAAAGAATACTGTTGACTCGACAGACTTTCTCCCAATACACTTGTTCCCTCTAGAATCAAAAGAGGAAAATGAACCAAATCCCTTTTCCTACATTAATTGCCACTAATTAGTACAATCTTTGGAGAATAACTGTTAAGATTCCTCAGCAACAATGTTAAACCTGATTTTGTTTCATTTGTACTGCTCTGGGGAAATTATTAAAATAATAATAAGGCTTGAACGTGAAATGATGATTATTTGGTGGCTTAAATGTAGTTGCTAACACATTCCACACTGATGGCAATTCAAAAGGAATTGTAGTTATTTAAGTTTTGGCTACTTACCTTTTGTCCCTTCACTCCCTGGCAGTCACATTTCCCACAGCCGGAGCCAGCACATCCACCACCCTGGAAGGAAGAGGAAAAAAGTCTTTAAATAGAAGAACTCTTGCAAATTGAGGTCCACATCTGAAATGAAATGATTTTGGCATCTTCACCTATTAATGGGGAAAGTCCTACCCTGTTATTATGGGCACAGTCTTAAAGTATGTGACATCTAGATTTGCCCTAAGGGGACTGTCACGTATTTGTCCTATGGTTCATCTCTCTTGACCTAATAGATAGAAGAGCAATCCTGGGGTAGGACGCATCAAAGCATAACTTAGTCCAAAAAGTGAAGACTGTCACTTATACTTCTGAAGTGGACTTTCTAAGAGATTATGTGAATAGGACACAAGGCGATGAAAATGTCACACTTCTGCTTTAGGAGTGGAAGACGGGAGACCAGGGACGGTGGCTTGGCAGGGCAGAGTCCATCCTTCGTCCCTCTCATTCCCAGGGAAATACAGGCATGCAAAACAACATTTGGGCAAAGAGGAAGTAAATGAAGGGGCTTATTTTTAAGCCCAAACCCTAAAGAACTGCTTTCAAACCCAATTAAAGCTTGAATATTCAACTAAAGAACATTCAATAACAAAATGTCCCTTGTAGTTCATTACTAGCATGTAAATCAATGTTAAAATTGCACAGAAAAGAATTCAAGCATGTAATAAAAGCTAGAGAAGAAGGGAACTAATGTGTTCAAGTGCTACAGTCAGCTATCATCCCCATTTTACAGATGTGAAAACTGAATTAGGAGGCTTAATATAACATGCAAGGATGAGGCTGAAATTAGAACCCAACTTCCATTATGTAAAACTTCCAACACAATAAAAGGTAAACATATGACGGTACCTACATAGAGTTGCAATTTCCTTAGAAGAACCAAAATTTTAAACCAAAACAGGCAGAGGTATTATGGACAGAATATAAGCGGGTATGACAGAAATAATTTTCAGGAGCCTATAAGTCTGAGATAAAATGGGTAGCTAAATTTTGTTTCAGGTGATAAATTTCTTAAAAAGAAAACCATACTGTTAATCATATTGTGGTCAGGTGAAGTCTATTTTTTAAAACAGTATACTCATCTTAGCTCCATTGCTATGGAGATATTTATTTTAAGTTGCATCAGAAGATATTTATTTTATTCGTGAAACCTAAATAAGTCCCTCCAAGACAGTAAGCTGTTCTTAATTTTATATTTTGGAAATGGAGACAATTGACAGCAATCCAAACTCCTGAGATTATGATTCTGTTTCTTTCCCTGGATCACATTTTGGGCAATTTTCAGCATGCACTCTCATAATGGCCTAACATTTTTAATCAATCCATGTTCGTTCGCAGTTTGCTTCACATTCTGGGTTTTGGTGACCAAATACATGAGGCTGAAATCTTAAACCTGTCCTCTGGAAGGCTCCAAAATGCACAAATACAAGCACTGAGAGACTCAAGAGGTGTGCCTCCCTCAACATCACCATCTCTTGTTCAATCTCCAGGTGAGCACTATTTGCTACATGAGTTCCCATAAAAGGTTGACTACATGTCTCCACTGCGACATTTATCATGTTCCTTATAGCCCTTTATGTGTGTGTCTCCCCAACACCCCAAGAGCACTTTGAGGGCCGGACCAGACCCTCTCCATGAGCCTGCTATAGATTGTGTTTCATCTGAGACTACACCAGTTGTAAAACTGACATTAGGAAATGAAGAACAACACTGACTGAACAATGACACATCATCAATTGTTAGATTTGCCCAACTTCAGAATTGTTAAAACACCAGTGAATGGGCATCTCAGAATTGATGAAACAGAGTAGTAGGTACCCGATTACTGTCGTTTTGTTGGTGGTGATGGTAGTGTCCATTTAATCAACCTTAAATAACAACCATAGACAATAATCCACTGGCATGTCAACTCACAGTGTATTACTGCATAGCATCACTGTGGGGGAAAACTACAAAAAGGGAACTCAGCAATGATTGTGAGACCATTCCAGATTCCAGACTAGATAGAGAAGAGTGGAGGTTCTCAGGGGTGCTTGGGTCCCTGGAGCTGCCCAGAGAGGTTAGGTGAGTCCTCAAACCAGGAAAGCCCAACAGGTGAGGCAGCTCCAAGTCAGAAGCTCCAGGTTGGCCTCCTCTCTTTTACTACCTCATTCCCCACATCTTTCCTGCTTCTGAGCCAGGTTCAGAAACACCTCTGCTCTTTGAACTCCACTAAACTCCATTCCACTCCTACAGGAAGGAAATAGCAACTAGGTGAAGGCTCATTTATTTGTATAGTCCGAATAGGAACTCTCTACCTACCACACAGACTTAGTTGGCAGAAACCCATCAACAGTCTGAAGCAGTTCGGGCTTTTCTACTCAGAGTTCAATAACATTTCTTTAAAACTTCCAATCAGGGAATCCAATGGCTTAAGCCGAAAAGGACTTTCTGGTAATTCTTGGTTTTTCTCTGGTGATTCTGGGTTTTTCTCTGGTGATAAAATCTCAGAGGCTTATCTTAATTTAATTTGAGGGAAGTTATAAAAATGAATTTCCTGGAACTGTTCCCTTAAGCTATCAGTAAATGCCTTAATGACAGGGGACCCCAGATAAGAGGTTACAGGGGCACAATTGTGGATGTTGGGGTCAAGTTGCTTCATGAGCCTTTGCTACAGAAACATACCTAGTCTGGGGGTAACAAATAATCAGTTTTGCTTTGGACAGCACTTCAGGTCATGACAAACATTGGGGAACATCTAAAATGAAAAATAAAGGACTGCCCTGGCAGGGTAGCTCAGTTGGTTAGAGCATTGTCCAGATACGTCAAGATTGCAGATTCGATCTCCAATCAGGGCACATACAAGAAGCAACCAGTGAATGCATACATAAGTGGAACAACAAATTGATGTCTCTCTCTCTCTCCCTCCTCCCGCCTTTCTCTCTCTCTTTCTCTCTCAAGTCAATCAATAAATAAAAATTTAGCCCTAGCCGGCTTGACTCAGTAGATAGAGCGTCAGCCTGCAGACTGAAGGGTCCCAGGTTCGATTCCAGCCAAGGGCACATGCCTGGGTTGCGGGCTCAATCTCCAGTGGGGTGCATGCAGGAGGCAGCCAATCAATGATTCTCTCTCATCATTGATGTTTCTATCTCTCTCTCCTTCTCCCTTCCTCTCTGAAACCAATAAAGAAATATTTTTTTTAAATTAAAAATAAATGGACTATAGCCTTTTTTATAGGCTCTTAGGCCCATAAGCCCATTGCTGAACCCTTTATAGAAATAAAGGACCCTCATCCTGTCCCCACCAGCTTATATCAAGCAAAATTTTCTCAGTTCTCAGACCAAAGACATTCATGGCTCCTTATCTGCTTTATTCATTTGGGAAATTTTAGTGCCAATTCAGGCCCTAGAAGGCAATTCCAAAGAATCAATAGTTCTAAATTATGGTCAACTTTTCAGAACAAAGGGCATTTTTTTAGACCAGGACGTTTGCTTTACGTCTGGGTGGCCTAGTATGTAAATGCCTCTGTAAAAAACAAACAAAACAAAACCTAATTTTTAGAAAGCAAACAAAAATCTTAACCTGCACATTTACTTTGCTAAATAAAATCTATCTTGAAATATCACTGTTCTGGTCCTTTAAAATCGCTGTCACATCATGGCCCATGTTGGCTATCACCTTAGCATAGATAGGTATTTTGTGATTCAAGAACACACTGCTAAAAAAAACACGAATGACACTCCAAGCTTCCCCTTTTAATCAGGTGTCATGCATGATTTTAAAATAGTTAATTAAAATAAAAGTCTTGCATAATGCAAATTTTAATCTTCCGGGTGAATTACTAGAATGACTACATTTGAAAAGGCACATAAACTATAGGCGTTACTCAGATTCACAATTTCTTTGGTGACCTACATGTTAAAGGCTATGTCATAAATTTCTTGACTTCCTGAGGAATTACATTTTGCATCTGGACCTCTCAGCAATATCAAAAGATATACGCAGTCTCACAGACTCAACAGCTCCCTACTGGCTGCACATCTGAGGGAATTATGAGGCTGCTCATTTTTCCCAACATCTGAAATAAATTGGGCCCCATCAACTATTTCCCATCTCATCTGTTTCAGATTCTAGAATGGGAAGAACTTGTACATTTTGTGAAGTACATACACTCTTTCTTTCTGCCTTTCCCCTCATTGGAGTGCTAACGTCAAGGAAATTAGCTCCAAGTCCCTACAGCAATGCCTGTGCTTTCTTCCCGTAAGGCCATTGCTTAACCCAAATTGTCATGGCAGACGAAATCAGTCATGAGGAATGTGGATGAAGATCCCAAAGGTCAAAGAATTGTGAGTGTTGGTCTCTCTTACAGAAGTAGACCAAGCATGTCAAACTCAAAGGTGAACACGGGCCAAATAAATGAGGCATGCTTGAAGTAAACCATTGATGGCCAAAACCTACGAGGGTCACCCAGACCAATGGAGAAAAGAGAACCCTAGAAAACTCTTGGGAAAACATTGTAATTCATACCCTTAAAACTGTAGAAAAATGTAACGAAAACCACATCAATCTTGACAGTCCTTTTAGCCTCTTTCCAGTAGACCATACAGCCAATAATTTACCATGAGAGTAGAATAAGTGACCTCCAGATGGAAGCTGAACTGAATTTTTTGTATTTGAAACAGAAAAAAAAAATGCATCATTCTCAGTGAATTCTGTCAGATACACGTGCGCACACACTTCTTCAATAGCAGGGATCAACTTGAAACACAAACAAATAATATAATCCGAAAGGACTGCGAAAGGTACAACAAAATAACCCCTAAAGTAAATAACTTTTAAATTATGTATGGGTTTCTTTATACCTTTGAGGGTATGATAAGCCAATTCATATTATTCAAACTTTCTTTCATGCTCCAATTAAAGATTTTCAGAAAGTCAAACCATCAGCATTAATCCGATAAAGTATGTTAAGTTCTAAAAATTCCCAAAGATTTACGATATAGAGCATTTGTGCCAAAGAAGGAAGGGAAATGATGGAGGTCAATGACTTTAATTTGAAATGAAGCCTATTTCCGGTCTTTCTCTGATCTACAGACCAACAGGGAGTTCTTCTCAACATTAAAGTGAGTTCCACGTGGTGCAGATGCAGGAAGGGGAGGTTGGCCAATTCTGTTTGGAGAATACCTTTTTTACTTAACTAAGGGATGCCAACTGATGTCTGTCTGTGTGTGTGTGTGTGTGTGTGTGTGTGTGTGTGTGTGTGTGTGTATGTGTATGTGTATGTGTATGTGTGTGTGGGGGGGGGCACTACCATGCCAATTTGTTATCTGTGACACATCTACTGTAGGAATGAATTAAGCAGAGTGAAATCCTGAGTTTTCTGGTATTTTTTCCTGCTTCTGATGGGAGATAGGTCTTTAAATCACAGCGTTTAACAATTTTTATGTATTTCATATCCCACCAAATAGGGACATGTGGAGATCTGCCAAGTTTAAACAGCTTATCTTTCAAATTCCTTTTCACATTCCAGATGCTGTGCAAAATGTCAAAATAGTTTTGTGGTGATATTACTGCCCCAATTTTCTCTCTGGTGGTAGCACTTCTTCAGGGAATCTTTTTGAATAAGTATCCATCCAACTAAAGAAATATATGGAGACAAAGAAATATATATCAGGGCTACTTGAGTAGAAATTAAAAGCGTGCAGAAACCAAAGTGAAACTTTCAGACCCGCCTGGGGGGATTCTCAAGAGGGCCGACCACTTTGGAAAACTGTTTGGCAGCTCCCCACTCACACACAGCCTTCCCAGCAATTCCACTCCTGATGGATGCCCCACAGTGACGCCTGCCGGCGTGCATCAAAAGACATACTCACGTATTTTTATTACTAAGACTATCATAATTAAACTATCTTTGCCCTTATCACATACTGCTGGAGTGTGAGCTTTTCAATTCTATCATTTTAAATTATATTTCATTACCAAAACATGTTGGTGTGGTATATAAAAGATGACCATCAAAAAAACAAACAAAAAACAACAGGTAACACTCTTTTGGATAAGAAAACATCATAAAAATATAGAGTATATGTGGAGGATTTAAGTATTTATATCCTAACTTCCACCCTGATTGTGATTTTAGCATATGCTATTTCTGGTCATTCTTGTTTTAAAATTTTGTTTACTACCATGAGGTTCTGGAAAATGACTTGCTACACCTCCATGCATCCCCACCCTGAGAGGATTGCCCTGAAAAAAAATCTTAAAATTTTTTTAGCAGAAGAGCACACCATATGGTCCCACTATTGTCAGTTCAAGGACGAGTGAAACTATCTTCGGTGAAAGAAGTCAGAAGAGTGGTGACTTTGGTGAGGTTGACTAACAGGGGTACGAGGGAGGTTTCTGGAAACATTTTGTGCTTCATCAGGGTGGTCATTACATGGGTTTCATCTGTAAAACCATGGAGCTATGAACTTACAATTTTGTTCTTTTTGTTGTACTTCAATTATTAAAAAAAGGCATACTCAAGAGTGTTCATAGCAGCACTATGCACAGCAGCTCCAATTTGAAACAACTGAATGGATTAATGCACACTGGCATGCGTTCACACACTGGAGCCGTCTACACACTGTGCATACCCTGGCGGCAACGTGGATGGATCTCACCGACGTAATACCGAGCAAACTGCAGCCAGGCACAAAAGAACACACTGGGTGATTCCATTTATGGTGACATGAATTTCAAAACTAAACAAAACGAAGTTGGATAGTGGTTACTCTTGGGGGCTATTAGTGATGGGGAGGAGACTCAAGGGGTTTCTTGGCTTCTGGAAACATTCTGGCTCACAAGCTGGCTTCTGTTTCATGGGTGGAGCTCCCTTTGCGCAAGATGCATTGAGCTGTGTATTTCTTTAATAAAACGTATCCCCCCAAAAGTGTGCACAGAATTATAAAATTATTTTAAAAAATAGAAAGCAAAATAATGGCCAAGTGTTGAAGTACAAATAATAATTTCTTAAAGAGCTTACATTTGCACAACGTTTTTGAACTTCCAAAAATAGGCTTGGCATTGCAGATTTAAGGGTGCTTAAGAGTCCATGTGCTGGTTCATTATTACATTATCTTCATTTTGTTGTGGGAAATGTAAGATAGATGTGATTCAAAAGATGTGAAAATAATTCTTCATCATTAATTCAACAGAAAAGAGAATTTAATTAAATTAAATAACCTTTCCATTTCATCCAATCATGGAAAACATGAAAACAGAACATCCTTACTACTTTTTAAACTTATTTCTGCCCTAATTTGAAAACAACTACGAGTGTTGATACATTCTTGGCAAAAAAAACAAGTTCACATGAAACACTGGAGAAACAAACTGAACTTCTAATGAGCGGCATCTCTCTCTCTCTCTCTCTCTCTCTCTCTCTCTCTTTCTTCTCTCTCTCTCTCTCTTTCTTCTCTCTCTCTCTCATAGTGTGACTAAGGATTGTGCATGTGAAATGCATGCTGGACTGTTTCTCATTAGAGACTGACTCTGCAGGGCCTGTGCGGGACTCCCAGAAAACAACATGCGTTGATGAAATGAGGGTGTTTGCTTGGCTCCTCTGACCATCAACATGTGATTGCAGTTCTGTTCTTGCTTTCCCCCATCGGACCTTTTTTGTTGACTCGCTTTCATTTCTTTTCTTCCCTTTCCTCCATTCAGTGGGGGTGGACATTAAATGTCCCTGCCTAGGAATAGGCTGGGCTGTAGGAAATGACAATGAGGCCCAGCATTTCACCTCCAGGTCACTGGTCTAGTCCAGCTGCAAACAGATGTGACGATAAGTAGTTGACATGTGACCACGGTTCCGTTGGCTGTGTGTGAAACGAGTTGGTGGGCTGAGTGTGTCCACTGGAACCCACGGGTAGAAATGCTGCCTGGAGGTTTGAACTGGGGAAGTCACGGGGGCTCTCCTGAGAGTTGCTGACTCACTGACCTGATGTACAAATGCAGAGGAGTTGACTTGGGCAAGTTTCCAGCCCAGGGGTCCTCCTACGCTCCCTGGAAAGTTCTCCCAGAGCAAGCAACTGTCCAGGGCAAAGGAGTGGATATAGAGACTTTTTGGCCCTAGGTGAAACTCAACTTTCCCAGTTTCAGGGGAGAAATATTTCATCAGTAAATTTCTCACCTTAGCTATTCTCTCCAGGTTCCCTGACCTCTTTTCTCACCTGTTCCCCCTTCCCCCCAATACAGTCTTCACCTTTCCTTCCCTCCAGTCCCCCCACCTTCCACACTGACTCATCCCATCAAAGATGCTTTAACGAGAACCACAAATAAACATTTTCCAGCCACTCTGAAGAACAGCAAATTTTACCCAGCCAGACATGAAAAAAAAAAAGTTGGACTATTTCCTCCAACTCTGGAAAAATGTGCAACTCCTCTTTTGGGTTAGAGTACATGGAGCTCTTCTAGCTATTTTTATTTCTCATCTTTCCTCTATGGCTTCAAAATACAAACCAGTCTTTGCTCCTTCCCCACTCCAGTTTGGCCGCTGCCTCTCAGATATCCACCTTTATTTCAATCCCAAGTCCAGCTCTCACAGGGCACAGCAGCAGGAATAGAAGCTATCCCAGGTGGGACTGGGTCATCCATCCACTTACGCTTAGTCTCAGTGCCCAATGTGACCTAGAGGATGATAGGATTTTAATATCTATTCTGCACCTGGCATAGGCCAGGCTCCCCTAATGCAGAGAATGCAGAGATGAACATGGTACCGAGTGGGATGAGGAGTGAGAAATTACAATACAATGCGCCCCACAAGAGAGGTGAGCAGCCCCACAGACACACCGAGGAGGAGTCTTAGGCCCTGTCCAAGGGACACAGATCCTATTGGAGTAGTGAGAGAAGGTAGGCATGGGGAGGAGGCATTACTATAAGAAAGAGGCAAAGGTGAGATAAAGCACAGACCAAGAGCGCACAACACCTGGCCTGTGGAACAGATGGTGGGCACAAAAGAGACACTGCCAGTAGTCAGGACAGAGCCAAAAACATTTTCCAAACGGAAGTAACAGGGGAGGTTGGGGATGTTGCTAATCTTGGAAGAAAGTACTGATTTAAAATATTGTTTCAGAAAAAAAAAGTGGTGATCTTGTTACCACTGGTTTAATTAAACTGTTTTTGAGTTATGTGAAGATTTTTATTCCAATGTCACGCTGTGTATTTCACATTCTTCAAACTTTACTTAAGTCATGATTATATTCATCAATACAAGAAATAATGTAAATCCTTGTGCAAGAAATATTGTTAATCCAGCAGACAATCCCCAAACTTCATTTCAGCCAATCATTTCAACCTCCTCCCCCATGAAATGTTCAACTAGAGCTATTGACCTGAACATAAACTTGCTCGATGTTCATGTACTGTCCTAGGTGATGGGAGGGGCCATGAATAAGACATGGTCTCTTCCTGCAGGCACATTTTAGCCTAGGAGGAGAAAAACAGCTGTAAAACTGAATAACTTGGGAGGATGATTATTACTGCTGCTATAAAAATGCAAGGTGCTGAAGAAGGAAAAATTATTTTGGTCTGGGATAATACACTGAGAGAAAGGGATAAAGATGTAAGAAGAGAATGAGCATTTGATTTCGTATCCACACCATGTCAGAGACTGGCCAGACACTTCATATACTTCATAGAGGTGGCAGGTGCATGGAACCCTGAACTCTGGGTGAGATGTCAGAGCCTGGGATGGCAAACATAGGCATCTCAGAGGGAGGAAGTAGTGTGAACCAATATGGAGATGGGAGGTACAGAGGATTGAGAAATACTGAGCAATCTCCAGAGGATTGAATCATAGGAACATATACTGGTGCAGAGGAAAACACTGATTTCAGCCATATGATGAAGGGTTTGCATGCCACTCTAACACAGCTAGACACCATGCTCCAAGATGGGGAAAGACATAGAATATTTTCAGTACCAAGGAGAGTAAAATGGATATTCTTTCTTGTTGGATAGAATCTAACCACGCACTATGCATCAAACAAGTACATTATAATATTGGTTAATTTGCTGCTACTTGCATTGCACAGAGACTATACACTATCCTGTTATGATAGCAATCATAGCAGTTCACCTTTCTTGTCAGATATGGGACATGTTTCAGAAAAATATGCATGTTTAGGCCAATCCCAGCCAGTCAGAATGAAGCTAAAGTGTAATTTTCATACCTGCACTTCGTCTCAAATACCAGACTCATTTGTAAAGACACTTTTCAAAAATAAGTGGCAGGACCTGCCCTCTTTATAAATGACAGATTCTAAAATGCTGCAGTACAGTTCTTCAAACTCAGAGGAATCACTTTTGGGAAACATCAGACACATACTATCCCTACCCACCAAGGATAACATTACTTGCTTTAATCTTTAAAACCAAGTTTGAAAACTCAAGCAAAATGTAAACACATTTCATGGAATGAAATTTCACGTAATAAACTCTGTGGAGTAACGAATACTCCGAAAGGCAGTGTGGCAATGCCGCTCTGCATTCGACAGAAGGTCAAAGACCCTCTGGGAGATTTCTATGTGACCTCCTCCAGCAGGGCCACAACTAAAACCTTCAACAAGTTCACCGAGCCTTTATGGAAGATAATGGATGGTGGACCCAGAATGCTACTTTGCAAGCCATAAGTGGTGCTTTCAAATAACCTACCTAAAAACACAAGTACTACACTTATGGCTAAAGAAGAAAAAAAATGGGGTAAACCACAGAAGGAAGTTGAACTTTTGCTGGTCAAAGCCGTGGTTTCCCAATGACACGCTGTGGTATTCACACTGTGGGTGTGAGATGATGCCACAAGATACCTCTGAGGTTCTTGTGAAAGTCATCATTTTCAAACCACACTTCCCCACTATATTCCCGAGCAGAGAGAGCCCTACTCTTAAAACTTAAAAAAAAATTCAAGCCGTAAGTTGTTGAAACCAAATGGTCTAATCCAGTGATTTTTAACAGGTATGCCACAAGAATTTTTAAAACATGCAATACCTGACTAGGAGCACTGTCCTCTTTTCCCTTAGATTATCAAATTTTAAAATAACAACTGTCAGCATAACAAGAGCTGTCTGGTGTGAATGAATCAAAATTATACTTTTTTTGCCAGATCAGCAAAAATATACTTTTTGGTGTGCCGCATAATTTTAGTAATTAGTTTATGTGTGCCATGAGATGAAAAAGGTTGAAAATCGCTGGTCTAATCCCTTGACAAATGTAATACTACATATGTATATCAACATGTCTTACAACTTGTAAAAACCTTCTTATCTTTTCCAAGATAATTTATATATATATATATATATATCAGAATTAAGTCATTCATAATGTATTAGAAAAATAAATATAAAATAAATAAAATATGGACAATATAACTCATTCCATTTCCCTGGTCCTTTGATTTGAATGACATACAAACAGCCCTACTTTATTTTCTCACTTACATTCATTAGATACTTACTAGTATTTCCCCATTACATACTGCGTATACGATACAACAGTTTTAGAAGATTTGTGGAAATAAAAATATTTGTTTCTAATGACAAAGCACTTATATTAAGCATGTTAACATCTAAAAAACTTTTAGAAAGCCTTTTGCTACCACTTACAGTGAATTTTTAATTAAACACAATCCATGTTGAGTCAGGGTGAAATAGTGAACACAGTTCAAAACAAATACTTTCTGGTGTCATTTATCTCACTGGAAAGAGAAACCATATTTGTGCTATTAATAACTATATTTTCACATTTTCATGATCATCTTTTATGCTGACAGGCAGCTAATCCTCTTTGAAAACCTTTAATGTCTTTGCTATAAAATGTCAATTCTGAAGTTCAAGTTTCTATGTTAATCTCTAAGTAAAGGTTTATTTTTAGAACAGTCCATTATTATTTCTGCATTTGAGGGAACAAGGCATTACTCAAGAGGAGAAACTAACAAGAACAAAAGCAAATGAACTGAGAGGGAATTATCCGCATAGAATATGGGAAAGACACCCCAAAAGCAATGAGTTAAACCAGCTCTTGAAAGAAATTAAATATGAATGATCCAAAAGTTAATACATCTATTCAAAAGGAGAACCTGGCCAGACATTACATGAAAAATAAAATCCTTAGGATATTACAATAATAATGATGCAATCAAATTCATGATGATCGGTTAATTTTTTTTTCTCTGTAAATAGAATGCCTGACAGTTAAGAGCATCAGCATAAATTTTTCTTTGGGTTAAAATAGCTGATTTGACAAGATGGTAAAAATGACCTCCACTTCCAATTCACTTTATGACTTGCAGATACAATACCAGGTGATAATGCCATTGTTTTGAATTGCTTTTTCTTTACTTGTTCCTAGTTATTAGATTCCAACACTAATCTCTCCTGTGTGGCCACAGTCACTGTTCTCTTGAATTATTAAAGGGACTTGGGGTCATAAATTAATCTCATGTAAAGAATCAATACCATACATACCTAAAACATATGTTATTAACTAATGTTACCCCAATACATTTATTTTTTAAAAATCAATAGCATCCTAATTAACATAGAATTGCAATATGTCCAGGCCAACCATATATTTGTAGTCTATTACTGTTTGTAATATAAACTTTGTGCTTGCTATTGATCCTACTTTCACAGAGAAGTATAGGCTTTATATGTCTCTGTGCATGTCTCTGTGTGTATATACCTGAAAATATTCCTTTATGATAGGCAAATTATTGAAACCACTTATTCACCTTTTTCATCAATTCACAGTGTACTTCTACATCACCCTCAACTTAGAATATATATTTCTTTTGAAATCAGACAAATCCAGTTGTTTTTGCCAATAAAAGAAATTGAGTTATTGTTTTGATTAGGCTACTCAGAGAATATCTATAAGGGTTTTCACCTACATGATTAAGATTGATTGATGGCTTATTATGTGTTAGGTCCTGTGCAACTAAGACAATGAATGAGGTCTAAACTGGAGACTAACAGAAGTGTATCCCTTACTACATATGCTAAATTAAATTAAAAGGTATGTGATTGAAATGTACTTAAAGTTAACAGAATCCAATCCACAACCATCTGAATGAAATGTATTTTGAATAGATAGAGTGCTATAGATTGAAAATTCCTTCCATAGTCTTACCTCCACATATCTTTAAAAAGACTGACAAGAAGTGAACTCATAGTATAGGTTGTGTTTCCTCAAAGGTTAAATTTACTCAGGCTGCACAATTATTCAACCATAACTTGTCTTTGCCTATGAAGTAGAAGACTGGTTGAGTGGATTACAGCGTAACACCTTTTTACTAGTATCCAACAAATAAAAATAGGCAAAACAAGTTGATAAATTAATTTTTAAAAATACTAGCTTCTCAGCCATAGATTTCAATTTAGATTTAACTGGAGCTTTTGATAATCTTACCATACCAAAAAATAATAATAACACTATGGTTTTAATATATATTACATATATTCTTTTAAAAACTCACTATCATTAAATCTTTAAAAATGTAAAAATTAACTTATTTTCAGTATAGTTTTAGTGGTAGATGCATTTCATAGCGTTAAAAATGAAAAATACACATAGGGTATATGCAGCCTTGATCTATTGGTTCACACGTGAACTATTGGTTCACATTAACTGGCAATACTGAGCAGCCCAGAGCACACTGCACTATGTCAAAGTCCTCAGCATGACATCTGGGTGCCAGGGCCCACTGCGGATTCTGTCATTTCCCTCTGGCCCTGGGGTGATTTCTGCTGTGTGCACTTTACTGAACTTCCAGAACCACACATAATTGGGGTTTTTCCATCTCGTTAATTTGTGTATTTTACCTTTTTAAGGCAATACTCTCTAGCCTTTATTTTTCTTTGACAAACCATCATTTCCTCCTCCTCCATCCACCCAATCATAATTAATTTATATTGTTTTTTAGCAAATTGGCCCTAATTAGGTGGTTCCATCGGTGACCAACCCCATGATTCACTCTGTAGTCTGACACAACATGTTTATTCTAAACTTTGTGCAAATCTAAAACAAGTTGTTTGAAAGTATTCCATCAACAATAATGCTTTTCTAAAAAGGCTTGTCCACAAAATCTAGGTGGAGCAAAACACATGAAGGGAAATCTTATTTTAGCCTAAGGAGTTGAAGGAATCAAGCGGTCCATCTCTCCTCTTTTGTTTTACTCTGTTGACTAGACAGGAAACTGACATAACACAGGCCTTCCTCCTTTGAAAACCAGAGCAAATCTTTACTGAAACAGTTCATTGCACCAAGAAGAGGAAAAACTCACTGTCCGGTCATCTGTGAATGGTTTTCAAATGCTTTGGTCCATAAAAAAAGTAGAAGTAAAAGTTTCTTGTTAAGAATGTGTTGAGAACGTGAGAAAATGTTACAATTTTAAATTGAAATGAGTCAAGCATTCTTCTTGAATTCTTTTGATGTCATGAACACAGAAATTAGAGGTCGACTACTGTCAACTGACATGCATTGCCCAGGTAGGACCATTGACCAAAATATCACACTCCCAGGCAGCTCCTTTTTCTCCATGTGTGAGATGTGCAGCTGTTGCCAGTTCCTCTGAATGTTGCTGCCCTTGAGAGACTATGTCACCATGCAGCCCAATCTTAAATCTCTATCCTGATCTCTGAAGCTGGGGACTACCCTTCTGCTCCATGCCACCACCACCTCTGCACCCCCACCCCCTTGTTACCACTACAGAGGATGGGCCCATCACTTACCGAGCTCCTACATCCTTAGTGCTATCATTTAACAAAGACCAGGTATCACCACAGAGACTACAAGACAATATCCTCTTTCCTACTCTCCTAGAGCTAAGTGTGGAGTTCATGGGTCTCATACTGACATGAAGAGTTAGCATTGCTCTGTTTAATGAGCATGGTTTCAGTGGGAGGAAATGAAGAGTTCTGGAGATGGATGGTGGTGATGGCTATGAACGTGCTTCAAGGTGCTGAACTGTACATTTAAAAATGGTTAAAATGGCAAGTTGTAAATTATGTATATTTTACCACAATAAGAAAAAGGTTTTTTAAAAAAAGTTTTCTTCAAAAACTCTGCTAACTCTCCTTAAAGCCTCAATGCTCTCCGAATAGCATTCTTGCTGGAGATTCATGCCAATCAAAAGAGACAGCCTGTCATCCTTGGGAGGGAGAGATGAACCCACCAGAGATTTCTCTGCTCACATAAGCCTTCCTCACATTCCTACAGAATGGGCTGCCTTCTCTAAAAACTGGCAACCAAGTGCTTTGCTGTTGGGTTCTAATTTTGGATTCTCTGAAAAAAACTGTTGATGTTTGCTCCCTTTCCACCTACCAGATTTGAGGCCCTCCTTACTTACTGTGGCTACATTCTCCTGGAGCACTACCATTTGTGTGTGTGTGTGTGTGTGTGAGAGAGAGAGAGAGAGAGAGAGAGAGAGAGAGAGAGAGAGACTTGACATACATCAATCACTGCATAAAGTTAAGGTGTACAGCATCATTTCTTTTTTTTAATTTTGTTTTATTGCTTTAAGTATTACAAAGAGTATTACATATGTCTCCTTTTTTTTCTCCCCTTGACCTTCCCCTGGCCTCCCCTATCCCCCAGTGTCTTGTGTCCATTGGTTATGCTTATATGCATGCATACATTTATTATATTTAGGAAAAGAAAGCCTAAGTACTTCTTTGACTCTCCAGCAGCCCAAGAATGCCCTAGCGTTTGAATCAAGTATCTCCTCAAATTCCTCAAAATGTATTTAAGGCTCAATTTTCATAAACCAAGAAGGAAGACACAACATGCAGAGAGATGGCTCTATTTAAATCACTCCTAGAAAGCACTGCTATCCACTGTCCCCAAGGGAATCCACCCAAAGGGGATACTAAGACATTTAGGCACACATCAGGGATTTGCATCAGCGGGGACTGACCCTGGCATCTGGCTGGAGTGTCATCACTGTGAGAAACTTTGTTTGAAAACTGCGTTACCACTCCCTATGAGATTCGCCACACAAAGACGGCGGGCGTGAGGAAAATCAGTGCAGAGGCATTTGGGCCCTTGGCCAGACATTGTCTCCTAACAATACACACATTTCTTCCTATTTTCATGCCTAGTGCCCTGTCCAGTGCCTGTCACGTAGCAGGAACTTCAGCACGCATCTGAACAAGACATCTAAGGAGGCCAGAGCCACGCAAGGACATACTGACTATCTCAAGGGTGACAGTGAGATGACTCATGCAAGACCACCACACAGTGAGTCCACAGGGCAGAACGGGCTCCACATTCCAGCTGTGAACAAGTGAGAAGCCAGAACACACAGAGTCCTGGTAAAGAATTTCAAAAACACACAGGAGCTCATGGCTCCCCCCTCCATTCCGCCTGCATGTGGTTCTACACCAAATTTCAATAAAATGGAGTGTGTTGTCTTTGAACCTATATGGGAGGAGGAAGGGAAAGGAGCCAATGTTTTTTTTTTGAGCACCTAATATGAACTTTAGAAACAGGTTCTCATTTAATCATCACCAAACCATGAAAGGTGCTCCAGTTCCACAGATCTGGAGAGCCCAGCATCACCAGCCACGAAGTGGAGGGGATAAGAACTGCACAACTGCACGGTGGCCTGATCCCAAAGTCCTGGCTCTTTCCACAATAAGCTGCCTCTACGAAGGTCTTGAACCATCAACCCTCCCAGTAGATGACAGTATGAAGCTGACTTCAAAACATGCTTGCCCCCCTCCAGGTTAGTGATAACTAAACTATCCAATATACAAGTTGATGTATATTTACTTATAGTACATCCAAAATGTGTGCATTTTAAAATCTTCATATTCATCTCTCCTTCTCACTCTGAATTCTAGCCTTTATTTGGACAAAATTACACAGAAATCAACAACCTCTGAGACGCTTTCCATCCCATAATCATGCCACTGTACTGAGAGGAAATACGGTGCACAGGGTTTGGAGTTCAGACAATGGGAAGGGAAGTATAAACAAAACATTTTCAGGGGAAACACATGTCTCCTGATTCAGCTGCACTAATGAATAGCACCTACCTGGAATTTCCAGGTTAAGGGTCTATATTTACAAGCTGTCTTGATCTACTGCCCTACTAAATTTTCCACTCAATCCTAATGATTTTCCCCTCTCAAGGAATAGGATATAAAATCTTTACTTCATTTCGAGTGTTGCAAAGAACCAATCAACATTTTCTGCTCCACAGACTTCATGAGCATAAGGAGCTCCTCAGAGTGGAGAGTGGCGGGCCAGAGTTCTGCACTCAAAATTATGAATCTGAATTTCAATTAAATGACTCAAACTTCTCCCCAGCAGATAGCTCTAGCTGGCTCAACCCTACCAGCTCTTCAACCTTCCAGAAGAAAGATATATCCTTTATGGATATAATGTGTAAAGCATTCAGTGAAAATTGAGTAAAAAAATACACGGTATATCCTTCTCTACTCCAAGACAGAGAGAAAACCATCTGACACTTTATGGAAAGATATTATACTTCATCTAGCACTTTGCAATTGGGAACTTAAGTTCCGATGAGAAACTAGAGAGTACTATGCAATCAGTAAGTACTGGGAAATCACCCAATCATTCCCAATAACAAGTACAAAGCAGATCATTAAGGGAAATTGAACATCTCCCCCTTACAAACCTACTTTGAAACCTGCATTAAAAATGAGCAAGTTTTGTATTATCATCAAAATGGAGTTTATGTTATTTTTCTAATGAATGAAAAACTAATTTTACCTCATGTGTGGGATAATAAAAATTTCACCAATTGCATAATTAATGAAAATGTAAATAGTTGAAATGGTGTATTATTTTGAAGATCATTTCTTGCAAACACTTATTAGGGTTATTTTATGAATTGTACAGAAATGTAAGCTTGGGCTATGTACATTAGCACCAAGTAAAAATAACATCTAACTATGAATCTTTAAAAAAATCCAAAATTAAATTTAAATGTTTACTATTCTTCAACAAAGAAATAAGTAGGCCAGATTTTTTTTTCAAAGCCCACACATCTGTAAAAGTTGTATCAAAAGACAAAGTTCAGAACATCCTCATCCCGAGAGCTGTTTGGCAGTAATGCAGGGCAGCAGCTGTATTCCCAGCATGCACTTTAAATAAGACAACTTTCCCAACAGATGCCCCAGGCCGTGTCCCCCACCCTCTTCCAAATCAGGAATTCAGTACAAGGGCTGAGTTGGCATTCAATCCACACTTCTCACGAGTCTGGGTTAATTAGTTTCTGAGGTCGAAGGCCCACAGACTGTAATCCTTATTCATGGGAAGAACATAGACTAAACTTTGAAGGAGTTGCAAACCATAAATGTAAGCTCTCAGCTCTCAGGAACATGTTTGCTGTTCCCGGGAGAATCATTAATTCTATCCTCTGGAATTAACTCAGTCAACTGCCCAGGCTGCACAGGCCCCTGCTGAAAACTGAAAACTTAGCAACTATCCCTCTTTACCCCCTTGCAGCCCAGATCCAAATACAAGTTTCTGATAACTCCTCAGAGGGACAGAGGGAGGGTAGGAGAAGAGGAGGGAGGGGAGGGAGGAGAAAGAAGTAAAAGGTTAAAATAATGTATTTTGACAGATGCACTGTCATGCCTCCCTTTTCTGAATAAATCAAGAAAGAGCAATTCTAGTCCCATAAATTAATTCTTTAAATCCAAAAATAATTCATTTTTTTAGAAAGTAAACTGTCTTCACATACTACTTTGGTCCACTGACTCAAATGTATTAATATAAGTCTCCCCCTCTCTTTCCCCTCTTTCCCCCCCGCATCCCATTACTCAGGCATTTGAGGGAAGTGGGGGGACAATATCCTCTAGAGTAGTGGTTCTCAAACTTCCTAATGCCATGACCCTTTAATACAGTTCCTCATGTTGTGATGACCCCCAACCATAAAATTATTTTCGTTGCTACTTCATAACTGTAATTTTGCTACTGTTATGAATTGTAATGTAAATATCTGATATGCAGGATGTATTTAGGCGACCCCTGTGAAAGGGTCGTTCGACCCCCAAAGGGGTCGCGACCCACAGGTTGAGAACCGCTGCTCTAGATCTATGAGCTAACAGGGCCACTGGCCCCAGACCAGATAAGCTCAGGGACCAAGGCCTCTTGAGTTCTTGGATGTTCTTTTGACACTTTTCCTACTGTATCCTACTTTGTTTTAACAGATTTTTCTTTACCTCCTAATCTGATACTAAAAACCAGGGTGTGTTAGAATGCCAGGCACTCTGTAGAGGCACTGGGTTTGACAACATGGTCTCACCCTCAACCTTGAGGATTCAGATAACTTTGCATGTCCTTCTCAGGTCTCAGCTAAGCTCCAAATGCAAGTTCAAATGTAAGCAATCTGGGAGCCAAGTGAAGCATGACCTCATTTCCTTCAGTGAGATGAAGGGCAGGATAAAGAAAGAAAGGTAGGAAGGTAGGAAATCACAAAAAGATGAAAGAGGGAAGAGTCAACTGCAATAAAAATGTGATTTTTTTCCCCATGTGCGAATTTCATAATTCTCCTACACAGGCCAGTTGCGTACATCAACAAAGCCAGAAAGGCCTGGGATGTGTTCTAAATAAGGCTATCAAAGAAGTCCAAAGCAAAAGGATCAAGGAGGTAAGCCACAGTTCCCATAGTAAGAGAGTGCCCCGTCTTTAGCTAACATTGTATACAGTTACAGCTTGTATTGTTAGCTCAGAAATGACCCACATCTATACTTTCACAAAGGATCAAAGAAACCGACACGTGAGCACCATACACAATCAGATCAGAGAGAGTTTGACATTGAAAGAAAGTGCAAAAATAATATTAGAAAACTATATATTAATCTTGCAAATACTTGAAAACATTATATTTTAGAGCAAATTGGCAATGTGCATGTATATAGTGGATGCCCTTCGACTCAGTCCATATGAATGACAAGTAATAATGATTAAAAAAAAAAAAGACTAGAGTCATCCTAAATGTGTCATAAAAATGAAATGGACTAATTGAGAAAAACTTCTAAATCTGATAACATACTCATGACATATTGTTAGGTGAAGAAAGAAGGCTAAAAAGATGTTTACATGGTTTGATTTCAATTTTATTTTAAAGCTTTTTAGCATAAAAACTACAAGAAAGCAAAAAAACAAAAGTGCAGCCTATTCTGATAAGGGCACACTCAGCCAATGGGCCTAACAAAGCTGACCACTGGCTACAATGGTGACATGGCACCATCGCTAGCTTTCAGGAACGTGGAATCAGGTAGAGACCCCTCAGTAGTCTCTACCTCCTTGCACATTCTGTGAAGAAATACAGTGAACAAGTAGATTTATTTTCTGAATTACTGTTTGCATTCCTGCAGTACTGTATCCTGTAGGCAAGTCTTATATTCTGGGAGCTGCCCAAAGATGACACTTGAGCCAGTCATTTTAATTCAATTTCAGTCAGGGCCATTCCTCATCATCAGAGGAACAGATTTAGACTGAACACCAGGCTCAGTAGTCTGTACAGGAATTCCTGAGGACCAACCCAGAAACCGACATGCCCATCAGGGTGACCCTTGGGGGGCAGGAAGAGCGTGGTGCATACCCATCTGTCGGTGTTGTTCCTGAGTTAGTCACGGATGCCCAGCACATGGAGGAGTAGATGCCTATGGTGACAGTTCCCAGCCGTTACACAGCAAGCACGGACTGAGCTGGCAGCCAGAGTGGCGATGCCTGCATACCCTGAAGAATGAAGTCATGCGCTGGCCTGCACCCGGGAAATCCTACACAGCAAAAGATTGTCACCGAGATAAAGGGCTGAAAGCTATTCCCCAATTCAGCGGTTTCAGCGGCAAAGTCTGGCAACGAGCTGACAGAATGCAGCATCCACAGAGCATCAAGCTCCGGGCAACCGCTCAAGCACTTAGAGAGATGTCAAGTCAACTTCCTCTCCGCTGTGAGATGGACATGTCACGACCAGCTTCCTGAGCGGGGCCGTCACTGTCAGCTTGAATCATACTGTGTGGGAAGCAAGACAAGGCCTCCAACCCCAGCAGCCTCCGCCCCAGCCTTGGAGTCATGCCGATGGAGATGTGGCCCCCGAGCTGGGTGAGGGTGAGAAAATGCCCGGCGGCCTCCAGGAAGACCGGCCAACGTAGCGATGAAATGCACATACCACCCTGGACGGGACGCTGGCACTGGGAAACACACTAGAAAGGATTTTGGCTAATCAACAAAATTTTAAAATAAACAGTATTTCGGATATAGAATCATAACAACATTCCATTTCCTGACTTCCATAAATATGTTACATTTAGTGAAAAGATATCCTTATTTTTGGATATAAAGCTGACGTGTTTAGGGCTAAGGGCAATAACTTCAACAACTTACGCTCAAATGGCTGGGAAAAACATAATTATAACACTGTGGAAGGGAGAAAACACAAGTGGGGCAAAATGTAAGTAAGTAATGAATCTAGTTGGAAAGTATTCACTGTACTTTTATAATTCTTGCAACTTTCCTATAAGATTAATTTATAAAAAAACACAATGTTTTTAAAGCTAGATAAAGAAACATTAGAAAATTGGAATGGAAAGCAAAATTTTTAATTGGGTGTGAGGCAGCTGAGTTGCATTCCCCTGGGGACAGCAGCCTGGACCAAACATACAGCAAGCCGTTTGGAGCAGCTAAGGATCAGCCACAAAGAAAACCTCACAGCGAGGGCAATGGCTGCTGACGAGGCCACAAATGACACAGTGCGCCCTTAGGAGAAAGGATTTCCAGTCACCCAGCAGGTATGGTGGCTCCCCTGCCATCCCCACTGGCAATGTCAAGGGCAGACAACGTGCAGACCTCCTCCGTCCTGGCTTGTCAGGCCTGGAGGTGGGTGCAGAGTGCGAGGAAGGAGCAGCCCGGCCTGGTGGCGCTTGCTGTGACACGGCTGATGGACCACTCACACTTCAGCACCTCGAAGGAGGACAGAGGAAAGACTTGGGAAAGAGGGTTACTCGGGGCATTAAGGATTCCCAGTATAACGGGAGTATCCCGCCTTGGATGACACCCACAACATAAAGACGGATGTGGTTTTCTTGGACACACCCTGAATTACACAGCTCTAATCTGAGGGCTGCCCCGGGCACAGATGCCATGTGCATGGTTGGGAAACAGAAGAGCCTGAGGAATCTTGCCAAAGCATCTCTGTGCTCCCAGGGCCAGCCACCTGCAGCCAGCTTTCTCTTCAGCAGTCCTTATCACTCTGCAGGCTCCCCCACACATGGGAAGGGGGGGGGTGCTGGCTCCTTGCTCTCCAGGTTTGCAGTGACACACATTGAAAAAGCACTTAGACAAAGGAAACTACAGGGTTGGAAGTAAACGGAACTTCAGCAAGGCATGAATAATGACAATGATGTCGTCTGCAATATTTCTGGATTTTAAGACTTCAAGGGTTCCCCAAAGCAGTGATGGCGAACCTATGACACGCGTGTCAGAGGTGACACGCGAACTCATTTTTTTGGTTGATTTTTCTTTGTTAAATGGCATTTAAATATATAAAATAAATATCAAAAATATAAGTCTTTGTTTTACTATGGTTGCAAATATCAAAAAATTTCTATATGTGACACGGCACTAGAGTTAAGTTAGGGTTTTTCAAAATGCTGACATGCCGAGCTCAAAAGGTTCGCCATCATTGCCCCAAAGCATAGCACTGGAATTGCTTCAGAATAAGGAACCTAATAGCTGTTTCACGGGTAAACACATAGTCCTATAAAACATCTAGGCTGATGCGTAGTAGGTCAGAGCTCCAAGCTCCTTAGAGATCTTTTATAGAACAATGCTGTCATGCCTTAGACTTGACACATGATCAGCACCTGGAACACAGATGCCAAAACCAAGAGAACAAAACAACTAAATACAGTTGTCACAACGTCATGCATCTGATTCCAGGGAAAAGGTTCAATAAGCCATGACTAAATGCCCACTATATAAGATACGGTGGCCGGCCTCTATGAACATACAGACATCTGCCTGGAGAGCAGAAGGCACTGCCACACCTGCACAGGACAGGAAAGATGACCTACAGATGCCTCTCTCCAGTGCTTTCATGAGCCTTCGAGAGCCTCAAGGCCAGACTTAGGAACTTGGACTTGACACAGGATGGAAAGATGGCAGGAACTGTTTGGACGAAGAGAGGAGGGACAGAGGGATAGACAGGGAAAGACTTGGCATAACCAGATCTCTTTAGGAAGGAAAAGGCCATCCTTGCCTAGTCAGGTGAGTGCTTATCAAAAACTTGATGAGTTAAAGAATGATAGTCATTTGGCTTTCCCAGAGGATTTTAGTGTGATTTGGCAAGCAAAAAAAAAAAAAAAAAAGATTTTGAATTTCACACTCAGTTAAATATTGGCTGTGCACAACTGGCCGAGTAGCTTAACCTCTCTGAACTTCAGCACTCTTGTCCGTGAATATGGGAATAATCCCTACCTCTTAAGATAATTGTGAAAGGACTTACTGAAAATGCAGCTGGCACATGGTAGGCCCAACGAATCTTCCTTTTTCTTTCGATAATCTTCCAATAGAGGGCAGGTTAAAGCAAGGAGGATGGAGCTTGTTTGAAGCAGTGTGGAATGGGAAGGGACCTCAAAGGAGGAGAAATAGAGCCATGGCCTTCAGAGGCCCAGCAGTGGGAAGTCACTGGGTGTAGAGGCCACATCTTCACACACCTCGATGCCCCTCTGGCCATCACCGAACACCTCCCAGAGCCCAGTGATGGCGAGTCTTAACCAGACGACCCTGAGCCATTTAGAAAAGGTTCAATTATACAGACGCTGTGCTCCCTTAAGAAAGGGTTGTGCATAACCTATTTTATGAAATACGCTGATGGCTAAAATTTTAAAAATTATTATAGCACCTTAAGAAAGCATCAGAGCATTAGCTCATAGCCAAGGAAAGAACTCATTTCCTGATGTCAGAAAAAATATGACTTTTCTATCCTTCAGTGTGCAAATCACATGCTTAAAAAAAACATGTTTATGGGATTATTTATTAATATAGGAAACTAGGATAACCAAACTAAACACATTTATAAAATCAGGAGTGCCTATATTGTTTTTCTGTAGCATAGTTCCTGCTACACTATAAACTGACATAAAAGTATTTTGAAAATGCTGACAGGTTGGACCTATGTTTCATAGGCATTAAATGAATACAGAAACTGGGAAATGAAGGTCATTTGGAATGATGATCAGATCAGTTAGTTACCTTATTTCATATATTTATAACAATCAGTGTCAGAAACTATTAAGAAAGCATAAAAGTAAAGGCAGCTTCCGGAGCTCACTAGACATCAGCCATGTCTCCTTGAACTGAACTCATGAGGGCAGGCCACCTCTATTATCACTGGTCATCATCGCAACAGCTGGTGGGACAGGCGTGCAATGGCAGCCCTGAGCCCTGCAGTGCAGGTCCTCGCTAACCACAGGCCACAGTGAGGCCCAATCAACTTAGCCAGAGGACACTAACCTGAGGGCCCTTTGTGGGAGTTTCTGGAGTGAGTGATTACACTGTGAAGATCATATTTCAAGGTCCAAACCAAACAGAAAAACAGGATCTCCCCAGGCTGCTCAGCTGGGGGAATGGATCCTTACGCCTCACAAGATTGGTAAATAGCTAAAATGGCAGCAGGACACTAGGCACCGTGAAGCCAGAAGCATGTAAATGCTCTGACAGCTGCAGTGGTTGTGACCTAATTCTAGGAGATGCCAAAATGAAACCAGACCTGCGAAAGGACAATAGCATTCCTCTTTCCCACCCTCCCCACACAGCTGCTGGCTGGCTTAGGTTTGAAATATTTGACTCAGATCAGTCAGATGTGGCCGCAGTTCACCTGGATGACGAGAGAGACTTTGAAGCTACAACAAAGGCAGGTCAGAGCAGCTTGGGAGCTGAAATTGGTGCCTCCTCTTTACAGAGAAAGCACAGATAGAGAAGCAATAGGAAGATTAACCCACCAGAAACTGATCTGTGATCGTCAGGCCATCCACTCAGAGTACATTAGGGATTCCTCTTTAAAGTTCTTTTTTAATTAATAACTGCAATTTTCCTCCAATTTCCTCATCAGATTAACAGGGGAAAAATCATGTGAAATAACATGGAATAACTAAGAAGATAGTATCAAAACTGACAAAACAATGATAGAAGCATCAACCTTGCCAGAAATCATCCAAGGCTATCATACACACAGGTCAGGAAAGGAGAGCTGTATTATCTCATACAGCTTCTTTTATTTTTATTTTATTTGCTTGATTGATTTTTGGAGAGATAGAGGAAGGGAGATAGAAACATCGATTTATTACTCTACTTATTTATGCATTCATTGGTTGTTTCTTTTATGTGCCCTGACCGGGGATAGAACCCACAACTTTGGCTTATCTGGGCAACACTCTAACCAACTGAGCTACCCAGCCAGGGCCTCATCCAGCTTTCACAACTGTGGTAGGGTCATTTAATGGCTCCATTTTATACGGGAAGAAACTGAGGCACAGGGTGGGTGAGATGCGAGTCCAGGTTTCTCGGACATCCAAGTCCTGTTGTTTCCACCTCTCCACACAGCCTCCCTCGGAGCCACATGACATGGCAGGTGACACTGCTAAAATTTTGCCCTTTTCGGAGACGTCCATTTCACTAACAGTGACAATGAACTGCACCATTAGGAAGTCTAGACTCAATGACATCACAGTAGCATTATGCACACCTAGCTCCCATAACTTGGCTTCTAAACACTGTCCTCCCATGCGGGAAGCCAGAACACTTAGGAGGAAGGCTGATTTGGGGTTGGGGCAGGGGAAAACCAGCATGAGCCTGGAATAGATATCCTGTGCGAAACACATGAAGAACGTAAAACGCTAACTCTGCCTTTTCTGAAAAGGCATCTCACAAAACACATTGGACTTCACATTTTTTGCAACAAAAACACTCTCCAGACTCGGAATGTCAATCACGTGCTTCTTTCTAAGAAATGCCTCAACTAACAGAGAGATCCCTGGACATGCTGAGCACGTGTGTGGTTGCTCATCTCAGCTGTGGGCGTGGCAGGTGCTGCACCTGACTCCCTGTGTTCTCATCTCTTCCAACCTCCACTGCATGCTCCCTCTCCCACATCAACAGCTCTCAGCATCGGGCACACAGATGTTCGACCATGGTGAAACTTCCCTACAAACGAAGGAGGAAGAAACCAGGGAGGCTGCTACCTGGCACCAAGGATCACTGACCAAAGCCCCCTTTATTGCCAACACAAACATGACCGGCAACATTGGGACAAGGTGGAAGTTGATTTTTCTCTACACCCTGCACAGTTTAAAGGGAAACCGCATATAATGTAGCCTTTGCTGTGCAAATGTGATATAGGTGATGTCAGAATTGCGTGCCCCGTGCCTCCCACCGTCAATAGGCCAGCCCACAAGAACTGATGAGGGCGTACTGGGCTACGCACATTATTTCTCTGTGCTGACAATGCATAACCCTAAACCAAAGTGAAGCTTTTCTTTTACATTTCTCTTTTCTGTGAAAAAAAAAAAGTGTGTGAGTGCAAAATTTTAAATAAGCATAGTTAAAACTTTCAAAATCTTACATAAGTATATTATAAAGTTATTGAATAGCTGAACTTGTCCCAGAGGACAAGCGTTTTGAGATCCAGACTACCTTTCAGGTCTTTTTGGCACAATTGGTTTGGTTAATCACTCACTCATTATGAACACAATAAATGTCTACTTAACCCCTACTATTGCCAGCCACTATTCTAAGTCCTAGAATGGGGAAGTGAAGCTGATAAGGTCCCAGCTATCTGGAAATGAATATTTAGAAGAACCTGAAAATCTATTATGGGTTTGTCCTAACAATCAATGAAATGATACATGTTTCTAAAAAGGTGTCATTAATTGCTAAGAACCGCTTAGAGCGCCATCCACAGCATTTTGCAGACAACAACCTTTTTCACCTCCATGAACTCCCTGATGCATGCTCAATAAATTGCAGTTGAATAATTAATAGAATCAACAAGCAAAATATGTTTTAAGGCCACATCCCTCCCCTTACGTCAAGGCCTCAGTTTAAAGACTAGATCTTAAACTCTGAAAGCTCCAAAGAATACTTTTTATAGACGTCCATACCTTCTCCAAAACATGTAGCCCAAATTTAAATCATTGAAAATTGCAGGGTAGGTGGGGAAATACGCATAAGGATGTATGCGATGGTTCTACCTTAAGAAGCCTTTCCTTTGTCCCATTAGTTATTAGAAGTTCTGCTCTGAAGAACCTACAATTCCCCGAGAGAGCAGCGTGATCAGGGGAAAGCAGGAGGCCTCCAGGGGAGGCAGATCTGGATCTGGATCCCCGCTGCATTCCTTCCCTGCAATGTGGCTTTGAGCAAGTCACTGACCCCACCCCCCCAAGACTCTGAGTTTCCTCCCTTTAGAGTGGAAACACTATCTAACCTGTTGAGTTAAAAAGATATATGTATTCAGGTGAGAGAATGTGATGGGCACTCTACACACTGGAGCTACCTCCAGAAATCATCACGGCTATTAAACTGAAACGCAGTGAGAGGAACCAAGAACCATCTGGCTGTGGCACTGATAACCACAGCATCTGCTCATTAAATCATGACATGTTAGAGGAGGAGGAAGCCATAGGGATCCACTGGTTCACTGCCCTATGACTGACATCCAAAATGTGCCTGGGCCCAAGTCATGAGCATGCAAAGAAGTAGGGACAGGACTGTAAACCATGGTGACACATTGTGAAACAGTCGAGCAGAGCTCAGTAAAACATCTGCATGATGGCTCTATTGTTGACCCAAATATTTTGTCATTTTGTTTCCAGAGCCCTAATTTAATAAATTATGACAGATGTGTGATGAGCCTCCTGTTGGGCCCCTGAGGAACACCGCCTGGCCTTCAGGACAGATCCTCGGTGTACAGCCAAATGCCTCTACTCTGCCAAAGCACTCCACACCCTGAGCACTGCATCCAGGTTACTTGGGAATTCTGTGTATGATGTTTAATACAGGATAAAGCTAAATGTCATCAGCAGTAATTAATTAATATATGAAACATAATTATAACATGTAATACAGGGTGTCCCAAAAAATGTATACACACACTTTGAATAATTACAAAGGCAGTGTTTATTAAAATATATTTTATTTTCCAAATTGAGCTATCAGCTGTTAAAGTGTATATACATTTTTGGGACATCCTGTTTATTAATAATAAATGGCTCCGTTTTAATTAGTATGCACCATATTAGATATATCAATGTGTTAATTATATGCAAAATAATATTGAAAAATATCAGACTATTGCTATGGTATTCCGTACCAACCAATCAGAACAGACATTTGCCTGGAAGATCCAGTCCTGCACTGTGTGCTAGCTCTAACGATAAGTTCTTACATGTCATCAATACGACACAGCATAAAACCCTATGAGATGAAGGGCCCCAGTGCTTTCAGCTTGGAACAGAGATGGCAAACTGGTGGCTGGACTCAGCTTGCAGATGTCTCTTTTCACTCGTACCACATTCTAGAACTTTTTAAATGAATACTTTAAATGTGAGACTCAGTGACTATAACTTTTCTCTAGACTTTAAAAGCAGAACCACACTGGGCTCCTTCTGCTGGGACGCTGGCTTTGTCACAGAGCTTGCTTCTTACTCGATGACCTCCAGTGTAGATCCTGAGTTTACGGTGTACCAATCGAGCTGAGATGATTAAAACTCGCATTCCAATATCTGAACATTTTTCATAGGGATGTCCCTCTGGAGCCCATTCCAGAGCAATAAGATACTCTCTCAGGTATTTCCATTCTGATCTCCCTGTCTTATCAACACTAATGTTTCATTTTCAACTAATTAGTCACCTCTGAAATATCACATAATAATCACATCATTTAAAAACTAGCTGCTGACATCAAATTTGCTAATCTACATAATTCTTTATTTTCTCCCATTTTTTCCCTGAAAGCTCAGATATAATGACTCATCTTTTCTGAACATCTTTTTATCCAGGATTGCAAAGTAGTTTATATAATAATCCCTCCTTAGAGTTACCATGACAACTTGGTGGCCAGGGTACCAGCAACACAAGTGCAACCTTCTTTCTTCCTCAACTATGCAGGGACCACACCTGCTTCCTAGGGTCTGTGATCTCTTCTCAGATTTCTTGGAAATGGAGCCTTTCAACTCCGTTTTAGCTCTTCATGATGATTCATTCCATCCTTTACACAGTTGGCCCTTGCACAGATTTTATTCTTTCCTCCCTCATATCTTCCTTGACCTAAGTCTTACATGTTGAGTAAGTTAAAGTTCACCAGCATTTTTAGTTTCTTGAAATTTCCACAAATATTCATTAGGTTTCATTTTCCTTTAATTCCCATATCATCTTTTAAAATTGTTAGTACTTTCACTCTCTAATATTTTTTCAAACTTTAAACATTATTACCTTTTTTATCAATATGGTAACACATCTTAACATTATTGCATTTGATGGAAAATTTTTAAGATTATTTCATGCTTACCTAACCCTGCCTAGTTTTTAAAACTATCACAAATAGAATTCTAGTTTTCTCATTGCCGGCTCCCTTCACTGAGGTGTACATATATCAACAAATTTTAAATAATGTCTTTCTCCTTATAATTCAGAAGATCTCAAAAGTAAGTTTCAAGAGTCATTTACAATTGTGGTAGCTGGGTGTAAATTATGGTGCAATGAAGACGTAGATATCGAGAACTTTTTGTTGGTTGCCAGATGGGAGAGGGGTTCGGGCAAAAAAGAGAGATTAAGAAGTGCAAATTGGTTGTTACAGAATAGTCATGGGAAAGTAAAGTACAGCATAGGGAATATAGTCAATATTCTAATAACTAGGCGTGCTGCTATAGGGGTGTGGGATTTATTGGGATGATCATGGATTAAGTTATGTAATGTCTGGTCACTGGGGAGTACAAAAAAATAAAAATATATATATTTTAAAAAGTTAAAGTACTTTCAACTAAAACAGTGCCTTACATTGTTAGGATTTTATATTCTCCTCATCTTCTTCCAAACCTATTTTCCACTTACTTAGCTTTTTCCAGAATTTATTCACAGAATATGTATGAGTCCACTTGAAATTTTCATTCCCTTTTCAGTCTCTCCTTCCTTTCCTTATCGTTTTATTTTTATGTTCTGCATTCTGAAAAGATTTGCTTATTTGAAAGAACTATACTTCATATTATACCCTGGATTCATTAAACTCCTTTTATGAAACCACGTCGAAGATTTTTTTCCCTTTGTGTGTATGCTCTTGTTTAATTCATTCATTCTTTCATTCACCCGATGTAAACCTACAGAGTACACTGTCCTGACTGCAAAGTTGTTTTTAAGTTTTCCTCCTAAAGGTTACTAGTATCTGTTTGCTACATGTTCAACAGGTATGCTTCTGATTGGTATCAAGGCCATGTCCTCTTCTTTTTTTTCCCCTATGTTCCTCTGTATTCTCCGGAACTTACATCGGCTGGAATGGGGTTGCAGTTCAGGGAAACTCTTTTCCCAGACAGAAGTTTCGATGCTATCACTTCTCAATCTGCCTATCTACCATCAGAATGTTGCTTACACATTTGCTGCGTCACGTTTCGGCAGCTCAAAGGCATCCTGCTACTTTTTTTTTTTTAACCTAAAAATCATGTCCTGTCCTGTAAAATGCCTTCCTTTAACCAAGGACTATGCTGAAACCCATGTCCCCCACCCACTTCTCCCACGATTATTGTCCCACAGCCTTCAACTCTCTTTTTAAGCCAAAAGCTTTGAGCTCATATATTCCTCTATTACTTTCTGCAATCATGTTGTCACAAATATATTATCTGGCTTCAATGATGATAATTTCCCAATAAAATTTGTTTTCAAGTCGTGGTTTGTTTGTTTTTTGTGCTTAAGTGAACAAGGTGTTTTTAATGAACAAAAAGAATCTATATTAGTTTCCTGGCCACTGTAACTTCTATGTCTCTGGATCTATTTTGTTCATCAGTTTATTTTGTTCATTAGATTCCACATATGAGTGAAATCATGTGATACTTGTCTTTCTCTGACTGGCTTATTTCGCTTAGCATAATACCCTCCAGGTCCCTCCATGCTGTTTCAAAGGATAATGTTTTCAAGTCTTAAAACCATAAATTATTTAATAAAATTTCCATAGACTGAGTGTTCATGTCCCCCCAAATTGTATATGCTGCAACCCTAACCCCCCATCTATAAACTAGGAAGCGGGTCTCACCAGACACGAAGTATACTAGCACTTTGATCTTGGATGTCCCAGCTTCCAGGACCATGAGAAATAAATTTCTGTTGTTTACAAGTTACCCTGTCTATTGTGGGGGTTTTTGTCATAGCAGCCCAAACTGAGACAAAGATCCACTAGCCAATGCTTTTTTGTACCAAGACAGACAAGAAATTTTTCTGCTTTCACTAAGATATATATTACACTTTCTACCTCTCATTTGGTTATTCTGGTTTCTAAATTCCATTTCTCTTTATTCCCTTTATGTACTGGAAATTATTTTGTCCTCCTCCATTTTTACTTGCTTCCCTTTCCTTTTCCCAGTCCTTTAAAGGTCTCCCTTCTGCAAGTGTGGTCAGTCTATACTCATCACACCTTGCGCCTGATTTCCTGCTCCTTTTGCACTAGCTTGAACTGACTAGTACATTGGTCTTTGCCATCCCTGTCAGTGAGATGACCAACATGTAGCTTTTCCTCCTTCCATGGTTTCCCCAAATTGTAGTTTCTCCGTGCAATGTGAAACAAAGTGCTTTTCATTACCCGTATGGTTCTGATTTTGTGTGAAGTGTTTCAAATAAGGCCATAGCTGCTTTGGATCATCCAACAGTTTTCAATGTTTTTAAATATTTTGTTTTGCATGTACTTTTTCGCATTTTCCCAACCAGTATTTTCTCATATATACTGGACTCCCCCCGTTTCTTACAAAACCATGCCTCCCTGTATATTTTATATATTATTGCGTTTTATATTAACACGTCAATAATGACTGTTCCCCACAGAAGGCTAGGTCTTCTAGAGTTTACTTCCACACTTTTCACCCTTTACCACAGTGATGCATTCCAGTGTTGCTCCTCCCCACAAGATGGGCTCATTCTCTGAACTCACATAACACTCAGGTTGGTATTCTGTGACATCATTTAAATAACTCAGCTTTCCAGGCAGTTCCTTGAGTGCACAAGCCATGCAACATATTATTTAATTTACTTCCTCAACTCCTGAACTTGTGCTAAACACATTCAATCTATTCTTTGTGGGGGTTCTGAGGACCACATACATACCTCTAGGTTACAGGAGAAAACCAAAATATTCCATACTCTTACTATGTATGTCTTTTCTTGCAGGGGAAAACTTCCTAGCATCAAAAACTTGACCCTTAGAAGGATTTAACAGGATTTTCTTGATAGCTTTTTTTCTCCCCAAGACTTGATATATTTAATTTTGCTACTGTTGTTCAGTTTCTAGCTAGTGCCCATCTCATACTACTCTTTCATCCTCAACCCCTAACTTTCTTTGCATTATTATTATTCAGTGAATCTCCCTTTGGCATCTTTTGCCTGACTTCCATGGGCTGTCATCGAGAAGGTTGACCTGCCCTCCCTCACTGGTTGTGCCCATTGTCTTTGCCTGAGTCTTGCCATCATCTGCCAGGTACCCCAGAGAGCTCCCACCTTATACTTCCTTTAACGGATGCTAGTATCTGCACATGACTTAATTCTCTTTGGCTCTCCCTTCTTGAGACCCCCTTTCTTGACTTTCTCTTCTATATTAATCTTTTGTTTCTATTGGCAATTTCCCTTTTAATTCGGAGCTCGTTTTTATTTATAAATCCATGAAAAAATGATTACATTTGCCAGTTATAAATAGCTCAGTGTTTTTTAAGGCTAGATTTTAAAAGAACCAAAATACTACATGTTTATCTGTCCAATGAACAAAGAGGAGGCAACTGACTGTTCTTAATCTGCTATGTGTTTACAGCATGCCACGCTGTGCAGCACATCCAAATTTTCATACACAGCAAAAATGCATTCTTGGTGCTCCTTACCCAGCAATGGTCGAGCACAAATTTCACATAAAGGTCAAAAATGTATCCCAAAATCTTAAAATAAAAGTCACATTCCAAACTTCAGAATTCTCATGAATGCACCACAAAGTCACCATTATGCTATTGAAAATGAAAACAATTAAGTGCTTGTATTACAAGGGAAATATTCTAAAAATGAATTCTATAGTAAAACCAAGGATCTTCAAGTTCTTGCTCACAAATCATTAGTTTGCTTTGGCTTAATTATTTTACATGGCATGATTTTTACACATCACACTTCTGTAGCCAGAGACCTATCCCACCCCTACATCTGCAGAACCAAATTTGGTGTGTTGGCTTTAAAAGTTGCCTCTAAAAATGCCATTTCCAATTATGCTTGTAAACCTCTCTCAGCTGTTCCATTCGGAAAACTTGCAACTGTTGATAATACTCTAATATAAATCTGTAGGTGAATTTCCTTTCTTTTTAAGGAAATTCTTTGTTTTAATCAATACACTTTATAAAATCCAAAATATCTGGCTGATGGTTTCTCTCTTATTTTCTCTCTCTTCTTCTTCTTCTTCTTCTCTCTCTCTCTCTCTCTCCCCCCCGCCTTGTGTGTGTGTGTGTGTGTGTGTGTGTGTGTGTGTGTGTGTGTGTGTGTGTGTGTGTGTGTGTGTGTGTGTGTGTGTGTGTGTGTGTGTGTGTGTGTGTGTGTGTGTGTGTGTGTGTGTGTGTGTGTGTGTGTGTGTGTGTGTGTGTGCCTAATACATTTAATTATTTACTTAGATTGTCATATTGAACTTTCTTTGCTTCAGGAGTGACCCAGTTCTTCTTATTTTATTTATTTATTTTTTGTCCAGTGCTTTTGAATCAGTTAAAAGAGTGCTTTTTCTCCCACTCCAACCATGTGGCCCATTTTTTTAGCCACTTGGACTTAAAATCAACACTACAGTGCTAAACTTTCTCAGTAAACAGAATATCCTTTGGCTGGGGACCTCAACATCTTTGATACCATCATTTGGTTTGTGTAGTTACCAAACATGGAAGATTCTCTCTCCAGTTTTCTCCTCCTGGGATAACAGCTGTAAGAAGCAACATTGTTATGTGATGACAAGACTTTAGGAAGGGTTACCCTCATCAACAGCTGGAATTACTATTTTTTTTAAAAAAACAAAACGTGAGAAACAGAAATATCGGACATTTTTCAACATTCCAAAACGTACTCTGCAGTCCTTAAAGCATATTTTATGACATTATTTAAAAACATTTTATTAATATTAGTTAATCCTAGCCCCTTGAGAATGACCAAGGGAAAAACCAGATTTTTAGTAGGCTGAAACAACCAGATTGTTTAGAAATTACAATTAAAGATAAAGAGAAAAGTATTTACCTGCTAAGTAAAAAAGTAAAAAAACGGGGGGGGAGCTTAGATTTCTAGCATATGGGTTCATACAGAAATTCAATTTTATCTAAAATCTATAAATAAAGTAGTGAAGATGACTAAGAAATCAAAAACCAAATCATAGCATTCTCCATCAGAAAGTGAAGTGCTGCCCAACTGGCATGGATCAGTGGTTGAGCATTATTGACCTATGAACCAGGAGATTATGGTTTGATTCCTAGTCAGGGTATATGCCTGGGTTGTGGGCTCGATCCCCAGTAGGGGGGGGGGGGCAGGCAGCCGGTCCATGATTCTCTCTCCTCATGGCTTTCATCATTGATGTTTCTCTCTCTCTCTCTCTCTCTCTCTCTCTCTCTCTCCCTCTCCCTTCCTCTATGAACTCAATAAAATATATTTTTTAAAAAGAAAGAAAGTGAAATGCTATGTACAAAACCTCTACTTTATGGAACATGTAGTTACTTTCAAGCAAAAAATTTTACAAAATACGGACTTTTCTTCTCTCATGTTAAGGCAATTTACCAGTGTGTCAAGATGTCATTTCCCACTCTCACATGCTAGCAGACATCTTCAACCCACCCGTTTCCTTCACCCATCACACAGTCAACCAATGAGTCCTGTGGATGCTTTCTTTACTCTTTATTATCACTTTCTAATTATGTCACGCATTCAAAGCTGATCACCTGGGGCTCTTAATACCATCTTCATTCCTGCTTTTCGGCCATCCCTACAGTGGCTGCTCCTGTCCACATCACCCTGTCTTCTTTTCCCACGTAAATCCATTAGATTAGCAATGGCAAGTAGGCTTCTTCTCAAGTGTCGGTTCCTATCAGTCAAGGGTGGCTACTGGGAACTTTGAATTGGGAAGATGTTGAGGCCTTGCCCAAGGTCATCAAGAAGGAATGCTGTACACAACTGCAGGTCCCACCTCCAGGGCAAGGCTCACCAAGCAGCCCAGACTCCCCTTAGGGTATGCGCCATGACATCATGAGTCATGCATGATATGCCTGACAAAACCAAGACCCGTTATGTCCGCAGCCTCGAGGGCATCTCTGTGCTGGCTTCCAGCAACCATGAGCTCTTTGTCTAAGGACTTTCAAACTTTCTGCTGAAAAATCCATCTGGGCATGTGATCCCCTGTGTGAAGTTCACTGGTCTGTGATTTCTGGAATTCAATATTGTTCTTTTTTGTGTGTTTTTTTAAATCAGGGCAACAACCAGATTGTTTAGAAATTACAATTTTAATAAATACAGTCCCCCAACATCTCTCCACATTTCAAATACCAAAAAAGAGAGACAGTGATTCTGATCTCTTCTGGGAGCCCTCCAGGATCTTGGACCATCACTCACCTCTGGGCATAAAGATATGAATCAATTTAAAGTAATTAAGTGGTATATTTTCTCTCTCACTGTTTGTTGAATCAAATGGCTTTAATCTATTGTTTTGTTTGAAGAACATTTTTCTTCATAAGAAAGACAGAGGCTTACATGATTTTCTGTGTCATCAAGTAATAGAATCTGTTCAGAAAAGATGAGTCATCAAATCAGATTTCAGGGAGAGATTGGAGAAAATAAAAAATAATATAGACTAGCAAATTTTATGTCAGCAGCCGGGTGTGTGTGTGTGTGTTTTAATATATTTTTATTTATTTCAGAGAGGAAGGGAGAGGTAGAGAGAGATAGAAACATCAATGATGACAGAGAATTACTGATTGGCTACCTCCTGCACACCCGCACTGGGGATTGTGCCCACAATCCGGGCATGTGCCCTTGACCGGGAATCAAACCCGGGACCCTTCAGTCTGCAGCCCGATGCTCTATCCACTGAGCCAAACCAGCTAGAGCAGCCGCAAGTTTTTAAATCATACATATGTTTCTGCTATTTAATAGAAATAACTAATTTCCAAAAGTGAATTATATTTATGTTGACAATATAAGGAGATGGGAATGTGGGCTGTGCCCAAGGCATGATATGAAACCATTTGGAACCAGCAGGGAGGATGCAAAGGTGTCTGGGCCCTACACATGTGCACACACACAAAGTACACGTAGACGCATACATGCAACATACATAGAAGCTCCCCTCAAAGATATCCTACCATCTGAAAGCTTATGGGGTGACACCAGGCACACGTCCCAGGATGAGACACTGAGCAGTGAGCCAGGACGGACTGGGAGAGCAGCCTTGGACAGCAGCACTAGGCACCAGAGAAAAACACCCTAGAGGCAGTGATGGCTGCAGCCAGCAGCCAGGACCAGGGGAATGGCCACTTCAGAGCAGGTCCACAACCTGTGGGCAGCCCCCACAGAACACAGTCCACCTGGGGCCCTGGGTAGAAGGGCTTGCAATCCACCTGCTGGGCTGCATCTGCCCAGGGAGGGGGGCTGGCAATTTCCTCACTCTTACAAAGCATCTTTTTTAGAATTCGGTTGTCCTGCCAGGGCAGAAAGAAGAGCTCTGGAAACCTCTTCCAGAATACCCAGTCTCACCGTCAGATGAGCACAAACCATTCCTGTCAAAGGGACCAGGATGAGGCATGACCCAGGCCTGTCACTGTGCCTGGGGGTGGGTAGGAGACAGCTTCAGATTTAACTCGGACACACTATGTTCACTGCCTGGAAGAATGTTACCTGTCATCCCCTAGAGCAGTGATGGCGAACCTTTTGAGCTCGGCGTGTCAGCATTTTGAAAAACCCTAACTTAACTCTGGTGCCGTGTCACATATAGAAATTTTTTGATATTTGCAACCATAGTAAAACAAAGACTTATATTTTTGATATTTATTTTATATATTTAAATGCCATTTAACAAAGAAAAATCAACCAAAAAAATGAGTTCGCGTGTCATAGGTTCGCCATCACTGCCCTAGAGCAGTGGTTCTCAACCTTCTGGCCCTTTAAATACAGTTCCTCATGTTGTGACCCAACCATAAAATTATTGTCGTTGCTACTTCATAACTGTAATGTTGCTACTGTTAGGAATCGTAATGTAAATATCTGATATGCAGGATGGTCTTAGGCGACCCCTGTGAAAGGGTCGTTCGACCACCAAAGAGGTCGCGACCCACAGGTTGAGAACCGTTGCCCTAGAGCCTCTTTCTTAGTGTCTCTCTGATTTAAACATCTGCCACACGTAAATCCAACATGGAAAAAAGCCAACGCTCTGGAATTCTGGAGCCCAAAGCCACCACTCTGCCTCTAACATCTGAGGAATGTGATGATCCCGTATCTGCTTGACCAACATAAACTATGCCCTTGCCCCAAATCAACAAGTATGACCTGAAAGCTGTCGGGACCTTCTGGGCTTAACCTTTAGGAAAGTCTGCATGATATCCTCGTCTTAGCCTCCAAGCTCTTTAAGAACAGAAAAATCTAATTCTCTCTCCTCAAGAATGTGGAAGTGGAAGCCCATCTTTCCAGCCAATTTTTGTATAAAAAACACATTATCAAATACAGTTTCCTAACACAGAGCCTGACTGATCTAATTCCATAGACGAAGTTCAAAGACACAAAACATGCCTTGTCGCTCTTTTCTCTCTATAAAAGGCCTTTTAAATGAAGAGAACTATAGCTCGGACCTCCTCCTCTTGGTATGGAAAAGAGCACCTTGCGTGATTCTTTGGGGACTTCTCAATGTATTCACTTAAGCAGGGCAATAGGGCCAATGCTGGTGAAGATGACCATGCCCTGACAGCTGAGAAGAAAATACAACCCTGGACTGGAGTTACCATGTTCTGCCTATTTCTTCTTCTCCAAGTGAACTGAGCAGCTACAATCACCAGGCAGCGTACTGTGGACAGGAGACAAATCTAGAGATGATACAGCCCATGCTCCAGAGAAAGGCCATGTCAGCACAATCCTATTAGCCCAGAGACAGCCGTTCCACAGAGGAGGGCCGCCTGCTGGGGGGGGGGCACAGCTATGGGCAAGAGCATTCCTGAGTGTGTTGGGATCTTTTGGTGTTTAACATGTATGAGTAAACAGATCAACTTTCTGAAATGAGTTATTTTTAAAATTAAAGACTAAGGCGCTGGCTAGAATTATTTTCCTTAAAATGTTCAAGCCAATAGGCATAGATTTTGAATAAAATGTGTATTCTGAAAACATGAACATATGTTGGAAAAGCAATAGGATGAGCTCTTCCATGTGCCCACAGAACCCTATCCAAAGGGTACAGTCACCGTGACTGTCAGCTGGAAGGCCTTAGTGCCTTCCCATCTCACTGAACACATTTGCAACACAGAAACACTCAGTGAGCACTGCTGGGTGACGCTGGGTAAAGATGATGGGCCTGTGAAGTGCACCCAGTGAGAAGGGATAAGGGAACAAAGGAGGCTGTCTATGAAAATACAACTGCTAATGCTACTAATAATACATCTCTACTAATACCAATGATGCTTCTGTTGTTACTACTACTACAACCACCAATACTGCTGCTGCTAATACTTCTACTAATATATCTGCTAATACTAGTACTGCTGCTACTGCTACTAATGATAACACATCTGCTAATCTGACCAGGAGTAATGCATCTACTAATACTCCTGTTAAGATGACTGTTAATACTGCTGCTACTACTACTGCTAATAAAAGAGCACTTGAACTAAGCTACCATTTAATAATCACGTCCTCTGCCCCAGGCCTTGTGCTAGACCCTCTGTGAATTGGGGCCCTAGACTCTCACAGCATAGAAGGCAAAGGTGCCAACATCAACCCAGTATGTGTGAGAGATGAGTCTAGAGAGGCTTTGAAAGGAGGGAAAGACCTGGATATAGGAATGATCCTATGAGAAATACTCATAGGGCCGTAGTTTGAGGACCCCTGGTCTAGGGCCTCTGCAGCAGGGGTCCTGGACTGGGGATGAGGACGGTAAGACACAGGAAGTTCAAGGTTGAGGAGGTAGGATGGAGAGGGGTCATTCCAGACATCCATCCTCAGTGAGGAGGCAGGGGTAGTCCCCAGAAAAATGGGCTGTGGCAGTAAGACAGAAAAGTAGATCACCGCCAGCTAGCTGGGGTACACAGCAGATACCTACAGGGACAGGAATGTCTCAGGCCCAGATTAGCAGCCTAATGACCTTCCTGGGCACTGAGGCTGGCTGAATCTCTACTCCTGAATGGGCCGCAGCTGCAGCTCTTTGGACCTGCTGGCCTCCCTAGGTTGCAGGGCAGGACAGAGCAGGCCACAGGAAACTAATCTTGCATGGGCACAGCTGGACTCCAGCCTGGACTGGGGCCAGGCCAACAGTATTATCTTGAATGTTCGCTCTTTCCAAGGCCACATGGTAAAGAGTGAGTGTGTGCTTCCTCCTGGGCACCTGGCCTCCACTCCATCACAAAAGAGTTCAGCAGAGTTTGTTTTTGGGAAGAATTCCACTTTGCATTCTACATCAGCTCAAAGCTCTCCTTCGCAACAAGTTTGGAAACAACACAAAACTCCAGAAAATTCAGGAGTGGCATTTGGAAAAATTAAGGCTGAGGGTGGGGAAAGGCGTGCTGAAGTGCTGTTTATCTGGCATTTCTCTTCACTCCAGAGGCCACCCACCTAGAGAGGGGCAAGCGGGGCATCTGGCACCCCCGGATGCAAATGTAAGGGTTGTGAAGCAATGGGGCAATGGACATAAAAGGTGTTCTTTTTCCTACTACATGTCTAGAGGGAAAGAATACCCTCATTTGTTTTTATTCCAACAATAGTAACAGAATTCCTTTAGGCTCCTGCAACACCTCCATGGAGAGCCAGACACCATGTGGTCACCACCCCAGAGCCCAAGGCCAGCCATGTTGGATATCTCGTCTAAACTGTTAGGTGCAGCTGCAAATCTAAATATTCCCCAACTCCACATCTACAAAGGATCCAGTCCTACGAACACCTTATCTGCATGAAGTTTCCAGCTTTCTGTCCAAAAGAGAAAACACCACTGCAGACAGGGCTCAGCTTCTCTGTTTGAACATGGAACAAATGGAGTGAATTTACATTTGGGCTCTTACTGTACTCTTCTCTGGAGGCCAGAGGCTGGAAACCCTGAACTGTCACTTGTGGGGAAAGCTCGCCCTGCTTCGATATCCAGAATGAAGTCAGTGTGTCCTTGGGTGCTTTACACCAAGATGGCCTTGCACAGGAGCGGCTGGCCAGAGCTCAAGGACGTGATGCTGAAAATCAAACACACTTCCGCATCAGGGGGCTTCCGCGCTATTTACAAGTAGGAAATGCACATAGAACTCCACACAGCTGCTCCCCACAGACGTTTCCTTTGAGGGACTAAAGAGCTGCTAATGACTAAGGAAGGCTGCTTGTAGCCTTGAATCCTTACAAGACCTTAAACTCATGCTTGATTATGCTGGTGAAATAGGAAAATGTGCCTAAGAGAGAGGCCTGTTACCATTTTTGGAAAGAATGCATGGTTTGAGAGATAAGCAAAATTTGATCTCTTGCAACCAAAATCTTTTTAAGGATTATCTAACCACAGGGTGAAGCAAGTGACAGAATTGCTCCCACTTCCCTATGTCCATTTGTACTCTGTAGTGTGTATATTTCCTTTGCACAGACAAATTTTAAAATCACAACCGTATGAGTTAGTTTGATGTAGTTTGAAAAAAAAAGAATGATCGATCTAAATCCATAATTTCACGGAGAACATGCACCGCCACCTTTCAGGGGATAAATACTAATGTCTCAGACTCCTTCTTTGTGGAAAACTCAAGAAGTAAAGGAGCATGACAGATGGCAACAACTACATGTAGCCACATGTCTGAAGGCACCCTAAATCAGCGGTTCTCAACCTGTGGGTCGCGACCCCTTTGGGGGTCGAACGACCCTTTCACAGGGGACGCCTAAGACCATCGGAAAACATGTATATAATTACATATTGTTTTTGTGATTAATCACTATGCTTTAATTATGTTCAATTTGTAACAATGAAAATACATCCTGCATATCAGATATTTACATTACGATTCATAACAGTAGCAAAATTACAGTTATGAAGTAGCAACGAAAATAATTCTATGGTTGGGGGTCACCCTAACATGAGGAACTGTATTAAAGGGTCGCAGCATTAGGAAGGTTGAGAACCACTGCCCTAAATGGTCACTG
This sequence comes from Myotis brandtii, assembly GCF_000412655.1. Lineage (NCBI taxonomy): Eukaryota > Metazoa > Chordata > Mammalia > Chiroptera > Vespertilionidae > Myotis > Myotis brandtii. Next base: position 2,423,532 of record NW_005371371.1, on the reverse strand, counting down.
AGCAACATGATGATGGTGTGGAAAGCCTTCCAGGTCTTAAATTAATTGAGTTTATTCATCTATAAAACAATACGAGGCAGAAAACTGACTACTGGATCCAATTATGTGATTTTATTATTTTACAAAGAGCTAAAAGCAAAACTAGAGCAAAATTTCAGTTAATGTTCATGAGTTCTTCCCTATTGAGGAGATCCACACTTGGTCCGTTCGATTTCTGTTAAATTCCTAAAAAAAAAATAAAAAAAAATGGAGCATGAGATGCACATGCCTCAGGTTGCTTCCTCACAGGGCTGACTCATCACTGGCAGCCTCTTCTTTACAAATCTTCCGCGGGCAATTTGTTATGCAGATATCAGGGTGGTGACTATTAATATTCTGTCTCCACATCCTCATGAAAGATGAGCAGGTTGGTTTTAAGGCCTCTGGGAAGTAACAAGAGTCTAATTTTGAACAAAGATGTGCAGAACGAAGAGGCTGGCTTGACAGAGCCACTGCTGGGTACAAACACATGTGCAGCAATCTGGCTCCTTTCGAAGGCGAGTTGGTGTATTTCTAAATGGAAGAGTCCCTTTCCCATTCATAATGTTTACAAGCTACTCTGCAGGTTCTGCAATTTTTCCCTCTTTTTTTATTTAATTTAAATTCTTTATTGTTTAAAGTATTACACGTTTTCTTTTTCTCCCATTGACCTCTCTCTGACCGCTCCCACCCCCCAGCACCTGCCCTCACCCCTCCAGTGTCTGTGTCCATTGGTTATGTTTATATGCATGCATACAAGTCTTTTGGTTAATCTCTTGCCACCACCCTTCTCCCCCTCCACCTTCCCCTGCCTTCCCTCTGAGGTTTGATGGTCTGTTCGATGCTTCTATGTCTCTGGATCTATTTTCATTCATCAGTTTATGTTGTTCATGCAATTTTTCCCTCTTAATTAAAGTCTAGTAAAAGGTTATTTTTACCATGCAATATATGCAAATACACTTCTCCATGCATGCACCATGTGAGCATACGGCAAGCTCAAACGGCTTTGGAGTTCAAATGTCCAGGTTCCCTAGAGGAAACCCAATCTGTATAGCTTCAGCGTTATTATGAAAATGTCATTGGACTGCTTAAATTTTATGTCCCAAACATAATGTCTTTTATAATTTATTCACTTAATCAGTACATCTAATGACCCACGACATGTTTATATTACACTCGAGTTTTCCTTACAAGGAAACATAACCCCTAACATTCCTTTCCACGCTCCTCAGGCTTCCTCGCTCCTTTTTTCTCTTTGGACTCTAGCTTCACTCCCTAACTGCTCCCTCCAAGGGCTCTGTGATCACTTCCCTGAGAGCAGCGGGAGTTGCTGGCCCTGCTGTGGTTTCCCTTCTGGAGTGTTTTGCCCTCCCATGATGCCCCCTCCTGGAGTCACCTCCAGCTCACTAATCCCACCCACCTCTCCAAACCCTTATCTCCCCAGCTGCATTCCACCCGTTCCCCCCTCCTCATCCTACTTGTTTTTGGCATCCCTTCAACTTCATTCTGCCCATGACCTTGGACACTCTGCTTGTCTCCATCAGGGCTGGTTAGTGAGCAAAGGAAGCAGGGGCACTGTGCAGTGGCAGAAGCTAACGGTAACAGCTCTCCCCAGAATCAGGTCTTTATGCTCTTGAACAAACACAGAGGTGGGTAAAGGGTTGGGAAGGGAGACCCATCTCGGCCTGGAGCAAGTACATAGAGAAGTAAATGGCTTTGCTTGTCTTTCTCCCAGGACAATGGCCAACCCAGACCTGGCCAAGAATAGTGGCATCCCACGCCCCCCTCCTCTCCTCCTGACCTTGAAATTGTGTATCTAAACCCCTGCTTTCATGCTCTTCCCCTAGGAAAAGCTTCCCGGACTCCAAGGACATCCAGCAGTTAAAATCCACTTTGACCATCTTTACATTTTACATCAAATTCTTCCAAACTTTTGATTTTTTCTTTTAATTCCTTCAGCACCTCTCAGCACCAGAGTACTTGCTTTATTCTTCAAGACTAACTGGAAAGCTTTACCCAGGTAATCTCACAATCGGGCAGCCCACCTGGTTTATCTTCCAGATCTGGACGCTGCTGGGAGAGAATGGGAGCACTATAAATCATTAACGACTACACCAAAGGCACAGGCATGGACCGGGCTGCGCCAGGCCAGCCAGACCCTGGGGCTGGCCCTTTTCTGCCTATGTGGCTGATGTGAGGAACTAGCCTTTGTAAATCTCTGTATCCCCCACCCTCAAAGCAGGTGCTTAGAGTATAATGAGCTTCAATAAATGTGCACTGCTTCATGGTGTCATGCAGTCCACTGCACCGCTTCTTAGAAACATGTCCCTATAGATCAGACAGCTTCTTCAGTGGTCCTTTCTTTTCTCCCACTTCACGAGCTCAGAACTGAATTCTTACATCTATTGCCAGCTTCTGCCATCTGCAGATGAAGGGATTCTAGATTCCTCTCCAAATTTCAGTTTCTCTAGCATGGTCCTGGCAAGCAATTAACCAATCAACAGACACTGGCCAGGCATCTCTTCTATATCATGATGCTCATGGACTGTGCTAGATGCTGAAGGAGCACAAAGAAATGGAAAGAGAGCTGAGAAGACAGGGTTTGCACACTGTTCCAGGAAATAAGAGATAAACACCAAACATCTGACACAGACAATAAGATTAATGCTTGCCAAAACTGTCTTCCTTGCCCAACTTTCCCATCACCCTTAGAAGTGCCTGCATCCTGCCTGCTTCTAAGAGCCAATTCTTTGGAGGCAATGTCAAATTTAGCTCTATTCTTGTCCACTGCCAAACTCAAAGGCTTTTTCCTTGATACATCTTTTTCAAAATACCTTACTATAAAAATCAGCCACCCAGCCCCTCTAGACCAACAGTCTGCTTCATATATCTCTTTGATCAACAGTGCCGTGCACAATTCTCATTCAATATACATATGTGCTCTCATTCAATATACATATGATTTCAAGGACTTCGCAGAACCCTCCCAACTAAAGAGGTCATGTTATGGTCTAGACTAGACTATAATTTTTTTTTCTTATAAGTTAAATTTTTTAAAGTTTGATTACATTTTTCCGGCTTTACTGAGATATAATTGATATACAACATTGTGTAAGTTTAAAGTGTATGATGTGTTGCCCTCGCCAGTTTGGCTCAGTTGCCTGAGCATCGGCCTGTGAACTGAAGGGTCCCAGGTTCAATTCTGGTCAAGGGCACATGCCCAGGTTGCAGGCTTGATCCCAGTGGGGTGCGTGCAGGAGGCAGCCAATCAATGACTCTCTCTCATCATTAATGTTTCTCTCTCTCCCCCTCTCCCTTCCTCTCTAAAATTAATAAAAATATATTAAAAATAAATGAAGTGTACAATATGTTTATTTGATACACATATGTAATACTAAATGATTGCTAGACTGTTTTTTTTCCCGTCTAATCTCTCCCATCACTCTAAATTGGGAGTGGGTATCCCAAACTACCTTTTATCCTTAATTTATTTTAACTAGAAAGAAAAACAGGGACCAAATGTCAAGTCGACCTCTTCTGGAAGAGCTCTGTGCAGCTTTCTCCTACCTAAGACTCCTACCCCCTCCCACCTACATGGCCCCAGGTATGGGAGAGGGACAGGAACTCAGTGGTAATTTCTAACAGGTGGGCAATTAGAATGAGCAGGCCATCAGAGAGAGTTATCTCCATGGGGAGGGTTAAGGGAAACACAACTGTCCCGGGCTATCACCAGCACACAGAGGTAACAGCTGGGTATTCTCACTCAGTAGCTAACGATGACATACCTCACACTCGCAGGTAGACCCTGCAATTGTGAGAAAAGAAATTAGTGGTTGTTACACAAGAGTCTCAACTCCCACCTAGACCTCTTCTCCAGAGTTTCTCCTAAAAATATCTGCGGTCACTCTCGTCCCACTGGGGATAAATGCTGGATTCCATCTGAAGGGTCCTTGCGTGAATGCTTCATTCAGCACAGGACACACACAGGAGGGCCAACCAGACAGATAGGCACAGAGCCCAAGCCCTGCTCCTCCGTTACATCCACCACCCGTGCCACAGTGGGGACTTGGCCCAGCCATGAAAATTTGCAAATTTTAAACAAATAAAACCAAAGGTGTGCAAAATTGTTACATATAAAGAAGTGTCTGCTTTGTACGTCTTTAGGCCACCAAAAGAGATGGTTCTCACGTGTCATGGCCCTAACTCTGGGAAGAACAGATAAAACACTACACAATCTAGCGGTTGTCACTTCCACCTGCAAGGCTATAAATAATTAGAAACTCAACCTAATTATTTTGCTTTGCTACACACAGCTTTCAAGTTACTACTACATTCTCTCAAATTACATAGCTGCATACCATCGAGGACTAGAATAAGTTACATTCAAGTAAGGAGTTGTCTCCTAGTACTTATTATCTATCATCTGTCATTCTGACTGGAGGTCACAAGCAATTCCACTCCGATATGGTAGACAATGGCTCAGATACCACCACCCAAACTCAGGGCTGCATTTTTAATATGATGTTTAGACATATTAGAAGCATCAACAGATCTTACTGCCTCTTGGTCCTCTGACACTATTTAAGAAAAGAACTGCTAATTAAGGAATTAAGTTTATTAAGGATCATTTCTATAATTATTCCCCACCAAAAAGGCTCTGTCACTCCATACATTTCATCAGAGATTTTTACATTATCTTTTGCCCCTCTTTTTGTAGCTTTCACTGTTGCAAGATAATACAGGGCGTGTACTGTCAATTGTCTAGGACAGATGGCCAACACATTTTGCCAAGAACTTTGACCTATATTTTCTTATTAAGTCACTCAATATTTTCACAGGAACAGTCTTCACGCTTCTGATTAATTAATTCCTACTCACAATTAGATTGGTCCAGGAAACCTGGTAAACCTTCGTCTTTAGAACAAGACTTTAATTTTGCCCAATAGCATTACTCACAGAAAAGGGCTCAAGTACTAATGGTGACCAGAACTCCTCCAGGTTCAAGGAAGTGTTGAGTCGGCGAATACTAGCTCTGCACTTCTTGGTGCTGTTACACACGGCCGCCGCGTGTCCCACAGGAGTTGCAGTATACAGTGGGAACGGCATGACCACATGTGCCCTTTGGAACTAGAGGTCCTCGGGGTGTATCCCTGCTGATTACAAAAGCATCCCTCCTTCTGACTGTTTGCCTCAAGCCTCTTCACACGGGGCCTTGCTGACTTGACTAGACAGCAATGCAATTTTAAGGCAAAGGACAATGTTCTTGCATCATGACTGTTGTGACATATGCCATTCTGGTCAAAATGCTTGAGAGTCATGAACACTGTGGAAACGAATCTGCTTTTGAAGTCTCCATCCTTCCATCTGGTATTTCCACACTGATGCTTTCATCTACCCAAAATCTAACTTGTTTTCCCATAGCTAGTTTTTGATCATTCACAGGGCAGGAGAACCAAGCTAACTTATTTCCTAGAGATATTTCAAAATTTTTAATTTCTAAATAAATGGAACAACCCTGAATGTCTGTTAGTCTCATGAACTTACTTTAGAGATAACAAAGTAGATAATATTTCCTGTAGAGGAATTCAGTTCTCTTCCTTATATTTATAACTCTTTTGATAGAGTTGAATTTCTAAGACTGAGCCATTCCTAAAACAGCAAAGAAGGACATTTTTTAAAATAATTTCTAGCTCAGCATGAAGGAAAACCAAACAGTTTATGTTAATTTCATAAACTATTTTTGAAGGCGGCAAGTCTTGTCTGTTTTGCTCCACAGCCTAGACTAGTGACTTGCACATAATGGGTGTTCAATAAATATTTATCATACAAATGAATGAATGGATACCATTAATTATATCTATACATAACATATTCATGGTATGCACATACTAATATATGTGTATATATACATGTACGTACATACACATATATAATATATATATTAACTGAATGTACTTAATATACAAAAGCCCTAACCTTCTACAAATGCTCATTTTAATGTAAAAATGTACAAATTAACATGTAGAGACCTCTGCAGAAAGACTCTTTATTAAGATATATGGGGCTACTCCATTTTAAGGCTTTTTAATTGATAAACATCTTCAATCTGTCAGCATGCTTGGATTGTCCTCTTACCTTCTCCCACTGCATGGGTTTCTGACCACGACCTAAGGTGAATTCTATTTCCATAGACATCATCTATCACAGAAAATGGCCCAAGGCAGACTGAGGCGCAGCACCTCCAAAGTAGGATCACACTGGGCAGCAGGCGAGATTTTTAGCGCTGGAGTGAGCCACCACTGGATCTGTCCCCACATCGGCCCTCTCACCAAGGCAGCTCATGATCTCCGTGACTGACCGACTTAAGAGGGATTTATTGGGAGTGATAAATCAATCACTAAAGATGGGGTTGTGGTCTTCAGTCAGACCCACCAACTCTGAACTTTGTTGATGCCTTGGTGGGAAATTACTAGAGTCAGTGATCAGACTCCCAGAAACCACATGCATTTGGGAAGCTGAGGAAACAGCCCTGGAGGGTCCTCCATTTCTCATGCTAAGGAAGAGATGCCCCTTCCCATTTTACCAAACCTCTCCAACATGATTCGCTTTGTGTAACTTCCCATTAAACCATGTTCTTTTCACATTAGGCACTCTCACAAAGAAATCTATGGAAGACCTCTTCTGAGTGGCCATAAAGTACCAGCTGCCGGAGTATCTCACAAAAATTCGAAACTGAGGAAATGCTGCCACTTCCTATACAAATCCCTACAACATATTTCACTTCAACTTGCCTCTGTTCCCTTTATTTTTGTCATGCTTCAAATCCCAGTCTTCCATCTTGGAATACTTTGGGGGTAGAATTATACCCTTAAAAATATGCAATAAAAACATATTTGGTTAATTTTAGTGCCTGAATCTCATTATAATCCTAACATTTACTAGTATAAATTGTCCAAGAAGTTTATTTCATTTAAAGGAATGAAATCGAAGTTTAAAAAAAGGTATTTTTAGTCAGTGTACTTTTAGTTACAGATGACTATCAATATTGTAACAGTGAAATCAACAATAAGAGTGCGTATTTCTTGGCAGTCACTCATGTATGTGCTTTACACATAGTAGCACATGTACTATCTTCAAAACAATCTTCTAAAGGAATATTATCATTATTTCTATTTTACAGGTGAGAACACTAAGGCACAGAGAGGTTGAATAGGTCGCCCAAGGTCAAATAGCTAGTCACTGGGAAATTAAGAATTCAAACACATGTGATCTGGCTCCAGAGTCTGTGATTGTGTGATGTTCTTTCTAAAAAGCACAACTTCAGTGAAAATTTGGGGGGCAAAAAGAGAACAGTGACAGTTTTAATGTTTCCGTATAACAGTTATTATGCCATTACTAGAATTATTCTTCTTTTAACTTGGGCATATATTAGAATACAAAGTATAAAACCAATTTTAATCACTTGCATATTTTCTGACCCTGCATGAGTGCTCAACATACATTTATTGAACAGATTTTGAATGCCAGAATCAAAAAACTGAATTATCAACCTATCAATTTGTGCTATGTGCTTAAGTGAATTCTTAACCTCACTTGGTTTATTTTCACTATATAAAGAACATTGGGAGTTTGGTTATAAATGTGGCTTATAGCCTAAAACAATGCCCAAACTTATGTATGTCTTAAATGAATTATTAGTCAAGAGGAAAAAAACACACATTATGTATATCTATTAACATACTAATGGATGATTATTCCAAAGAAGGGAAAATATCTAAGGTCGAGAAGAAATAAAAAATGATTAATTATAGATAATTAAAAAGTTTTAAAAAACTAATTCCAGAATAAAGAAATACAATCTTATTATTTTGAAGTATTTGGGAAAACAAAATCTAATTATTACTAAGGCGCCCAACAGCTTTAAGAAGCATTTGTTGTTAGTGTGTTTCCATGCAAAAGTGTTTATTAAAGATAAGGAATGAATGAGGGATGGACCAAGAAGACTGCCTGCTGCATAGCCTATGTAATAAAGAGTGTGCCCTCTCCAGTGTATCAGTGAATGGCATTGATTCTGGACCAAGTCTATGTACTTATCCAAAATGCATCTGACCCAGAGGTCGAACTACCCACACTGCAGTATTTTTTTCCCATCACTGACCCATTTTTCTGTTTTGGCAAGACCATCTTAATTTTATAGGCCATTTCCTGACCAAAATTTAGGAGTTATTTTAAACCAATAACCCCAAAGGATCTTTAATCTTCAGGAAATGGGTTTGGCCATAATAAGATATAAAACAGAAATTCCTCATTCAGGGGGCCAAGTGGCCAAGGCACAGAAGAGGTGAATGAGGGCGGACTCTGCAGGAAGTTGAAGTCACATGATGGGCTTCTGGCCTCACAAGTTCTGTCTGGGTTCTGCCCTGGGCCAGCCTCTAAGCATACAATCCAAGCCCATTCTCAGCAGGTGCGTGGGAATGAATGTAGTCATTAAAGTTGGCAAAACTCTGACAAAGTACATAATCATGAGAAACCTCGTGTGCCATGTTCCGAGGAGGACCACAGTGGACCAGGATCTTCTCTAGATATCAGCTGTCCTCAGCTCCCACCAGCGAAGCCCTCTCCAAATTAATTCTTGAGCATCTTGACACATGCATGCTTCTAGACCAGTGGTTCTCAACCTTGGCTGCACAGTAGAATCACCTGGGAATCTTTTTAAAATCCTGATTTCTGGGCCTCATCCTCCGGAAATTCTGTTTCTTTGTTATGGGGTGGGGCCACAACATTAGTAACAAAGAAACAGAATTTCCGGAGGATGAGGCCCAGAAATCAGGATTTAAAAAAGATTCCCCAGTGATTCTAATGTGCAGCCAAGGTTGAGAACCACTGTTCTAGACCCTTCGTCCCACTCCTAACCCTCCAAACAGCATCACAGAGCTGAAAATAAAACTGCTGGCAGTAGCAACAACCAATAAGAAGAAAAAAAAAGATGAGAACTGAAAAAGTCACTTTAAATGCAATGGTTCCGCTTCTATTTGAGTGTAAACTAATGTCCCAGAATAGCTTGTTATAGCTCAAATCCATCAAACTGCTGCTCCAGTAAAATAAAGAGAATGGATGAGATCTATAGTCTCCAGACCCACAGCATCAACACCACCTGTTAGAAATGCAATTCTCAGGTGAACCCCACATCCCCCAAGTCAGAAACCCATCTGTGTTTCATCAAGCCCTCCAGATGATTCTGCTGTGAGCTCAAGTTCGAGAACTACCAGCACAGGTGACCCTTCTATGGTCTTCTCCAGCCCCAAGATGACTTGATGTATAATTACTTGGCTATTTGTTGCTCAATTTAATTTAACAAACAGAATAGTGCCTAGCACAGAGCCAGCACTATATAAATGCTTTACAAATATTAACTCATTTAATCCTCATACGTGTTCTCCAAGTGAGGCATTATTTTTGTTCTAATTTTACATGAGGAAATATGGGCAGAGAGAAGTAGGTAACTTGCATGCAGTCACACAATTATAAGAGACACAGCTGGGATCCAAACCAGCACCATGAACTTAACCACTACCCTATGCAGAGCAACTGTGGCTGGACTGTCTTCCTCTCTGGATGTATTCAAAATGTTGTAATTGTCTTTCCAATAAGTTGTGTGTACATCTCCCTTTACTGCAAGCTTCTGAGAGAAACAGACATTTCTTTTGCCTGGCTAATTTTAGAATCCTTGGAATTAGGCTGAACCCTCAGGTAGTATATGATTTCTATCTAAAATGTAAGCTAGATTAAGTATTTTCCAAATAGTCATTACCAAAAAAAATGGACCAAACTATGGTGCTGTGGCCTTTCCCCCTCGTATGTCATAGGTAATAATAATCACCTTAACTCAAGCTCTAACACAGGAATAGTTGCGACCTAGCAAATAAGTTTCATGCAACTCAGTAATAACTCTATGCCATTAAAATGTTATTGTATTCTTCTTTAAAATTCTAAAATGCAACTCAAAAATTAAAGCTAATTAGGAAAAGTAGCTGCTTATATTTAAATATAACATTTCAAAGTTGATGCTCTTGGATCACTCGGAAACAAATACTCCTGTGAGCAAAAATAAGTCCTTGGTTGCATAATAGGATAATTGTGTATTTTAAAATAAATTTTGATCATTTTGCATATTACAAAATATGCTTAATTTATAAAAATAAAGTATTGTTAGAGATGTAGAAGCCAAATCTTCCTCTGATTGAAATATACGTTAATTAACATATCTTTAATAGAAATGAAAAAAAAATAACAAAATAGTTACCGTTGGGTTTCTTTGTAACATTCTGAAACAGGAAACCAAAATCGACTTACTATCCTCAAAAATGCCCATATGTTAAAAGACCAGTGTGAGGTAAGATTTCTGTCAGTGAAATGAAGACACGAGCTGCCATGTCTCACTATCCTCCAAACCTTCCTCATTCCCAGGTGTGTCAATGGCTGCTGGGAGCAATTTGTGCAAATAATTTGAAGAGCATTGAATTACAATGAGAAAACACTGGGTTTTGTTCTTCATAAAGGAATATATTTCTTTTCTAACGCAGAAACTCAATAAATTTTTTTAAAATTTTCATTTAATGTCAAATACAGGAATACTATCTCTCCAAATATTCCACTGAGTTGAACGGAATTCATTTAATCAGCTAAACTCTCTCTGAGTGGATATACAAATGGCTTCTTCAATTGTTGGTGTATTTGGTGCAATGAGACTAGGAACTAACATCAAACTGGCTTCTTCCAGTTCACAGCCAGTATTGTTTCTCTTGCTGTCATCTGAATAAGAAAGAAATACCACCAGTACACTCATTTATTTGGTAATAAACAAAGTACTATTGATTCCAAGAGCAATAAAAGATGAGGAGATTAGATAATTAATTCTCCTTTATCAGGAAGAGATCAACAAAGGCCCACATGGTAGTAGTACATTGCTTTAATATCTGATTCAGACACTTTATATTTGTCTTTTACTTGACCACAAATCAAGCAAGCTTTAAAACTCATATGACATAAAATGTTGTTATAACATTCAGATTAAAAACCCAAAGTAGCAAAGCCAGGAATATTACTAAACCACGGAATAAACTATTTACATAAAGAGTTCAGCATCGTATATATTTCCAAGTTGTGTTTAGTCTGTGGTGGAATATCTACTCTAAATTTCAAATTGAGAGGAAACACCTTCCTTTGGCATTCCTTATCTTGTGTTCCTTCAAACTGCCACAGGGGTCAGCAATGTAACAGAATCGACTTGAGCCAGCACACAGCTCCACAGGGCTCTCCCAGGGTCCTGGCTGAATGGCAGCCAAAAACATTAGAACCAATGACAAGTAATTACTGATTCCCCTCCACTGTCAGGCACTCCCCCAGACAGTGGGGGCATTTTAAAAAGAAGCTATGTCCTCGCATCTCATAGTTGTCAAAGGTGTCAAACCAGCAGACATGTGATCCCAGCTATGTCCCCAACATTTCTTGAATGTTTACTTGCTTCTTATGCACTGAGCAACTGGCAGGTATCCATAGACCCTGTATTATCCTCCTTTAATAGTTTAGAGACTGAGGCTCGATAAGATTATTGGAACACGGAGGTTAGTCCTTCATGACAATTACCCAGCTTGCATGTTGGGGAGAAGAGAAGACTAAGGCCAGGTAAATTCCATGGATCTATATTGGGAAGTGTATGCACCAAGCCAAATTAAAACAATGAGAGGTACCACTACATACCTATTAGAATGGTCAAAATCCAACACATTGGCAACACTAAATGCTGGGTAGGATGTGGAGCAACAGACACTCTCATTCATTGCTGGTGGGAATGCAAAATAGTACAGCCACTTTGAAAGACAGTTTGGTGGTTTCTTGCAAAACTAGATATACTCTTACCCTACAAGCCAGCCATCATATGCTTTGGTATTTATCCAAAAGAGCTGAAAACATATATCCACACAAAAACCTACACAGGGATGTTTACAGCAGCTTTATTCAAAATTGCCAAAACTTGTAAGAAACTAAGATGCCCTACAGTAGGTGAATGGATAGATAAAATGTGGTATACCAGATAATGGTATTATTCAGGGCTAAAAAGAAAGGAGCTATCAAGCCATGAAAAGACATGGGGCAACCTTAAATGCTTATTATTGTGTGAAAGAAGCCAATCTGAAAAGGCTACATACTGAGTGATTCCAACTATAAGACATTCTGGAAAAGGCAAATCTATGGAGACAGTAAAAAGATCACTGGTGTGAGAAGTTCAGGGTGGAGAAGAATGAATAGGCAGAGCACAGAGGAGTTTGAGAGTAGTGAAAATACTCTGTGTGATTCTGTAATGGTGGGTACAGGTCATTATACACTTGCCCAAACCCATAAAATATTCAACACCAAGAGGGAACTCTAATGTAAACTATGGACTTTGGGTGATGATGATGTGTCAATATAGGTTCATCAATTGTGACAAATGTACCACGCTGGTGGGGGATGTTGGTAATGGGAGAGGCTATGCTTGTGCAGACACAGCTTTCTCTCAATTTTGCTTTCAACCTAAAACTGCTCTAAAAAATAAAGACTTTATTTAAAAAAAAAAAAACACTCAGCCAAAGAGATGGAAACCTATGGTCAGATAGTAGGCAGCCATTGTCAGATCCTGAGCAGTAGAATCATGTGATCATAAACAGGATCTCTGAAGACAGTCTCACACCAACATGAGGAATGGGCTGGAGTGAACTCAAGGCTGAAAGAAGGGGCAGGAGTCAGGAGGGTTGTGGCAATCCTAGCACAAGGTGAGTAGACAACCATGGGTCAAACAGGGTCACAGCCATGGAAAGAGAAAGTGGGGATGGGATGGGGGTAGGGGGGTACTCTAAGAAGCATGTACAAAGAAGGGTTGACCTGGTGACTGAGTGACATGGAGGATAAAAAAGAAGGAAGGGTGAGGTCTCCAGATTTAGTCATGGTCTGGAGGCCAAACATCAGGAAACATCAGTGGTGCCAATGACCAAAATGGGAGAGTTAGGAAGCACAGTTGATCTGTGCATAAGATAAGTTCAGTTCTAGACATATTTGCTAAGTCTGCCATCAAATCAAGACAGTTCAGGTGAGATGTTCCATGGGAATGGGAATATACCAGACCGGAATTTTTTTAAAAAGGTTTGGAGTCAACCTCACAGAAGGTACTGAATCAAGGAAGTAGATCTCCCCCAGGGAAGTGAGGGTAGAGAAAAGAGAGAAGCCAGCTGAGGCCTACCCTCATGGTATACCTACACTGAAGGTTTTGGAAGAGGAATAAGAGAAAAGAACAGAGAAATAGAAAGAAAACTAGAACATATTTGTGTTACAGGAGTAAGACCAGGAGAACAATGGAGAAGAAACACAGGATGGACCTAGCTCACTGGGTATCAGACTATAAAAATATTAACCCAGAGTGATGCTTAGTGTTAAACTCCTCAAAAGAAATTGACAATTGAAACATATTTTGGTTTACATCCTCTTTCATTGTAAGAGTAAGAATGGTAGGAATATGTCTTTTGTATTGTTCTATAGCTGATATTTTTTTACTGGTTGTTTAATAATAGCAGGAAAAACAATAGAGTCTAGTGATATTATTTTAGGCATTCTATTGTTGCTTTTGCTTACTCTAGCCCAAGAACTCAAAATATCAAATCTGCTTGAGAGACATTTTAATGAGGTTAATTATTTTCCAATTTCTGGAATAATTGTTGTAAGAAACATTGTGTACTTCATCAAAACAAGAATTGTCGTTTATTCCTTTCTTGAGGCCCTCCTGATATCTAAAAGCATTTGTTTTAGAAAGTCACTTGTGGGTTCAATTTGTCTGGAAAATCTTTACCAGCTCTTAACTAGATAACTGAACTTGTCAAGTTATGATCATCCTTTCCAGTCCCAAGAAATTTGCCAACAGTCTTGTTAATGAATAATGTAGGGCTTTGTGAATTCCCTCATGTCCTTGCCCAAGTGAGGGTAGGTTTTCTGGGTCAGCTCCTAAAGGCGCTCCTGCCTAGAATCAGTCACCCAAGCTGCACCTCTCCAAACATCCCTGTGTGCCTGCAGCCTCCGGTAAGGAAACACCACCAATCCCAGGGCCCTGGCCGGCTGGGAGGGAGGAGCTTCTTATCGCTGTTCTCCCTCCTGACCTAGACCATGCCCTCATCCTCGCTCTACCCCACCGAGGCAAAAGTTCAGCTATCAGGATTGCTGATACCAGAAACAATAACATCTTGGTATCTCAAAGGAGGGAACTTTAGGGTCATCTTTAAAGGCATAGACCCTTAGACTTGTGAAAGGACAAAGTAGAATTACCACACCCATGTATGATGCCCTATAACGGTGCATATAAAAAAAAATATGTTGGATTTATAGTTCCTATTTCTTTCTCAGACTTAGAAATGGAATGTCCTCCAGAAGTTTCCTGGAAGTCCCCAAAGCTGGGTTAGGTGCTTCTGTAGCCCTTGGAGTACCTTGATTGTAGCAATTACCAGCATAGGTAGTATTTGCCTGTTTCTTTCTCAGTATTTCTCTCTAGACTGTGACCTTTCTGGGGGCAGACAGTGGGTCCCAGTCACTGTTGTATGCCCAGCACCTGGCAGAGTGCATGGCATGAAGAATTGCTCAGGAGCATGTACAGAATGAAGGAAGGGGTGGATCCCTGGGAGAGGGCACAGATCAGCTAGGGAAACTGAGGCACAGGGGAGCCCTCCAAAATCATTTGCTTAATCAAAGCAGACACAGAAGGTGGGAATCTCTTGTCCCTAAACCACCCTCTTCTGTGTGATGTGACTAACATACACCATTAATAACTGTGTAAGAGTACCACTCTTACGCACACATAATTTATGTACATTATTTCTTCTGGTTGGTATTAGAGATGCTTCTCTTTACCCTGATCCAATTCTCTATGTAAAGAGCATGATGATTTGGATTATATCTTCACCAGTCTCACTCCCAAGATATTGGGCTCATGTTGCTGTCATTGGGACTGACTCAGAAATCAGAAGTGTTCTCAGTTAAATTACATTTCCCCGCAGAATGTGGTCCTTACTCGCATGGGAATTAAATCTCACCTCCTTTTGAGTTCTAAGTCATTCATTCAGTCACAGGAGTGGTGACTCATGGTCTGGAGATGCCAATATTGATAGGCAGGCATCACCACACTTTGGGCAAAGTTCACATTTCTGACCCCAAGAAATAATTTGTTAAGGAACATCACACAGACCCATTGGAGGGGGTAATTTGGAGGCTGTGGATGGAACAATTCATTCAGTTCAGTATGACTGCATGGCTGCGAACACATGGCACTTGCCATCAAAATACTATGAGCACATTTTTGTCTCAGGCCTGCACCCTGTTCCTCCTTCCTTGCCTAAGAAAGAAAAGTTGGGGAAGGGAACTGGGGTAGGTATGGGAAAAAAACACTAGCTTAGAAAATCCATCCACTAGTAAATGGACACAGTATAACCAGAGCAGATATGGTCAAATGTACAATCAAATGCTTTCATGTGAAAAATAAATAAGTACAATTTGTGCCTGGCACATAGTAGGTGATGTTTTGGCATACAAATGCAGGTAAAGTGTGATTCAGATACTCCAAGAAGTGGGTAATCAAAGAATAATTTGTGTTAGCTTTTAAATTAGGGTTTGATTGACTTGTAACATCTTATCATTCAAAAATGTATTTTTAAATGATATTTTGCTTGGGATAATATTGAGGTTATTTCAACTTTTTTGTATACCTAACAGCTGATTTTGGTAGGCATTAAGCAAAAACAAAAAAAAGTTATTGATGGCATGAAAAGTGAGACAATTTTAAATATAACCAGTTATTATTTTTAAATGGATTTTCTTATATACCCATAAGTCATATGCATCTCTCTGTAATGATGCCAGGAAAAAAATATAGTGTAATGATAATATCTGTTAAGTCAATTGGTGATCAGAGGGTGTCCACATGCCAAATCTCTTAAAACACTATGTGATACCTTGAGGGATAGAGCAAAGCTAGTGGACAGGAATGTACTTGGGCTTTAGAGAATAAAAGGAAGTAAAAAAAAAAATCCCCAATTCAAGAGTAATGAGTTTTATTCCCCAGGTAGGAACAGGAGTTTCCATAAGTGAGTTGCTCATTCCTTAAAGTCCTGTCTCTTTGAACAGCTAGCTCTTACAATTAGCTTCACTTTGTTAATATTATAAATCAGAAACTCTAAAATCTGATTCTAAACATAGGTTCATATTTCTAAATAGAAAACTTTCTCTCATTGCCATCAGGTTTAGCAATCTCTCCTTGGAAGTGTTACATTTTTGGTCAATATTTCTACACCCAAATAAAGTGTTCTGGAGCCTCCTCTTTTGAAAGAAGTTTGTCATCATCACTGGAGAGTGTTTAAATAATTGACTTCAGTGCGAGAGGCTAGAGACGCTAGGCTAGGAGCAACAACCTGAAGTTAACTGCTAGTGTAATCATTAGTCCTTTCAATACCCAAGGAAGGCACTGCCAGCAAGAAGTCAAACTCTGGATGATGAGACATGTGTGCATATTCCCAGTTTATTCTGGCATGTAACAGTTAATAATTTATATACAGTGAAGTGGAGTTAGTATCATTCTTCCAGAAGAGAAGTGAAAAAACAAACAAAAAATCTAAGAGCAAGATCAGGATTTGAAACAGTAAAAGAATCAGTGGGAAACGTAGCAAGTAGCAAAATCATTTTAAACATTTGGGGAGAGGAGGGGGTGCTGCAAAATGTGTTTAGAAACGCCACCTTCCCGCGGTTTTGTCTACATGGCTTTGCAGTGCGGAACAGCTGAGGTCTTTATTCTGTCTGAAGGGAAGGAAAAAAGGAAAGAACAACAGAACATCAAGGACAGTCCAGAGCTGGAAGCCGTTACCCCTGCAAACTGAACTCCCAGCTCCTTTCCGGGCAAGCACATAGCCAGAGGAAATGAAAAGTAGGAAAACAATTTGTACACAGAACAATGAGATGGAGTTTCATTTTGGTTTCACACTCAAAAATATAAATGTGGTTATAATTTTTTAAAGTATATATTAATAAAAGGCAACGAGTCGAGTATAAGAACTTTTTAAAGCTGCATTGCAGAAGAGCCCCACTTCTGTTCTTGAGCGTGCTTCAGCAACATAAAAGTCGTGGGAAAGCAAAGATACAGCTGTTTCCAGGCAAACAGCCCAGACTGTTACTGTTCAGCATCAACTACCAGAGTCTCCAAAAATCGAGAGAAACAAGCCCAAAGAGACGCCTGGGCACATGTGCGGGGCTCGGAGCGGCGTGGGGAGCGCGTGTCCGCCCCTCCCGCCCCCGACTCACCCGGGGAACCCACTGCAGGTGAAGGCGGTGAGCCGCTGAGCGCCCGGAGGTACGAGTTCAAATCCCGCTGACTCCCGGGCACCCTCACCCCATCCCGTGCGCACCCAGTTCTGCTCGCTTGCCCCGGCCCTGAGGAGTCCCCTAACTCGCCCCTACCCAGGCCACAACAAAGGAGGCTCCCTAATGGATGTGCGATCGCAGCCCGCAGGGATCACCGGCGGAGACCGGGGAGAGTGCACCTGGCCGTGCCACGAACGG
>NW_005371371.1:2389048-2404756 GCF_000412655.1 Myotis brandtii | reverse complement strand
GCTGGCGGGCTGCTGGGGTGCCGCCGGCGGACGCTTCTGAGCGGCGGAAGCCGGGCCGGAGGTGAGAGCAACCCGGGGACGGGGAGACCCAGGCCGAAGCCACGGACTTGGGGCGCCCTGTGCAGGCTGTTAGGAATGGAAGGGGAGGCTGGGGATCGAGCGGCCGCGGCTTAGCAGCACCAACCAGGGCCTAGGTGGGACGGCCCCTCTTTCTTCTATCTCCGTCACCCCAGCACAGAGGTGGGGGCGCACCCCACTCTCCCGGGTCTCAGACGGAGGCGGCGGCTAGGATGCTTCCCTCCGCGGCCCCTGCTCAGCCCGCTTTGTCTCTCCTTGCACGCTAGGAGGGACCGACCCGAGCCCAGGGAGGCTGGACCGGGATCATGGACAGAGACCAGTGCCGGGCGTCGGGCCCTGCCCTGCGGCGGTAAGCGACTTTCTGCCTTGTCCCCGAGTCACTTTCAGGAGTTGCCAAATCGGGGCGCACGCTCACGGCGCTTTTCCTCCCTCTCCCTCCCTCCCAGGTGGCTGCTGCTGGGGGCCGTGACAGCGGGGCTCCTGGCCCAGAGCGTCCTGGCGGTAAGTCCTGGCTCCCGGTCACGGGCTTTGATTCGCGCGCCGCGCGAGTGTGGTTGGGACGCCCACTGCGTGCTCACCTGAACGTGTGTGTGTGTGTGTGTGTGTGTGTGTGTGTGTGTCCGGGTGTCCCCTACAGCCCCTGCCGATCCCAGATTCTGAGAAAGCTCGCTTTCCCCCCAAGGAACTTCTCCGGTTTGCCTTCCCACCATCCATTTGTGCTGTACAAGTGTTGGCCCTTCCACGGGAACCAATCATGTAAAACGTAGCCTTGGCATCCTTTTCCTAAGGTTAGGCAAAGCCCCGGCCTTGGAAGCCAGGGAAGGCTGTCAGTCACGTGGCAATGCGGCGCCTGGGTACCGGGGAGACGTGTTTATGGAGCTCAGAAGCTAGTGTCTAAGTACTGTACTGTCCTTGGCAGTTTGCTTCTTCCTCTAATGAGAGCCTTTGGGGGGAATGGGCGGGGCGAGGAGGACCACTAGCAACTTTGTATTTCGTTTTAACCTTTGTGATGGAAGACACGATGGCTGGAAACTTGGTTTGGCCCTGGCAGAGGCACCCTGGGAGCTGCTAAGGTTCCCCCATGTGACCCGTTTACTGTGTGCCCCCACCCCAGCAGCCCTGCCATTCCCGGCAGCTCTGTCAGGATTGTCATTGCACTGGGGACGGCACTACGGGATTTTATAATTGTGGTTAAATGATAGGAGCCACTTCTACTGAGCTTTATGGAGCATGGCTACACCGCCACAGGTTTGGTGGGTCTCTTCAGTTGAGGACATAAATGTTTAAATTGGTTCGGAACATGGAGGGGACTTCCTAGATGTCCTGGACCCCATCCTCTCTATACGCTGTTGGAACATGATTTCTGTCGCACCTGACTTCTCAGGGGACTCCTGCTGGGAGTGCCTCCTCCCCTCCAGGGTCCCTACTCTGGGTAGAGTGCACATAAAGGCCAATGGGAAGCTGTATTTGCAGTTTGATTGAAATTCTGTTATTTTCACATTGTTCTGTCCTCGCATAAAGCAGAGATGTTAAAGGCTGTGAGAGAGGAAGAACTACCCTAACTTGGAAAAGAACCTTTAGCCTTACTTTCCTGCAGCCTTCTGCTCCAGTTCAGGGATTGGAAAGTCAGAAAGGAAGTCAGAGACTTTGACCGGAACATTCCAGGCCAAGGTTTTCTTAAACCTCAGGTCTGTTTCTTCCTTTCTACATGTCCTGATGTAAGAAGATCAAGTATCCTGGATATTTGAGCCTTACGGGTCCTTATGCACATATGACCTCATGGGACTTGGCTCATATTTATAAGGCAGAGCAAAACGCACACACTCAAAAGAAGGACAGGGTTTCTAGAAAGGAAAGCACTGAATCCTGTTGACTCCCACAGCCTCTGGTCCCCTGGAATCACTGTTGGTGATATCAGCGTTTTCCTTCCTGAGGATGGCAAGAGTCCTGGGAATCTTATCTAGGACTGATCCTAAAATTGCTGGACACGGCTTCATGTTCGAATACTTGGGTCCTAAATGCAGCTCTGCGAGTTCTCACAAATCTAGAGCCCTGTTTCCACACTTTGAGCAGGAAGAGAATATTCCTAGTTTCTTACAAAGGCCAGTGAGTGCCCTGTCACATGTAATATACCTCTCTGCCTTCCTCTAACTGACAGCGGTTATAATGGAAAATGTACAACTTTGATGGTACAGCAACAAAAGCAAAAACTTACTTTAGCACAACTGGCAAAATCACAATCTAGAACATATACCTCTAGAACAGCGGTTCTCAACCTGTGGGTCGTGACCCCTTTGGGGGTCAAACGACCCTTTCACAGCGGTCGCCTAAGACCATCGGAAAACACATATATAATTACATATTGTTTTTGTGATTAATCACTATGCTTTAATTATGTTCAATTTGTAACAATGAAATTGGGGGTCACCACAACATGAGGAACTGTATTAAAGGGTCGCGGCATTAGGAAGGTTGAGAACCACTGCTCTTAGATGCTGCAAACTCACCTAAGTCTCTTTGCTCTCTGATCCTGGATGGGACCAAGCTCATTGATTGCTTAGCAGTGCTTCTCAGAGTGCAGTCCATGGACCCCTGCGCTCACCTGCAAAGGCTGGTTAAAAATGCAGACTTCTCATCCGCAGACATTCTGATCAGACTTGCTGGGGTGGAGCCTCAGAGTCTGAATTCCCACTTGATGACAGAGTTTTGGAACCACTGAGCTAGAGTATTGTGTTGGGAGACAATGGGACTCACTTGTCAATCTATTTCATGTCCCTGGGCTGTAGATTCTAAATATAAACAGACAAAATACTTCTGAGTTGTTTTACTAGAAAGCTATTAATAGTATTA
Organism: Myotis brandtii; assembly: GCF_000412655.1. Classification (NCBI taxonomy): domain Eukaryota; kingdom Metazoa; phylum Chordata; class Mammalia; order Chiroptera; family Vespertilionidae; genus Myotis; species Myotis brandtii. The sequence goes on along the minus strand of NW_005371371.1, from coordinate 2,401,828 downwards.
TTCAACAGGCATGTGATTGGTGATGCTCAACAATGGATCTCCTACTTATTAACTTCTTACTTCCCACTGGCTTTAATAGCTATTACTCAGAAAATAATTCCTTGATCCTTAACTATATGCATTAAAATGCCTTTCTTAACTGTGGCAAGTTCAGCTCCTCCCCTATTTGTCCACCATGCTCAAGAATCCTGTCTCCTTGCCCATTTGTACCCATTCTTCCCAGGGATAGGTCAGTTCAGTAAAAGGGGCTGCTCATTGTCGCTTGAAAAGCTTTGTAGAAGAAACAGCTGCAAATGGTTAGCAAAGGGAATCATTATTGAGTGTGTGCTTCCTATGTGCCAATTTGTATGTCTTAATCATTCCGAGCCTCATAGGAAAACACACCTATGAGGTAGGTAACTGTTACCAATGGGAAACAGAGGCACAAAGAGTTTAAAGAACTTGCCCAAAGTCTCTCTATAAGTGGCAAACATGAGATTTGAACCAGACACTTGCTCACTGCACTCAGCTTCCCGGGATCAGACTATAAGTCATTAGTTCAGGTGCTCCTAAGTTCCAGTATTTGTCTCTGGTTGTGCTTTCTTCTTGCTCTTAACTGAGACTAACAGTGTTGTGTTGGGAGCCTGGTTCCTAGGAAGGAGACCCCCCTTCCCCCCCCTCCCCACTTTGCTCTGAAGAGCAGGAGCCCAGTGCAAGGGAGAAGCAATATGATCAGGCGTCCAAAGGAGAAACGGAAGCACAAATCCCATGGGGCAGCCTGGGCTCAGGACCCAATGTAAATACGTGTGCCTTGCCTGTGCAACCATGGGTAGCACTCGCTGTTTGTTGTTCAGGTTGCCTTCCCTGAAGATGCCCTCCTTTGAATGCAGTGCCAAGGTGCTGAGTGTATGTGCAGAGGCCCCTTCCTAAAAGCAAGGCTGCATAATGGTTACTGGCCCACAGTCTGAAGGCAGGCTGCCTGGGGGCCATTCCCAACTCCACAGCTGATGAGCTGCTGCGTCCCCTGGCACTCACCAAATCCCTATGTCCTGCAATAGGGATGTTGCCAATGGTACCCACCTCTAGGGTTGGGGATATCAGATGAGTGGATGCGTGTGAAGTCCCTGGAGGGTGGCGCGGCGGAACAAGGGCTCCAGGTGTCTGCTGGGCCTGTGTCAGGGAAGGTTTCCACAGCAGCATGCTCTAATGTTCAGGAGACTTAAAAGCAAAAGCACTCACTGCAGCCCCTGCTGAACATTGTTAGTTATCTTAAGAGATGGGGCAGCAGCCTTGAAGATCTAAGGGACCAGTTCTGTGTGATTCTGGAAGGAAGAGAATTCCAGAGAACAAAGGCCTTCTTTTCCTTAGGTTAAATATGCAGGGGGCCTGAGCTGACCTCATGACCTAGCTGAGAAACAGGCCCCAGACTCTAGATTCTCATAAGTATCAGGGTGTAGCCCCGTGCGCCCCAGGAAATGCTGGGCTCCAGGCTGCCTTCAGCACTAGCTTCCGTTTCCAGGGTGCTTTCTAGGAATCCAGGCCCTGGAAAACTCACTTGAAAAATTACCCTCCTGCATGCTGCCATACCTTTCCCTCCCCCCAACCAAAAAACAAGAAAAGAAAAAGCAGCAGCAGCAATATGTTCCAAAGATTTTCTCTTCTCCTTTCAATCAGTTTATTGAAAAATTATAAAAAGTATATAGTGACCAGAGAACATCCATCCTGATTTAAAGGGATTATAGAGTATGTGAAAAACTATGTGCTGTTAGAACTGGTATGTGTTCATGAAAATTTCAGAGTCTTCAAAATCTGATGGCAGCATCTTGTGGGTTAATAAATTGATCTGTTTCATTGTTTTGCTGGGGGAAAAAGAAAAAAAATGTATGGTGCTAAGATGCTCCCCAGGCTCTAGTTAAGAATCGTGGAGAACAGTTCTTTCCCAGAATTCCCCAGAGTAGTCCTATTGTTTTAAAGCCTGGACCCCTAAGAAAAAGGGAAATATCACAAGGCTCCTTCTTAATGGAAAAACAAGCATATCTCAGGGGGCAATTAAAGCAATCCTCCCTGGCGGCTTGTCGGACTTGGCCGCAGTCACTAACGCCAGGGGCTCATCCCAGCATCTCAGAACTAGACGTAGGTATGAAGGGAGGACGGGGAACATGGCTCTAGCACTGTGGGTGGGTATATTTGGAACCGGGGGGTGGGGGGAGAAATTCAAATAAAAAGTTGTAGAATAGAAAATAAGACTTGACTAAAATAATAAAAATCAAAGGATTGTCTGATTTTCTGAAGAGAGGGTAAAAAAATAATGGGTGACACTCTCCAATTAAAAATAGAGAAAAGTTGAAGAAAAATGAAAGGGCAGTGAACATATAGCTTTTCAACGTTATGTCTGATAATAATTATGTCACTATGTAAAAGATGGTTTTGAAATGTCTTGTTCTTTAAATGTGAAAAAGAATATTTATCTTTGACTAGAGGACTTCAGAGAAAGCTCTGAAATTGGCCCCTCGCTGTATCTGCTGGTATCCGCTGGTAGGTGAAGTCTGGAACCCCAGACTTAGCGGAGTCAGCTTGTAAACCAGGCCATCTGTGCAGTAGCTGGTGGCCTCTGGAGCCAAGGACTGCACAGTGGTCTTGGGGAACAACAAAGCCTCCTGCCCACCTGGCTACTCACTGGCTGTTTGTAGTCACTCAATGCTTTGGTTCTGTTGTGTGGTGTCAGTGCTGGGGGGCTCCAGGTTATGGTGTCAGTGCTGGGGGGGTCCAGGTTATGGTGTCAGTGCTGGGGGGGGTTCCAGGTTGGATGTCAGTGCTGGGGGGCTCCAGGTGAGCTGGAGAGCCAGAACTGAGCACACAAAACACCCACACCTGCCGCAGGCCCTTCCCTGAGCTGAAACCGCAGAGATGAGCTCGCTCTGGTCCCCCAGCTGGAATAGGAATGTAATGTTGGGAATAGTAAGGCTTTTCCAGGAAAGCATTTGGGCTGCTCCAGGATATGACTTAAAAGTCAATATGCTGCATCAGGCTTTTTATCTTTTTGTCTTTGTGAGAAGCTTCTGGAATTCAGTGAATGGAACTTAATCAGCTAAGATGAGAGAATGGGCAGGGCGTTTGGTGGCTACCTATTGCCACTCCTCTCGTATCTGCTTGCTCAGTTAATGAGCCTGTCCTGGGACAGATGAAGGTCTGAATGACTCACTAACTTTGATTTCATGGGCTTCCCTGTGGTGTGATTTTTCTTTTGATTATTCATGAAAGGAAAAGGGGATATCTAATCTTAGGGAGACCCACGGCATGTAGTCCAATTCCAGCCATGTGGTCAGGGAGTGAATTTCAAAGGAAGTACAAGTCTCCAGCAGCTCCCCCTGCAAGCTCTGCCCTACCCACCAGACACTAAGCCCCTGAGTGCCTGGGTCTGGTCTCCTCATGTTGGTACCTCCCTGTCTCCCGCTGCTCGAAGCAGACTGCTGATGCGCACTGCGCGTTCTGTTAGCTTGTGTTCTGCTGCCTTGAATGAGGCTGCCTTTTGAAGCAACAAGTTCTTTTGTTTAAAAAAAAAAAACAGAAAGAAAAGGGGAGGGAGTATAGTACAGCATTCTGGAAGAGAGAAAATAACATTAGTGGGAAAGCTAAATATAACATTAGTGGCAAAATTCTCATAGAGTCTGTAATTAATGTAATCATGTCAATTTCTAGTTCTGATGAAATGTGCCAAGGTAATGTAAGATGTTGGCATAGCATCATCTTGTCCGGCCAAAGGGTATAGAGGACTCTTTGCACTATCTTTGCAACTGTTCTGCAGACCTGCTCTTGGAAGCCAACGACAGTCACATTTGGTGCACATAAGCCAGACAGACAAGTGCAAAGAAAAAGCTGAGAAGCAGCAAGTCTGAGGCCAGTGGGCAACAGATGTGGCAGGCACGAGGAAAATATGGCTCCCATTCTCTCCTCTAATAGACTAAGTAAACAAAAGGCATTCCTGTGTGCTTGGAAATATAGCAGAAGTGGCCCCATCAGGGAGAAAGGGCTTTTGTCCCCCTCACTTGGGGGGAGTGCTGTGTAAAGAGAGAGGAGGAAAGGCATCCCAAGGGAGTTTCCACAGCTCAGCATCCAGTAGGAGGTCTGCAGTGAGCTGCAGTAGCCTCCCTCTTCTTGACCGACTGACCGGGCAGGGAAAACGGATGCACAGTTGTTTCCTGAGCTTGCAATGGCATGGCGGGATTGCATGATGGTGTCACTGCCAAGGAGACAATAAACGTGAATGCTCACACCTCTAGCCCTTGCTGATTTGTCAGGCCAGAGTTTGTAGGTGCTGTATGGAAAAAGGGAGGCCTCCCCCACTTTCTTGCATGCCTAGAATACTGGTGGGTAGCACGAAAGTGGCTCTGCTGGGATGTCCAGTGTCCCTGTGCCCCAACTCCACACATACTCCCTACAAGCCATTATGGTGGAATTTGGAGTTAGCAATCTCCAGTTGCCCCAACTTCTATTTCAGTTATGGGCTGGGGGAAAGGGGCCAGAACAAGGATGGCCCGTGGCCAGTGGCTATTGCCTCACACTTTTGCCTCTGTCACCACCCTGTAGGAACAGAGCAGCCTCTGTCTCCTGGCCTTTCCAATTCTATTTTGTAGCTGGCTACATACACACCCTATCTCCTCTCTGGAGCCTGTGGCCCTTGTGACATGAAGGACACCCTGCCCTCTCACCTATTAGAGTACCCATGTGGCAGATGTCAGAATGCCTGTGCCTGGCTGGGCCCTCTGCCCTTAGAATTGAGACCCATTCAAGAATCGAATTAGAGTGCCCTCTCAACTCCTAGGACTTTTGATTATCATCAGAGATCAATGATTTCAAGTCATTCATAACTTATATAGACATTAAACATTTGTCTCACTCTTCCTCAAGGGCAATTACTGCTCCCACAATCCAAAGATGAGGACATGTTACATTGTCGTCCCCCCCCGCCCCGCCCCCCCAGGATTTCTTCAGTACATTGTATGCTCCGGGGCCCGAAACACAGTGAGCATTCTGTGAAGTGTCTGTCCCATAAATGAGTGAAGATGTCAGTTGAAAATGAGATAGTTGAAAGTGTTCAAACTAATCTTCTGGATGAGGAATGCAGTCATGGAACAACTAATAAAGGAGAGATAAAAATGTAATTTTTCTCACTGTGGGGTTTTGGTGTGTTTTTTTTTTTCCAAATTAAATGCTTCCCCCTCTGGATAAAGCTAGCTGTATACGATGATAAAAGGAGCATTGATCCGTCTTTGAAAGATTTGCATTTTTTCCTAGGGATTGTTTCAACCTCACCCATAAAATTCCTCTGCTGCTGCTTTTGCCCAGGTCTGTGATCTCCGTGTGGGAATTACAGAAGAATTTGTGTTATTGAGTTACATGCACTGACTTTCTGGTACCTGGTAGAAATTACATAACTGTTTTTCTGCATGTGGAGCACTTTGGGCTCTGTGACTCTGTGGAGTGATGTGGGCCCGTGAGAACAGAGGAAAGGGCTTCTGCTGGCGGACGGGATCAAAGACGCATGCTCCCTGGGAGGCCTCGAGGCTCTGGTTTGTCCATTAAAGAAAAGAGACGCTGATTAGCAAGGACTGTACAATAATTGCAAACTGGTGTCAGGAAAGGGGTACGCAGGAAACAGACCAGCCCGTGGGACCTGCTCCCTCCTCTGCCCTCCAGATTGGAGACAAGGAAGGGGACCTCCAAGAGGGTCTTTGTGAGGTCCCCGGGGATCAACATAAGAAAGACTAACCCTTGAAGGTGCTTCTAGCGTTCCAGGTCCCCCAGGGACAGCTGAAATATCCCACAGGAGCAACAGCAACTCCCTTTAGTGAGCACATTGGTACCAGGAACTAATCTCAGCTGCTGACACACAGTGCCTGCTAAAGGCCCACAGCTCTGTAGTTATCCCACTTCAGAGATGTGCAGAGCGAGGCACACATAGGTTAGGGTACTTGTTAAGGTCAATAAGGAATAAAGTTGGGAATGAAGCCCAAGACTCGCTGATTCCAAAGCCTCTGCTCTTAACCACTGTGCAGGCTGACAGATCCCTGGCTGTAGACTATGAATGCTTGTGTGCATATTTAAAATCCACAAGGTGTTGAGCATATAAAATATATCCAGTTATATCTAAATAGAATGTATACCACATGTAAAATATGTGTGTATTATTTATCTACATGGAATTTATAGAGATAGATGTTAGATATACATAAATGATAGATGGCAGATAGATGTAGATAATAGATGATGATAGTTGGAAGAAAGAGAGAAATAGAGAACATGGAGCACACACATGCACCCACATGCACACAGGGCCTCTGGGTGCTCCTGGCTCCTTTTTCTACAAGGGCTGCCCAGGCAGAGGACAGAAGCTTAGAGTCCCGTTTGGGTCTATGGAGAGGCTGCCCTGTGCGTGTAGGTGACTGAGGAGCTTGTGAACGCTGAGAAACAAAGACTAAAGAGGCTGCACTCAGGAGAAGCCCACATGGATGACCACGGAAGGCATGAGAGTGGGCAAGGGGGAATCCGAGAGGCAGAACTGGGTTCCTGCGGAGCTCTCCTTCTCCAGGTCCTTTTCAAAATGCCGGGCCATGAAGGTGTATTGTACTACAGCTTCGTAAAGGGGAGAGGGATGTGTGAGCACAGCTTTATTAACTCAGAGCACATGGAGAGGCTCTTGGAAGATTGTCAGTCCAAACTTGGAGAAAAATTTACTGAAACTCCCTGGGGAGAAAGGGACCGTCCCACAATTATCTTAGCTCTGCAGGAGACCTCCATGGTCAGCAGTGGAATGATGTCAGAATCCATTTTTTTCCTGGGACAAAGCCAACTTCCTTATATTGGGGCTGCTCTGACTGCTGTGTTGTTTATTTTAATGTTTTTCATTGGCATGTCCCACATGCCAACAGGTAGACAGGTGTGGCTTATTAAAGAGTTGGAGCATCTGGGTTTGAGTCCAAAGATTGGGGAAAGCCACTTCCTGTCTGAGCTTCTTTTCTTCAAGTGTAAAACAGGGATGCTGATAATCATGTCACAGGCTCATGGTGAGATCATTCGTGTGAAATTCGATGGCCAAATGAACGTGTCCAGTTCTACTAGGGATAATAGTCACTCACAAGTTATATACATCAGTGCTATCATAGGCTCAGGTCTGGGTCCCAGAGCGAGGACAGGCCAGGAGCAGCGGGGTTGGAGAGTTCTGAGCACACACATGTGTGTGAGGGGTGGGGAGTAGGAGTTGTCCAATTGTGTGACCAAAATTTTTAAGTGAAATATATTATCTGGGATTGTCCATGTAGAGAAGTAGAGAGCAACCACTGTTTTGAGACCTAGTTTCTCTCTCCTTTGACTAGATCAGACTTTCAGTACCTCAGATTTCACATGTGATTGTACTCATCAATAAACACCTGCAGAAGCCCCCTCAAGAGTTAGACCCTGCTGTTCAGAGGGGAATCCTAAAGGAAGAGCAGGACAACGGCTTGGGTTTCACGAGGAATAAGGCCAGCTTGAGTCTTGGGTTGGAAACTTGCTGTTGCTACTTCAGCTGCGTAACTTTGGACAAGTTATTTAGCTTTTAAGCTTTCATTGCGTTTCTAAAACTGGACTAAAAATAGTTCTACCTCCTAAATGTGCTCTGAGGAGAAAAGAAGAAAAAGCATGTAAAGATCTTAGCAATCTCAGCATTGTAGTGCTTGCTGAATGTTAGCTAGTGCCTACTTGGTTTTAGGTTTTGAGTGTGTGTGTATGTATGTGTGTGTGTTTTAATTAAATATGGATCTTCATGCTCAAATCATAAAAACTTTTTTTTAAAAAAAAAGGAAAAACCCTTGAAGCTACAGAAAGAAAAGTTGAAGTGTTACTAGAGTTTGGGGAAAAATTATTGCGGGCCTCATTGCCATGACCGGGTGTTCTCTGTGTGTGGCTGTCAGGCAGGGAGAGTGTGCCCAGCAAGGCACAGCAGGACAGAGGGGGATGTGGCATGGGTGCACCAGCCAGCAAGACTGAAGGGATGCGGGAGGAAGCTGGGGTAAGATCCTGCCCTCTTCATAGTGCCTGTGGTGCCCCAACGCTGAGCTGTGGACAAGCTCACCAGTGCACACACGGTTCACATGGCGAGATGGGTGCAGGGGCATCTTCCCACTGCCTTTGGACAATTGTTTTCTTTTTCATACATTTGAGAAATGCCAGCAAAACCTTTTAGTTTTAATCAAAGTTAGGTTAAGGTGCGACTAAACTATTTCCAGAACAAGTGGAAAGACTTAAAAACAAAGAACATCTTGTTCAAATAATTCTGAAACCCAAGTATGATTTAACAAAGCAAGAAAACTCAAGAGGTTTTGGTCTGGCAACATGGCATAGAAAACACCCAGTCGAATCTTAGGAGAGAACTTCTTTCTTGAAAGAGCAGAAGGGAACCCCCCTTACCCCCTCCCCCTGCCCTTCCCATTTCCTAGCAGGGCATTAGCAGTACACAGTGCCTGCTGTGGTTCCACAAGTCAGGATAAACTGGACACACACACACATACCTGTTTCCTTCTGAGCACCCAGGAGAGCAAGGCCAGTGGGTGGATTCAGACAGGAAGATTCCAGCTAGAAATTCCATGGAGGAAAACCACCTCCTTCCCTTTCTTCCTTACTTAGTCATTGTCTTCATTGTAACAACTGTCCAAGTACAATCAAGGGCCAAGTAGGGGCCTGAAATAGTTTCTTTTCCTATCTAAAAACCACCTTCCTTTTCTGCCAACTCTCACCACAGTTCCCTGCCCACCACCCCCAGCTCTCAAGGCAATCTGAGCTCAGACAGGATTTCCTTCGTCCGTCATCCGCTTTTCTGGTCCAGTCTCCCCCTCCCATTGCAAAACAAGGAATACTAACAGCAAGTAGTCCAAAATGATTTGTAAACCTTATGCCAAAACATATAGACATCAGTTTCTGTGTGCTCTTACCAACATCAAGATGCCAGAGTTTGGAAAAATAAATGTGTTTCTTGCTAGGTCACCTGATAACAGTGAGTTGTCAGCTATCTACCTTGGCTTTTGTGAAATTGCAAAAGTGCAAGCACATTCATTTTAATCGCGTATCTAAAAAGCTGCAAGGTTAAAACAAAAATGTCAATTTTAGCAAAAGTCATTCATGTTTTAGATGAAGGCTGGTAGAAGGATGGGTCAGGTTAATCACATTTCCTGCCGGTTACTGGGTCTGGTTCCCAACCTCACATAAGAACAGACCTTCAAGGCATGACATGAAACATTCTTTCAAAGCCTGAACAGATTTCCTGGGGTCTGGAAGGAGAATGTAGTCTTTAAATTCTCCCAAATGATTCTAGGAAAAACCAGAGCAACCCAATTATAGGAACGATGCAGATAATCAGTTCTGCTCTTGATTAAAATGGAAACTCAAATCACTCAGGGAGGGAAGTGTGCACAGGACCAGTTAAGTGAGCCCAATTCGGCCCTTCACTCCACCCCCTCTCCCCCCATCTATTTGTATATTTCTAAGTAAAAATTCGTTCTCTCTCTCTCTCCCTCTCTCTCTCTCTCCCCCCCCCCCCACCCTCCCTAGTAGTGTAGCAATACTAGTAATACTAGCAGCAGCACTCTACTGTCCCTTTCCAATTAAATTGATCTTGCCAGGAGGTAGAAGACCAAGATTATTCTCTCCCTATTCATGTCAGTGGAGTCCCAGCAAAGAAGTTGGGGGGAAAGTAGTAAAATATCTCCTTACAGATCCTAATTTCCTCTTTTTCATCCCTGTTCCAAAATTACTTTGCTGAGACCCTGTGCTCTTCTAGATCTAAAACTTTGCTAAAAAAAAAATCGATCTGAAATTATTTACACGCAGAAGTAGCCTCTGGTTTTCTATGAAACCAGTGGACCTTGGCCCGGCAGGACTTTAGGATCACCTGGGAAACTTTGTAGTAGGGTGATGCCCTGACCCTGCTCTTCAGATATTCTGAGTGAGCTGCTCTGGGGTGGGACCAGGCAACTAAAGCTTCCACCTGGATTAAGCAGGGATTGTCTACCTGGGCTGAACATGGCAGTCGCCTGGGGAGTGTTCCATAACGCTGTTGCCCGGTACAACCCCTGGAGCTACTGGGATTTATTCTAGTTCCTCAGATGACTGTAAAGGAATTTAAAGCCCCTGCGGAGATTAACTTCGCCCTTTAAGGTCAGGAGGACTATTTGCCATGCTCACCAGGAGGTTCTGCTTCTCTGATCCTGGGCTCTCTATCCACCAAACACAGCCCGTGCCCTGGGAACATCCTCTCCCCTTTCGCAAAGTGGGGAGGCCTGGCTGGCAAGTACACAGCCCAGGGTCCTCTCCAGCCACCGGGCGCCCCCACTCCTGGGCTGGGATTTGTGGGTGATATCTTTATCCTCCAACAGGAGCGGTCCGTTAGCTGCTTCTCACCTGATTGGAATTTAATGTTCTAGAAATAAATGACTTACCACTTAACTTTACTCCAGAGGGGGAAGGAAGTAAGATCAGTCATGCTCATTCTTTTTTTTTTTTTAATCCAAACATTCTTTACTTAAGAAGTAAAAGCAGGTAAGGATAGTGTTGATTCTGTCTAGAGATTCTAGAACAAGGAATGGCTGGACAGCACTGATACTTCAAATAACTGAGAAGGTTGGTTCCCCTAGAACAAAATCTAACCCCAGGACCATTGGCTTCTGTTTGGTATAAAAACAAGAAAGCAAAGCCAGACCAGTGTCTCATAGGAAAATAAATGTATTTAAAGGGAGATTATATAAATATATTTCATCAAGTTTTTCAAGTGGCTTTTTCTTTTTTCTATCGTGCCATTTACAGAATCTTTATTCTTCTAATTCTTGAGTTAAGGGAAAAAAGGCAAAGGAAGGTTGTTGATTCAGTGAACAGTTTTGTCTTCTTGTTGGCTTGTCCTCTTCATTGGGTTAATTAGCTGGAGTCTAAGAATCAACAGAAAGAAAGACTTCATGAGGTTTTTCTTAGTTCCTCACATTTAAAAAAATTATTTTAGATCTTTATTCTTTCTAAGCATTTTATGTGTTAAAAAATAGGTAAATTTCCTGAAATAAAAAATAAAATCTTGATACATGGTTCATACATCACATATACAACAAATACAGTGTTTGTAAACTAATCATTTGAAAACAATCTTATTAATGTCACTTCAGGTCTCTTATATATGTAGTGCAAACTGTGTTGATTTTTTTATACTTGTTTTTTTAACTGTGGCAAAATACACATAACACAAAATTTACTATCTTCATCCGTTTTAAGTATACAGTTCATAGCATTAAGAACATTTTCATTGTTATGCAACCAGCCTTACCATCCATCTCCAGAACTTTTTCTATCATCCCAAACTGAAACTCTGTCCCCATTAAAAACAGACCCCCCGTTTCCCCTTCCCCAGTCCCTCACAATGTCTATTCTACTTTCTGTTTCTTGGAGTGAACCTATTTTAGGGACTTCATGTAAGTGGAATCACACAATATTTGTCCTTTTGTAACCGGCTTATTTCACTTAGCGTTATGTCTTCAAGGTTCATCCGTGTGATAGCATGTGTGGTAGTTTCCTTCCCATTTGAGGCTGAATAATATCCCTGTACTTTTTTAAGTTATTATTTTAAAGCTCAGTTTTGTTTTCTTGGTTGATAGGTTTTGATGGTTAATGTCAGGTTTAGAAGAAGTGACTCACAGCTCAAACCAAAGGGGCACCTGGGCCGGTTGGCCATGGGTCCTCCTGTACTTCTCTCCCTCAGACTTGGTCTCCCCACTTCTGCATGGCTCCTCCTGATGTGTGTCTTGCTTTCTGGCAAATGTTGACCACTCCCTGATAGAGTGGACTCTGAGTGTGCTGGTGTGAGTTTCCTCTAGGCCAGTGGTCGGCAAACTGCAGCTCGCGAGCCACATGCAGCTCTTTGGCCCCTTGAGTGTGGCTCTTCCACAAAATACCACGTGCGGGCGCGCATGTACAGTGCGATTGAAACTTCATGGCCCATGCGTAGAAGTCGTGGCCCATGCGCACGGCTCTAGGCCAAGCATGGATATGCAGGTGTGAAGCTTAGGAGCAAGGCCTGGGTTGGAGATGCAGATGAGGTCGTCACAGATTCGGTGCCTCTCCTACGACCATGGGACTGCACAAGCTTTCTCGGGAAGAAAATAGGGAATGGAAGCCTCAAGATGAGGGAACCAGGAGGGGGACAGGAGAAGCTGTAACTTGGAAGCCTGGCGAGGAGACTATCTACGGGAGGGTCCTGAGGTCAAGCTATCAGATGCCACCAAGGCTAAGTCTTGCCCATGGATTTATCAAATTAGAGATCCCTAGGCCCCTCTCTTCTCACAGTGCTGGGGTCACAGATTCAGTGAGTTGGAGAGACTCCAGGACATGGGGAAGTGGAGACAGGGAGTCTAAACTACTCTGATCAGGGTCCACCTCTAGCCACAGCTCTTCCTCCTTTCTGCTGGACTCCGGCTCCTGGAGGGTTCAGAACATGTCTCATGCATCATTGTGTGTCTCCCCACTCGCCCCAGCCCCGGCACAGTGACCTGCCCAGCGGTGCTTAAAGAACTTTATTAAATTATGTGTTATGTAACCATTCCATGGGAAGGCTTAAGATATTTCAGGTTTCTAAACACACGAGAATGGTGGCATGATCAGAAGGCTGCCAGGGCCGCCTGGGCAAGGTCAGCTGCTCAGGAGGGAGGACACCCAGAGGCAGGCTCAAAGAAGGGACCCCTTTTCAATGTTTCAATCTGACACGTTGAGCCCAAGCTCTCATTTTGCACCAAG
>NW_005371371.1:2300819-2388893 GCF_000412655.1 Myotis brandtii | reverse complement strand
GCTGCTGAACTATCTCTCAGTCTTAGAGGAGCAAATAGACAAAGATGTTAATCCTGGGAAAACCTGGAATTCTATGGTGGGCGTGGAGGTGACATTTCTCAAAGAGTTTGAGAACCTGTAGCCACATCACTGGTTTAGATCCCAAAGATAGGATGGGTTCGCTAGTTATTCTGCCTTTTCTCTTCTGCATACTCTGTTTGGGGAACTGTCAGCAGGCTCTGATCCAAGGCCCAGGAGGAGGAGAACATCTGTGTGAGAGGAGGCTGCCTGTCTGGAGATGTTGGGATGCTGCGTGGATACCTGGCACCAGTCTTGCTCTGTGCTTTTTCTTTTCTAAGTCAGTAGTATTGAATAGGTCTCTTTAAAAATACTCATTCCCCTGCAGTTGTGAAACCCAGGATTTAAATGAGTGCGTGTCATGGGAGCTGTGGGCCAATTGGAGGGTCTCTCTTCCAGGTAGAGAAACCCCGTGACAATGGCTCAGAGGTGTCTTCTCTTCCCACCCCTCTGTGCTTATAATGGGAGGACACGCAGGGATACAGTAAGAAACTCCCAAAGGAAAAAAGGCTTATTTTTCCCCCAAACCTGAGCATGGCCCCATGAGTCCTATGAGGGCAGGGACCAGGTCATGGGCATGCTGACTCTCCAGTACCCAGTGCAAGGTTGAGCTGGGATCTGACTCACAGGACAGACAGACACCAGCAAAAGGGAAGAAAGCAGGAGAGTCGGGAGTCCTGGTCAGAACCAACACTAAGTGTTTGGGGCCCTTTTTGTTCAGAATCACAGCACAAATCATTATGCTCAGTGCCATCCCTCAGAACTATGCACCTGAGGTCAACTGATGAGGAGTTCTTTCATTGTCTTCACTCAGTTTAAATTGCTGGATTAAAAACTACTGGGGTAGACAGACGTTGGCTTATCTACAAAATCAAACTAAGGCAAAATATGCTTCCACTGCAAGACAGAGTGCCAAACTATTTCATAGCCTGCATTTTCTTTTTCTCTTGAGCTTCAGCCCCAAAGGGAAGTCAGGCATTTGGCCAATGAGCAGTCTATGGACTGAGTTGAACTTTTTCTGGAGGGCAGAAGAGGTCGGCCAGTGACCTCCTTTGTGCTTCCGGAAACTCAGCTTCATGGTCTAACAAGAGTAAGAATATGGAAAGTGAACCAATGACCGAAATCACACCGTCCGTGGGAATGGGCGGTGGCCATCAATCAAAATCCCCCAGTTAGCAAGCAAAGTGATAACTGGACTTGCTCTTTCAAGAGTCGAACCCTACTGGGCCCATGATAATGAGAAGATTTAAGGGAAAGGGTGCTGGCCTGAGAAGTTACTGTCTCCTGTAAACTCTGATCCCTGACAAGGAGTGAGACCTACAAGTAGGTGATGACTTCTCACCTGGATGCCTGAGAAACCAAATCAGACAAAACTCCCCAGTCCTGGCTGAATCTGCAGAGCCGGGCCAGAGCAGTGCCGTGCAGACCCCAGACCTGATTCAGCAGATGCAGATTCAGCAGATCTGGGCGGGACCTGAGACTGCATTTCCAATCCACTCTCCAGGGATGGGATGCCGCCGGTCCAGGGCTCACAGTTTGGGGAGAAGTCCTAGACAGTGTTTCTAGAGCCTTGCGATTCTGTTTTTCCTTAGAATAGTCGCTTCCTATAAATTGATAGAATGTGTAACCAAGGCTTGCTTGCCCATGGAATGACCTGCCAGTCTCTAAAATGTTACAGGAATCACACCAAAACTTGTACAGGCAAGTTTTGAAAAGCCCTGGGAGAGAAAGAGCATTTTCATCTGCTTGTCTCTAGAAGTGTTAGGGAATTTCTCCTCTACAAAGCAGTTTATCTTTTGACATGTGGGGCCGAGGCTTTGGGGACATGTCCTACCTGAGAGCAAGTTCGCCCCTTGCAAAAACAGCCTGTTAGAGGAGCAAGGAGAAGGCATGGGAGAAGGGGCATCATGGCCTATTTCACGAAAACCCACTTACTCCCATAAAAGTGAGTCTTCTTCACACCATCAACCTTAGCTCATCATCTGAACAAAGTTTAAAACAAAGGTGTATCTAGTGATCAGAAATCAGCACATTTCTGAATAACTGTTTAGAACCAATTATTAGAAACAAACAAACAAAAAACCAATACTCCTGCTTCATGGAGAGTCTCCTTGAAGCCTGTTTCCTTTTGAAATGAAGTTGAAAGCACAGCTCCCTCACCCCCACCCCCAGTTATCTTTCTACATTGTTAGAGGCAGCTCTGTTTCTCGTGGAGCGGCACTTGGTTTTCCCTAGTGATGGTCAATTATGTATTTGATGGTCTCCAGTTAAAGCATTTATGAAACAGAGTCCTCTGGAAAATTCCATCTCAGACAACCAAGTAGTAAAGAAAAAAAGCCAAGATTAAGAAGGCAGACATATTATCTAAATGTCTACAAGGGAAATCATCTTGGAAGATTAGTGGCGATAGAGAATTCTTGGATTGAACAATGACTGAGGGAGTGCAGTAATGGGAAGATTCCTCTGTGGACTTTAATCCGTTCGTCCCTTTGTGTGTCTCTATTTACGCTTCTTCAGACTCCTAATTCCCGTAAGTCCTCCTCTCCCCTTCAAGGGACAGACTTTGTACTTTGCATGTGGTAGAGCAGCAGGACCAGGCGTCTCCCACATTATGGCTGTGTCCTGTCCCAGAATTTTCAGTCCTTTGCTTCTGACTCAGGTTGTTACCTGCCCGTTGCCCAAGGTGAGGAGCTGTGACCTCAGAGTCCAGCTCACGTGGCTTCAAATCGGGCTCCATCAGTCATGAACTATAACCGTGGGCTAGATCTTTCACTTTGGGTGGCCCTTGTTTTCCTCTTCTGTAAAGTGAGGTTATAGTCTTCCCTCAGCTAGTTGCTAAGAGGAATACATTTCATAATGTATGTAAGGCACTGAACACAGTGCCTGTTAGGAATAAACATCCCCAGCAAGTTCTGTGATTACTGCTTTTTCCTCTGAACTCAATGACCACTTGAACTTGAGCATGTCCTCTCCTTGCCACTCTCTCCAGTGACAGCACACTCCCTCAGCACCCTCTGCATCCCTCAGTCATGAAACCTTGGCAGGTAATTCCAAATTTTCCAATGTAGAGACAGCTCCTTCAGCCTCTTTTTCCATCACCATATTCCGGGCCACAGGAAGTGTCTTAAATAGGCTGATTATGGATATCAGTTACCTGAGTTTTCACTGACCCCAATTTGCATGGGCACCTTCTCGGGAGACTCCTGCAGCCTTGATGACATAGATTCCACAGAAAGGGGCTGAACACCTGACTAGGACTCTTCCTCAGTCCCCATACCATGTCCAGCTGCCTCCTTAGTGACTCTTACTCTGCTGAGTCATGCCCACTGGGATCCATCCACATCCAGCACCTTGATTCCTAATCTGTTCCTAATTGTCGGCCTGTTAATCTGCATGGCCCTGTGAGAATAATACTGTATTAACATGAGAAACCAATGAAACTCAGTCTCAGATGGCAGCTCATAAAGCCAACTGAAAAACATGACCAATTTATGACCAAAAGTCTTAACCATGGATAGATAATAAGTTTGGATTCAAGCTAAAACCTAGTAATGTTTACCCACCTTACCCCCCCCCCCCAGAAGATTGAAGCTGAACTCACATAGTCACATGTAGTCTCAGCTTCAGACACCTCTGCCCTGTTCCCTTGTACGCACATCTGCTGGTCTGCTAACCTTGGTTACCCTCCTCCCCATTTCAGCTGCTTCTGTGGCTTGCGATCAGGAGGGCTCCTGACCATCCACATCTTGGCTTCACCAGCTACTCTGCTTAGGTTAGTTCACTTCCCTCCACTGGCTTCCTTCCATTTGCTCAGTGCCTCACCCACCCCACAGCTCAGCACATTCAGTCACCCACACTAGACACTGAAGACAAACGTCTCCCCACATCACTAATTGCAGTGGGTTCATCACCACTGCCACCCAGCCATCCTTCCTGGCTCATCCATCTCAGGGTCAGAATGATCCTACCTTTAACAATCAATTCTTATCATTAGACGGCAAGAGATTGAGAGTGCTGTCAGAGTGATCTTCTTAAATAGTCCCAGATGATTTGTTAGTGCATGTCTTTTTATAGTGAAGAGCTGGACATGGGAAATAGAAAGGAAAAACGAAGAAATTCCGCTTGAAGTAGTTGGTTCATGTTGATTCATGAGTGGAATTTATTCTGTGGGTGTCACTAAAGCATTAAAATTCCCCCCAACAGTTCTGGAGAAATAGACCCACACCCCACTAATTTTGTTTTCATAATTCGTTAAGGCACTTGTTCTGAGTGAAGTTTTAGTACTTAGCCATCACTTTTTAAAAGTCACCCTTTAAAACAAAATTGTGAACATAAAAACAGCTTTCATTGGTCACATACACAGAATGATTAAATTCCTTTCAACTTAGTTAAGTCTAAATAGATTTTTATAACATTTTCTTAAAATGTTATTATGAAACAGTCAATATTTTTTATTTTATTTTTTAATCCTCACCCAAGGAAATGTTTTTATTGATTTCATTTTATTTAATTGTTGACAGTATTACAGATGTCTCCTGTCTTCTCCCCTTTGTCCCTCTCTGCCCAGCTCCTACCCACCCCCACCCCCAGATCTTCACCACCCTATTTTCCATGTCCATGGGCTATGCATATAAGTTTATAATTTATTTGGTTTATCTTTCCTTGTCTCCCCGACCCCACATCAAAGTATGTCAGTCTGTTCCATGCCTCCATGCTTCGGGCCTTATTGATTTTAGAGAAAGAGGAAAGAGGAGATAGAAATAGTGATGTGAGAAAAATCAATTGGTTGCCTCGAACCCCAACCTTTTGGTGTATGGAAGGATGTTCCAACCAACTGAGATACCCAGCCAGGGCAAGGGGTCAATATTTTAAAAGATCATTAGGTAATGGTAGAACTATAAATTGTGTGCCATAAGCCTCATTAACCTATACTAATAATTATGACTTGGTCTTCAGTAAACGACAGCGAGAAGTCTTCAGTTAATACTGAAAAAGTTAATTAGATTAAAATCTCAAAGGCAGGTAGGACTTTAGGGATAAACTCGTCCAAATTTCTTCTAAACATAAGGAGCCTGGGGTCCAGAGAGGTACAGAGTCCTGCCTGTAACTGTACAGCTAGTTCCTGTTAGAATTAACACCCAAGCCCTAGCCCAGAGTCAGCCTTGATAAACGAATGTTGTCATCTAACTTCACTAATTAAGTAATATTATAGATTAGATAATTTTTTAGTAAATTACATGATTCGCTGTTTTTTAAAGTTTGTTTTGGAAATGGTGAACAGAACATTCTATCAAGAAGCCAAAATCCTTTGATCTTCACAGAACTACATCAGAGACAAAGCTCAGGCTTCTTTGAGGTCCCATATTATAGCAAAAAATAAATGTTTCTTCTATTTTAGCACAATGTGTTTAAAGTTCATAACCAGGTAAAGAGATAGGACCACATGCAGGAATAAATCAAATGGAGAAGTTTAGACCTTTAAACAAGTTACTTATTACTTCAACCCCTGGGGTACCACATTTTTTTTAATGTTAGTGTTCTGAAAGATATACTAAATTTAAAACAATGTGAGGCACCACCGCATTTATTCTTCCATTGTCCTGTACATGCCTAAGTACAATTCCTTTCCCGCCTCCCTGATATCACCTTGAGTCAACCTGAGTTTTGATTTTTTTGAAGTTGAAAAGCCCAAATTCCTGAATACCTAACTTAGAGAACCCAGAAAGCTGAGATGTGACTCAAAGGCTTTCTTAAAAGACTTAGACAATAGTGAGGAAGGGGCAAGGTTGGGATTGGGGTGGTTCTGAAGAGAGAATGAAAGAAGATAGGGTCAGCCAGACAGCGTTATAAAATGTGGTATTCAGAGGGTTAAGCTATCTCAGTGCCCCTGGATAGGATAGAAAGCCACTGCCTCTCCTCCTTGTTACTGATACTTTATATTTGTCCTGGTTCTTTGTACTTTTCAAAGAAAAGTTGCGTAGCCTTTCTCTCATGTAATCCTCATAGCCGCCTTGTCAATAGGGCGGGCAGGTGCAGTCATCCCTGTTTACGGCTGAAGAAAAGGAAAGCCGGAGGAATTCAATAACATGATAACGACGCTAGATTGTGACAGAGCTGGTGCCGGGCCCTTCTTTATCTTGAAAGGTTTGTTCCAAGCAAATTATTTCAGACTCACATAGTTCCACGGACATGACCATTTAGTCTAGCAATCACCCACGAAAGTATTGTAACTGCCATGACATCGGTACAAAAAGAGAAACTTGCCCAGCCAGTGTGGCTCAGTGATTGAGCATCAGCCTATGAACCAGGAGGTCAAGGTTCAATTCCTGGTCAGAGCACATGTCTGGGTTGTGGGCTCGATCCCCAGTGTAGAGCGTGCAGGAGGCAGCCAATCAATGATTCTCTCTCCTTGATAATTTTTCTATCTCCCTCTCCCTTCCTCTCTGAAATCAATAAAAATATATTTTTTTTAAAAGAGAAGTTCTCGGTGATTTCCCCCAAGTAAAACCAGCAAAGTGTATACTTCATGGTGAGTAGAGGAGGAGTTTAAAAAGTGTAGCAGTCTACAGTATGATGAAGCCAGCTTTGCATCGCTGTTAATGGCAAAACCAAATATGACAGATTCAGTAAGTGTATTACTTCAGCTGCCAAACCAACACTGTGTGTTTTGTTTTTCTATAAATATGAATTACTTTTTTTAATAATCTGAGAGCACTATAACAATTTTCTAATGAAATGTGATGGATCAGAAGCTTTACCATGAAAGATTTCAAGACTTTCCACGGCCCCTTTAACTGAGAATGGAACTTGATTTTGTTTTGCAAGTCACTCTTATAGCTGCATGACTTCATCGCCAGCAAGCTAAATAAAGGAATTTTCAGTATTATAACGGTCACTAAGCAGACAACTGACATGTCAGCGTTTAGAAGGGGGTAAGGTTTCAGGGCCGGCGTAGAAAGATACTGCTATAACACCGTGTTTTACTTGGGTGCCTCATTGTGTAGGTGGGTGGCGAGTTGGAATGAAGCTGGGAGATGGTGGGCAGTGGGGGAGGCGTAATACCGTGGCAGAGCCCTTCCCAGCCAAAATGTCAGCTTGATTGGGGCAAGTCCCTTGAAATCTATTGAGACTCCCCATCTGCTTGTTCACAAGTCATCTAAGCGACTCTGAAAATGGGCTAACACCTCCTCAGGCCAATATTTCTGGGATTCTCTTTGTGTTTCCAGTATTGGCCATCCCCCTCCCTCCTGAAATGCCTCTCTGGGCCACAGGGGCACTATTTGATTCATTTAGAGTGCCTCCCAAGGCGGTGCCATATAGGTCCCACACATGGCTTCCATGTAGCAAGATGATTCCACCCTGCTCCTTTGAATCAAAGGCCTCCTGTTAGATGCTTTTCCTGAGAGCAATTAGTTTCCAAAACAGCAATTAAGAAGCATATTCTACCAGCAGCTGGGAGTAGGGTTCCCTTTCTTGGCAACTGACCTATTTTGGCTGACTGATTCCTCCCGACATAGTTTGGTAATCAGGCTATTAGACCATCTTGGAGTCTTCGTTGCCTACATTCCTCTATGGTGTGTCTTACATCTTAAATGCTACATAAAATAGCCACTCTTCACATGCTATTTAAATAATCCCTGCGTGTTCAGATTCTTTTGGAGTCTGTAATATTGTTTTCTTCCCATAGAGGTTTTTACAAAAGCAAAATGTATTGATGCCTTTTTTTTTTTCTAAAAAGATCCCAAAGCTCTTAACATATCTTCCAATGATCAGCTTGAACATCTTATACTGGACTTAAAATATACCAGTAAAACTGTGTGATAATGCCAGGCCATAACAAAGCACAAGTTGCTGGCCCAGGGCAACTGGTACTGTATAGCTCCAATTCCTTGAGACTCATCCTCAAAGTGGTAGAACAAGATTACTTGAGAGATTAGAAAAGCTACCCCAAACCTCCATAATATTTTTGCTGCAGCAATTTTCCATTTTAGTCTTCTCAGTTTTTTTGCTGCAGCAATTTTCCATTTTAGTCTTCTCAGAGATTTTGCTGCAGCAATTTTCCATTTTAGTCTTCTCAGAGGTTTTCATGTTGTTGAAAAGAGGAGGAAGTCATAAATTTCTCTGCTTGTCAATAGCGGTCAAGTCCACCACAGAACTGACGCCATTAGGCAATCTGCCTGGGCTCAGCTGTCTTGACCCAGGAAAACTCATGCCTGACCCTCATTCACCAGACCCTGACTGCTGTGGTAATGAGAGAGTGGCCAGGGAGATGGGCCAACAGACCCCAACAACTCCATGAGAGGGTAGGCAGGGGTGCTAACACAGCCCCACAGCTCTCAGATTCCAATCATTTACAACCACAGAGCCAAGTTTCTGAGACCAAGGGCAGTAGGAGGGATGAGGCAGTATTCCAAAAACTAACTCAAAACAACCAACAGAAAATTTTGGTATCTTATATTTACTCTCACAATATTTGTAGATCCCTGATTACTAATGAGGTCTGTATATATTTATTGGCCATTTGGATAGTCTCTCCTATGATATGCTGGTTTGAGTCTTGTGCCCATTTTTTCTATTAGTGTCTGTGTTTGTACTGACTTGGGAGCTCTTTTTTTCTACATACACACCCTTGTTTGGTTCCATGTTAAAAATACTTTTTTTCTACTCTGTGACTTACTTTTTCTTTCTCTAAATGATGTCCTGTGATTTTTAAGTAGTACAATTTATCGATCTTTTTTATGGTTAGTGCTTTCCCAAACTCACTCATAAATTTTACAAGTTTACTATAGATTTGTTCATATTTTCTACATATGCAATCATGTTACCTGCAAATGAGGGCTTTACATCTTCCTTTTTAGTCCTTATACCTTTTTTTTCCTTGCTTTACATTAGCAATATTAAACCAGGAAATGCTTATTCACCCCATTCATAGTATATACACTTCACCTATAGGCTGTGAAATGGATTTTAGAACCTGCACAAGCTATTTTCAAAACCCAAGCTCACTTTTCAACTTGTGTGATCCCCAACACAGTTTCCTGGACTATCCTCTGATAGAAAGTCCCATAGGAAACAGTTTTCCAAGCCCTCCTCATCTTTAATTAGGTTTAAGTCAGAGCTTCAAGTACAGAAAGAAGTAAACTAGGGATAAATTGATAGTGCCAGCAACACAACCTAATGCTTATACTGTTGTAGAAAAATAAATGTAACAACTCCCATTACAGGGCACTTTCTCATACAGCGCATTTCCCCCTCTCCTTCTGTCCTCCTGCGTTTGAATGTTGATTGTGGAATGTGGAATGTGGATGACATTCCTAAGAAGGCAAGCACTGGGAGATAGAAGGCGAGATAGGGATCTTTCAAAATGGTCACTTTTAATAGATGATATAGGTTCTGTGCTTGTACCATATTTTGCCATCCTTGAAAGTTATGTTTTGAAAGGTGAGCAATGACTCCATCCAGCATTCCCTAGTTTTCTGTGTAATTGGCTGTAACATGTATCTAACATTAGCAGTATTCTCAAATGTATACTTCCAACAACGGTGAAGTCTGTTGCTAAGCCCAGTTGAAGTTCTTCACAGCCTAAACACTGTGACATTTCCAGAAGCCAAATTCCAATGGTAGCTATGTAAGTCTTATCTCTGAGCCAGCAAAAAGCTGGATGTGAGAGGTGTCCCGGCCTGCCAGGGGCTACTAACCAGGCTCACCTCTGGAAAGGATGTGTTCCACCAGCAGAAAGAGGTAGAAGGTGGGGAGAGATTACAGCTATGCCTATGGCCTAAGAACTGTTCCTGAGAGTCAAAGAAAATCCCTGCCCCAGACCAGCTGTGCCCCACGTTTCACTGCTGATTCATGATCACTCCAGGGGTGCGGCTGCCATTTGATGGTTTCTGAGGCAAAATTTGGAAGCGCATCTCTATGGTGACCTTTGATGTCATTCTGCCTCAGCCCCTTCTCCAGGCAGAAATGTACTCCACGTCATCACAGAAAGATAACTACTTCCTTTTTGTTCATAAAGCTCTCTTTGTACTTGGAAAACATTCCTGTTCTTCATTTGCCCTTGTAACCCTGATGACCTGGAACCTAATGCCCATCCCACGTCCAGTCTGCTTGACTGAGCCCGGGGCCTCCTGATCTCATGCAGTGAGATTGGGAGCAGCTAAGCCTCTCTGTTTCCTAGTAGAGGGTATGG
This sequence comes from Myotis brandtii, assembly GCF_000412655.1. Taxonomy (NCBI): domain Eukaryota; kingdom Metazoa; phylum Chordata; class Mammalia; order Chiroptera; family Vespertilionidae; genus Myotis; species Myotis brandtii. The sequence continues at coordinate 2,378,644 of NW_005371371.1, read as the reverse complement.
GTTCTTGCACACTTGTTGGGTGCGCTCTCTCCTCACCTATCTCTTCTCTCAGCAGAGGGAACAGTGTTAAGAAATACTTATGTTCTTCTCCAGACATTTTCTAACTTCGAAAAGGTGGGCTATGACCGAGGTGTCCCAGGCAGAACATGCCCCTCTAGTGACAGCACAGTGTGCCTGAGCAGAGGGAGGATGGCCCGCATCCTCTCACATTCCAGCAGTGTCCTGCCTTAGCTCTGGAACACCTTGTCACCTGCTCCCGAGTGACCATCAACACGTCATTTCTCATTTTTCCAGTCTTAACTCCTCAAAGGTGCAACTCATCATCATATTTGTGAATCTAGATCACTCAACACATGGAATAAAACTTCTTGGCTTGTTAGTCTCAGCCAGGCCCAGCTCCCGGGCACCCCTACTCCCTGGTAGCCTTGCACACTCCAGCAAACTGGGGTGAGCTACTCCCCGGTCCTTGGTGCTTTCTCAGCTCCTGCCAACTGTTGGTGACCCCTTCTGTGTTTGAATGTTGCCTGCGCCACAGCCCATACCTGCCTGTAGGATTCCTGCCTGCCAGGGAAGCCTTACTCATGTGGCACCGTCCGCGATGCCTTGCTGCGTTTTCCACTGGGACAATGTCTGAATTCCCTTGTCAGTTTTCTCTACTTTTACCAGGGCCCTTAAGCAGTCACATCAGCTTTGCTGTGTAGTTATAGTTACAAAATAGTTGATAAGACATAATGGCATTGAGGTCTTATCAGAGCTAGGCTAAGTACTTTACACACATTACTTCAAGTTATCTCCATGGTGATTCTTTAAGGTAGGAACTAATATTATCCTCATTTTACAAATGAGGAAACTGAGGTCTAAGAGTTAAGTGAGTGGGTGGGGCCAGACACAGCCTGAGCAGCCTGGTACCCATGCTCACTCCACCTCACCGCTCTCTTGCATCTGAACTTGAAATTACAGGCTAGCTTTCAGAGTGTGGCAATGTGGCTTATTAAGTATGTACCCCCAATGTGCCTAGTCCACTGCCTGAACATAGAGGACCAGGTTAATAAGTACTTTGGACATAAATGCCTAGTTACTGTCTCTTTTGGGACCTGAGTAGTATATGCAGTTAGGTTGGCCTGTAAACCAAACCTTCTTGGGAGTCAGGCAAGAGCCGTACTCCTGACTGACATTCAGCAAGAGTGACCTAGCTTTCGAAACAAGTCTTTGTCAGGCACACCAGGCATGGCATGCGTTGAGCCCTTTGAGTATCATTGCCATGTGCACGTCTGAATATGCTTGCATTATGTCCTCTTTCTTTAGACCACAAATAACCACCTGCGTAGGTAAGTGGGTTCATAACTGTGTCCTGTGGAGTGTGTTCATGCGCCTTTTCAGTTTGAGTGAAATCCAGGTTTCACACTTGGGAGCAGGCTTCCACTCTCAAGCAGAGGAGCATTTCATTTCCTTTGTACCCATCACGGTCACAGCACACTCTCTTGAGATGTTTATTAGCTAAACAGATTTATTCCTTGCAGTGTAGATTTGTAATCTGGGAAACTTGGGGGGAACGTCCATGCAGAATATTGTGACAATGGAGATTACAGTGCATCTCGTAAGGAGACATATTATTCAGTCAATACTGTAATATATGTTTTGTTTATAAAGAGGTTTTAGTAGTATGGGAAAATGTTTAATGTTAAGAAAAATGAGGATGCAGAATGTAACATCAAGTGTAATATCAGTGATGTAGAAAGAAGCACAAGAGAGAAGACCAGAGGAAAGATGCTAAAGTGTCCTCTGCCAAGAGCTGGGCCTCTTCACCCCCCTCAGGCAGGTTCAGCCTGTTCATCAGACCAGTCCTCCACTGAGGGGGGAGGAGGCTAATGAGTCCAGGACCAAGGGACTTGGACTATCCATCTGCCTGTCCCTTTCCTTGTGCCCATTTACATTGTGCCTTGCAAAAGTTAAGGATATTTTTAACTTCTGTTCGCAATGCATTTCATCCCAATCAGATGCTTCTAAACTACCCTTCCACCTATAGCGGATATATGTGAAAATAAAAATTAGAAAAGTCTGCATCTGTGTGTATGTGTATTCCGAGAGTTTAAAAATAAAATATAAAAAAACTTTTTTTTTGTCTCCAGCTATCAAATTATTTTCTCCACTACTCTGGCACATTGATATAAGAGAATTAAAAGTCGATCGTTTCCTCTTTTCCTGGAAAATATTCTAATGACTCTCTTTGATAATATGTCTGATTGTATGTCTCAAGCATAACCGATCTTTTATGAACACGCAGGGACTTATAATGGCACTCCACTTGCAAAGTTGAATATAATGCTACTATTCATGAATAGATGAATTCAGGAAAAAATGGGGAGTGAATATCAACATGAAGTTGAACAGTAGGTTTTTATAGGATCCTTAAAACAAAATGCATGTTGGAGGACCGCGGGGGAAGCTGGGCTGACAGTAGCCGCCACTGGTTGAGGGCCTCCTGGGTCCAGCCTAGGGCTGTGCTTGGGCTTGATTTCTGAGCCCTACAACTAGCTGGCCTATTGGCCCTCATTTTGTCTACAAAACACTGTGGTGGAGAAAAGGATTAACCACGCCCTTGGTCCTTTTACTGGGGAAATGAGTCCCTTTTTACCTATCAGGTTTTGCTGGGGGAATATGCGAGGCAGGGCCTGGATGTCACTGGGAGCATTGCATCTGCAAGCAGCTTGCCTGGGAGCTTCCTTCCAGAGGATGTTTGAACATTTTATATACAGAGCCTCGACCCCAAGCACTGCCTTCCTGAAACTTCTGAGTGTCTCGGCACGCAAAGCTATTTGGAAGCCTCACTCGAGGGCAGTTCGTCTCCTACTCCCTCGGAGCAGTTACGGGCAAGTGGCTGCCCTGGGCCGCGGGCTGGCATATCTCAGAAGCGTTCACTCGCCAGGGGGCACAGTTATGTGCCTGTGTGTGTTCATCAGACACGCACACTGGTTCCCCTGTGGGTTACAACACAGGTTCCCAGATGCTGCTCTGAGGACTGGCCCTGGTCAGCAATGACATTTCAATGGGCCAAGGAGAAATGAGAGGAAAAATGAGAAAGCAGACCCTATTTGTATGTGTATGTATATGACATACATTCAATGCTTATAATATTTGGTATACATAGCACATATAATATACGCTCTCTCCGTGTACATACCTAGGTTTCTAATGCGATGGTAATGCAGCCCTGGACTTCTGATTCTGTAGTCCTGGGGTGAGGATGGGAATTGGTATTTTCAGAAGCGCCCAAGATGATGCTAATAATCAAAAACCACTGAGCTGGTGGAAAGAGTGTGCTCTGCTATTTGGAATCATAAACATACGATTTAAAACAGGTTGTCCCAGACAAAAAGAGCCAGTGAGGGCCCACAGCTGGTGGGCAGGAAGCCCAGAGTACCAGACAGGCCCAAATCTCGGTCCAGCTGCATCTGCCCAGGGCCAGGAGCTGGTTACCAGCCCCAAGCCAAGAGGACAGACAGCCGGTTGGAGGGCCAGAACCAGAAGCAGAAGAGGAATTGGATCAGAGGTCAGAAGGGAAACCCGTTCACAGCAGGTCAGGGAGGGTTGCCTTAGAATTCTCTCAGCGTGGCCCCGAGTCAAGTTCCTGTGCTTTTGAAGGCTTGGGCGTCCACATCCCCCACTTAGCCTCACGCTAGAGGTCTTAAAGCTCCTACTTTGTGTGGCTGACCACAGCGGCCCTCCAGCACCAATGCTGGTATGTATGAGAATTGGAAAAGGTCATGTTCCAGAGAGCTTTTTGTTGGGTGCTTTGTTGTGTGTGCTTGTGTCCCCAAGACATTTTTCAGGACAGCCAACACTCTAACTGTTACAAATACAGCATTGGTCCTTGTGAAGATTAAGCGTAGCCCACTCCATGAAAATGCTGTGATTGTAAGCAGCATGATACCAACAGCTTGAAGTTAGCATTCTTGTTGCTTCACTGGTTAACGAGGCTAGCAGCATGATTTTATAGTGCTCTAGAACCACAAGCAAGCATTTCCCCAACGGGCCCTCCACCACTCTAGGGGCTGTTTATTACTAGATTATATTCTAAGATGGTTTTTAAGTTCGACCTTTTCTTGAATGCTTACTGAGTCAACTTTATATGCATTTTATAGGCTATAAACATTTCACTAGTTGATTCTAATAATTAGAGAAAAAGTATCTTCCATCATGTAAGGGAAGAAAGACTATTCAGGCGTGAAGGCAAGAAGGTTAGTCCATGGGAGGAGCTGAAGCTGAGACTCGGAGGAAGGGGCAATGGGGACCTGTTACCAAGAGCTGGTAAAAGGGGCAAAAGTGAAATGGAAAACAAATGTTAGGGGGAAGGATGGAAGAAGAGACAGAAAATGAGTTACTAAGGGCACAGTTACTGAGACATGAGGCGGATATTCTTGCATTAGGGGGATAGATACGGAAAAGGTGGCATGATTTGATGAAACGCTTCCCCCCAGAGAGGACCCAGTGAGCCTTCCAGAGCAGGAGGGAACACGAAAGCAGCAGGACTCTTCTAAGAAGCTAAACCTGGGCCCAGGGGCTGGCTTATCTGAAAGATTAAGGGGGAAAGTGCAGAGTAGCCAAGGAAAGCCATGCACTTTTCTAGTTCGGAAAGGAGTGATTTGTTTTTCTGAATCGCTAGCCTGACTTTTGCAACAGGAAGAAAGCCTTGTGTTTGCTGTCCCCTGAAGACAACAGCTAATAAGCGCCTGGCGGCCCTTCCCGGCCCAGCCCTAGGTTTGGCCCGGCTGGCGCAGAGCTCCTGGCTGCCACGCTCTAGCTGGGAGGTCATGGCATGTGTTTAATAAGAAGCTAAGTTTTTTGTTTTGTTCTCTTAAATGTCTTCAGGACAATTTTTGGGAGAGTGTGTGCCCCATAAAAGGAAGAAAATGGTGCTTTTGGAGGCTCATCTGTGGCTTGTGGTCGGCAGCGTGACTCTGCCAATTTTACCGCAGGCCAGGGGCGGCCGCACTGCTCCCAGCATCATTTGTAGAGACCATGGGGCTAATTATTTTACACCTGTTTTCATGTTACTATCTTGTCAGAGCAGAGATGGAGCTCAGTGGAGGTTCGGTTACTTGTTTTGCAGTGGGTCAGAGAATTGCGATTTTTTTCCTACTGTTACGGAGAAGGTCATTGTTTATGGAAAAGAGGACCAAAGCCAGTCCTGACAGAGGGTGTGGGAGTGGCAGCCTGTTATCACCACCATGTGTGAAATGAACTTCTAGAGAGACAGGGAATCGAAATGCATTCGAATGCTCCAGGGCTCGGCCTATCAGTATTTAATCTTGGGGGAGTTATCTGGAGTCTCCATAGCACCCAATGTTCTCGTGAGAAATGGGGTTAGAGCTGGGATTCTCATGCATCTGAAGCCTGGCTGGGTCTGTCTTAAACCCGTTAACAACTTCCAGACCTTGCTTGAGGGTTGCTTGTCAACCTTCAGCCTTCACCAATACCACATGCTCTTCATCTATAAGTCTAAGACTTAAAAAAAAAAAAAAGATAAAGTCAAAAGTAAGTCCTCATGAAGAAAAAGCAGGGAGTCTTGTGCATAAATCTCATGCTTTAGCTTGGCATGTGCAGTGCACTGGTGCAACAACAGATAGTCAGTAGACTTGATGGAAGAACAGTTCACTGAAGGAAACAAAGTGGACTTCAGTTTTAGCTTCTCAGCATTGCTTAGCTGGACTACCCCATGGAGTGATAATCTGTAGCATTTCAAAAGCATCCCAGATATTGAACATGATGAAGCTGTATAAGCTAAGAGAACATCAGATCTCTTTGCTTTTGTGGAAACTCTACAGAGTCAGTGTAGAACACCAATGCTATTTATGCTGAATGGAAGAAGGTTCATCTTGGCTGTTTATGATGCCATAAGCATGGCTTGGGTCCTTGAGGCTGGGTGAAAGGGGGAGCAGAAAATAAATGGGCTCTGTGGTTTAAGGTCTGAGAACCTCTGGTCCAGTGGTAACCCAATGCCATGGGCAGCCCAGCCTAAGGATGTAATTCTGTACATCAACCAGCAAGCCTCATATATGTTGACTTCTAAATCTAGCAAATCAACCCTTTCCAGACACTTTTTAATTCTAAAGTTGTAAAAGAAAAAGGGTAAAGGGGAGGGGACAAGAAGACTTGTAGATAGTAGTATGCAAAAAGAAAATATTGGATGCTATGACTCTGTTAGTGAAAGCTCAGGTTTGGCTCCTCCCACTGACCCTAATTTTGGCATAATGTCTGAGTTCCTTGGGCAGCATCTTCTGAAGGGTGGTCCCCCTAGTCCGGGAGCCCCAAATCCAGCACTACAAGCCAATTCTAGGAGAAAGCAGAGCATGTAATTCATGGAAACATTTTGAGGTACAAAGAATTGTAAATGGACAGAGAATATTTAAAAGCTTCTCCAAGTGATGGTTACATGGTCTCAAAGCAAACTCCAGCTTCTGGGTTGCTCCAGCCTGGCAGGTATCTGCGCAACCCCTTATTGTCTGCAGGCTTTCTTCCTGCTGTTTTCTGCTGAGTGACCTTAGGGGCACCCCCGGCTGGGACTACAAAGGACTGCATCCCTTTCTGACTCTGTTAGGGAGTTTATGGGTTGCTACCAAGGAGAGGAGTATTGTCTATTAAAGGCAAATACTTCAGTGGACTAGTAGGAAGAAACGCTGGCCTCCGCATCAGGGCTTGACTATTTACGGTATAGCTGTAGTTCCTGACAGGAGTTTCCTCCCAAGGGTGGTGCTCTGGGAAGCTCTGAATCATGAGGACTTCAGGAAAGGAGTATGACTGCTCTACTTTACACGTGTCTGTCAAGAGGGAAACAATGGCAAGCATTGCCTTAGAAACAGACTCCTATTTAAGGATATGTCTAAGCCACCAAATCATGGCGGGCCCGTGCTCATGTGCTGCTCAACCTTAGACTGTCAAACCAGCACCTCTCCACACCCCTGCTTTCTCCTCACTCATCCCCAAAGCGCCGCATTCGCTGCTTCCTCCTCCTTTTCCATCTGTAGTTGGGAAATCTGTCTGCTCAAGTTCCTAGTTACATGAGGGTGAGCATGGCACTAACTCCAAAGAACATCAGATTAGATGCACAATCCATACTGGCGCACAGAAAGGGCTGGAAGTATGTTTTAAGTCAGTAAGGCAAGTTCATTTAACCAATGCAGATAAGCTATCAAAACTCAAGTTAAAACATAGTAATTCATCTAAGAATTGCTTTCCGATTTGTGCCCACATACTCCTTTGCACATAATCTTATGCATTGTGTTGCTAAGTGTTTATTGTAAGGACTGATGAACTTACAACCTCCCAAGGGCAAGGGGCCGGACTGTGTGCCTCTAGATCCTGGTACTTAGCACTTGTGACTCAAAGATGTTTTCTAGAAGACATTTGGGGGAGGAGTGTCTATCTGTTGATGCAAATCACATAATTCACTTGCCAAGTAACAAAGCAAGAGTTTTTGATTTGGGTAATGGATTACAGGTTTAACCACACCAGACCACATTGCAATGTCAGTCCAGATTTCTTCCTCCTCCATCTGGAAAGATTTGTGCGTTATCAGTCTCCTCGTTTCCAGGTCCGTCTTATTGCCATAGCACCGACATTTCCTGGCTTTTGTTGTTCTGTGGCACAAGCTCTGTTTTGAAAGGACAGGAGCATAATAAAAAACGGATATGAAAGAAGGGCCAGATGACATCACTGAAAATATTTAAGGAAGTCCACTCTTTTGCGTGTTTATAATCTCAGCATGTTAGTTGTTTGTAATATGATAAGAGCACTTTTGATACATAAGGGGAATTACAAGCCTTGCTCAGACAGCATTCAGGAATTTTTATCTTAGGCTCAGAGTGACGGAAAGAGGGTAGGAAGTCTTTGGTTTATGACCCAAGTGACCTTAATTTATCGGTTGACCGTGGGTACAACATTCACTGTAGATGAACTGCTTAAATTGTGCTGATGCCAGCTATTCTCTGACTTAAAAAGAAGTAAATAATTCCAGTATTAAAGGTGAATTAGCATACTGAATTTTCCCTCTCAAAATCTTAACTCCAAGAAATTGATAATACATGGAACTTAAAGTATCACCTTACCAAAGTTAATTCCATAAGCTATAGATTCAGCCTTATATATCTGCTCCATGATCAAATGTTAAAACATTCAGATGTGTTAAAGAGTGAAAATGTTGACACTTGTTGTGTCACTGAATCGGAACTCTGAGTGTGGAAATAGATAGGCATCTGCCCCTAGTGGCTGAAACAAAGCAAAAGTTAAGATCATGAACAGCAAACCCTATCAGCCACAGGCCAGGCAATGTACCAAGCTTTTCCCATGGGTGTATTTAATTTCCTCCTAACAACAACCCCGCAAGGTAAGAATGGTAGATTCTACCCAATTTGCAGATAAGGAGGCTGAAGGAAACAAAGGATAAGGATGATTTGCAAGGCCAGAGCACTGTGGCACCAGCCCTGAGCCCCAGCACCCTTCTCCAAACATGGCACCATGGAGAGCAAACCATGCACGTCACACCGGAGATGTGCACACCTGGCTAAAGCCCTGGGCACAGGATCATGACAACCTGGAGGCCGATCCTCCTGCAGACTCCCCAGATTCAGCATGAATGTATATGAGAGTATGGCAGCATTGGCTCCTAATCCTAAAAAATGTGCATATGCTAATTCTGAATTAGCCTTATCGATGGAAGTCAGCTCCAATACTTGATCTGAACCTCATCCAGAAAGAAATGTAGAATTTGGTAGGTTAATATTGCAGTTACTGACGCCTGTAGTCCCTGAGTGTGCAGCACAAAACCATGAGAATTAAAAGCCAACAGCCTGCTGGGGAGCAAAGAGGTGCTTAGGGTTGAAAATTCACTTGTGAAATATCCAAGCGGATAATCTACACATAAATAGTTGAGAGCTGCCCACACTGATCAGGACTCTATGAGATGGAGCCACTGGCCCCAGGCATATGCTTCTGCTGTGACTTAGAATAGATTTTACTCGGAGACCTTTCTTCCAATACAAAGAGAAAATTGGTCTGCTCCCGGCAGAGGAATCCTCAGTCACCGCTAATATGCAAAGGCATGCATAGATGCCTTCTAAAAGCTGCCAGGGATGACGAACGTGGCTAGGTATGTATCAGAGAAGGAGAAGGCAGAAATTCAGAAATTCTACCCCAGAAGCCAGGCCAACAGGTATGTAAAGTGGCTGTGGTTTTAGTGTGGACTCCCACCGGCCCCGGAGCCCCACTTTGATTCAGGTTACCGTCAAGTTTGCCGAGATGAAGCTATTTGTATCTAGACCCGAGCCTGCCCAGGCAACTGCTGGTATCCTTGCATGCCAACACAAACCAATACCTGCCTTGCCTGGACCAGCCCCTACCAAACCAGAACAGAAACCTTATTGTGTTATGAAAAAGTATTGCTAAGTCTCTTTCATTTCATTCTTTTGGGATTTCCCCCCCAAATTTAGCGTAGGGGGAGGGATTGGGACAAAGCTCTTAAACTGGATGTGCATCTCTGAAATAAATAGCTTCAAGGGACGTATCTACTTTGTTTCTTACAATGAACAATGTTAAATATTCACTCAGGCTCACATGCCAACACTAACAACAGGCACATTTTTATTCATTGCCAGAGAATCCCAAAAACTGACATGCTGCATAAATAAATAAAATTCAGTGTAGGTAATGTGTGAGGTAATGCCTATACTAACTGATGTCTTGGTAGACTGTCTCTCACTAGCTGAACAGGGCATAAACAGAATGGCTCATAAGTATTTAAGGGCATTTATTCTAAATATAACATGAAGCTCTTTGCTGTCTGTGCACTGTAAGACAGAATGTTATAATTATACGGGTGGCCTCTTGAACGAAAGTTGAAGGCTCCTGATGGATTGTTTTTCACCACACTGAGACGGAACAAGGTCCCGAAGGCTATAAAAATGACTGAGTGACAATAACCTCCACCAAAAATAATGTGGCCAATCTTCTTCTTATTTATTTGGTGGGAACACTCACACTTGACTATATAGCGGGTAAGAGAGTTTTGAAGTGGAGTCTGCTTTGCCACGGTGCATTTTCTCTAACTCCGGTATGCTGATAAATCGTTACTGATCAACAGAAGGATGATGTCAGTATAAAATGGAAGTCATGTTAGCTCATGCATGATGTTTTTCCCAGCGTGTTGTTTGCACACCAGGTAACAGGGCAGCTGAAAGCTAATAGATTAGCACAGTGAACACAGCACACTGTTGAAGAATTTAACTCTGATCCAGATGCCCCAAGTCCTCAGCCTCTTTCTCTTGACTCAGTTAGTCCACACGTCTCCCTAGAAGTGTTGATTGCATGATTGTTCCCAATGTTTGGCCATATGTCCCTTGTTCTCTGCAACTTAGCAGTCTTAACACTTCTTTACATCCCTTTCTATTAAATTGCTTCCTTCACTGTTCTTTAAAATAAAGCACTATATTTACTGTAGTGTTTTTTACTTATTGTGAATTTTACATATCTATTCAACTGTGCCATGATTTTTACTGGTGTTTTGACTGATTTTATTAGTACCTTGATTACCAAGTTGCCAGATATTGAGTGGTCTGCCTTTAACATGGTTTTCCCCATAAACCTTGTTGGTTTCTACCAGTTTCTACCAGATTCTTGGTTGGAATCTACCAGTGCCTTGATCCTGGACTTCCCAGCCTACAGAACTGTGAGAAATAAAAATGTGCTGTAAGCCACCCAGTCTATGCCAATTTGATATAGCAGCCTGAACAGACTAAAGTACCAGGCATCAGTGATTAATAAAAATATGATCAGTGACAGTCTATATTGAGGATGGAGAAGGGTGACTTCCAGAAATTGATCTATTGACAGACCCACTAAAGAAGTGCAGGACAGTATTAAAATGATTTCAAATAGAAGCATCCAGTATCTGACCTCATTCTGTGTGTGTGTGTGTGTGTGTGTGTGTGTGCGCGTGTGTGAGTGTGTGTGCGTGTGCACGTGTGAGTGTGTGTGTGTGTTGTGCACGTGTGAGTGTGTGTGCGTGTGCACGTGTGAGTGTGTGTGCGTGTGCACGTGTGAGTCTGTGTGTGTGTGTGTGTGTGTGTGTGTGTGCGTGTGCACGTGTGAGTGTGTGTGTGTGTGTGAATGCGCATGCACATTTGGTTACACCAACTCCTACAGAGTAGCTGACGGGCATATTGGCTTCAAATTATACATGCTATGTGGCAACTGCATCATGACATCAAGAAGAGAGGCTTTAGCAATCAGAGTACCTCCCCTGGGAGGACCCTGACACGTCAGGACACCCCAGCCAGGATCTTGCACCAGGACATTGGTCGAACAGGCCAACATGAGCCATATCATCAGTGGCCAAGGAGCCATGAGAGGAAAGGGGGAGTCATATTGGTAACAGGGGTCTTTTGTGGAGAGCTGAACAAGCTGTTTCAAATGTTTGAAAAGAAAAAGAACTCGTTCTCACTTGAGACTTTGGTGGCTGTGTTTCATTTGTAATTCAAGACTTTGGAAATCCCAGAGAGGAAGTGGTTTAAGATCAACCTTTGGAATCAAGTGGGTAATACCCAATTCTAAATAAAACTCAGCCGTAGGTGCATAAGCGTATCTAAATTGCAAGGGAAATAAATCTTCAGATGTCTTAGGAGCTGACACTGTGGCTGCCATGGATATTATGAAAGGCAATGGATATGTGGGGGTAATGAATAGATTCCTGGAGTTAAACAGGAATTAGAAATAGAAGGATACCAGAACTCAAATGAGCTGGACATTATATGACAAAGAAGAAACACATTAAAATGGAGGCAATTAATACTTCAGATAGGATATTTCATACTTCAACATAAAAATTACCTGCCTTTCAAGGCATGCTCACTTGGCTCTATGCCAAATCTTAAGACTGCCTGTCGATTTACTGCCTAGCTGGCCCCCACCCAACCTGTACAATCACTGATTTGTGCCTTGCCTGATTCCTGACTACAGCCACACGCCCCCCATGTACCTTTCCTTCACTGTAGAGGTTCCAAATTTCTAGACTAGATGACTCAAGATGAGGCCATTTTAAATCTCCACCCAGCACCTAATGAAGGAATGCAGCAATGAGACCTCAACCTATCTCAGGTGAAAGATCACTACACTGAAGGGACACTGGAAGGAGGGAGGCCTGCTTCTGGGTAGAGCCTATATCACCCGCACTCAGAGTGTCAGAACCTACACCAACTCCTACATATGCCAGCATGTCCAGGAGCATCACTGCCTCGCTCGCTAGTGAGGAGACATATTTGGATTCTGCTTTTGGCCTTGAGGAGAGTGAGCTATGAAAAAATAGCCAGAGCAGAGATGGGACAGAAAATGCCAAGCCCTCTTTTCCTAACCAGATGGACCACTTGTCTTCACCTGCAGGACCAGGCCCACCCACACTCTGAGATCATTTCTAGCCCTGGGCAAGGTATTTCTCAGGAAGCATTGGCTCATACAACCTTGGCTGGGTTTCAGCCCTCATTGCTATGTCTGGGGGTCCATGCCAGAGAGCTAGGCCTGCACCTGATACTAATGACCATTAAGATTTGGATGGTGCAGGAGACTTCATGAAGCACATCATTGAATCTTCCCAACAGACCTAGGAGAGGGCTACTATCCTCATTTTGTGCAGAGGGCACTGCTGTTCAGAAAAATGAGGTCATTTCTCTGTCAAGACTGCCCTTTGCCCTATCAGGACTCCTGGTCTACCTCATTCCTATCTTCCAGCCTCACAGACTAAACAGTCCCTGCTAGGGGCCTTCCTCATCCTGGAGTTTAGCAACTTGAATGCAGTCTGTCATTTAGCCTACTTTATATGTCATAAGCATAAATGATGTAATTTGAGAAAGTGTTCTGGCTCGGCCTTTGGCCTACTGGCACTCTCTGTGCCTGCCAACAGCCTTCCCCATCTGGTTAGATTCCTGAATTGTGTGGTTTTTTTAGTCAGTCCTACCTGTCATCACCCAAGCCCTGGCAGTAAAGGATGGCTATCATAGGTACTCTTGTCAATAGCAAAATCTATTCAGAAAACACCCCAAGACTTTGAGCTGCCTGAGAAGAAAGAAAGGGTGGAAAACTGTTGGCTAGTCATTGCTCGTAAAAACGTGTAAGTCTTCAAGTATAAAAACCATGTAGCTTGTTGCTGATGACTCAAGTGAGAGCACCCAATGCCATGCCTTCTGGTTATGTCTGCTGCAAAGGTGAGCCAGAAGGAGGAGTGATATTATCCCTCAGATATTCACCTGGGCAAAAGCCAAAGAACTCCTGGAGGACATGAAGACCGTCATCCTAGAAAGACCTTCTGTAGGTCATCGTCTCTCTTGTGAACTACTGTCATCCTTTCTAACACAACATCCCCCTCTCCCCCTGCCTTCCCCTAGCCCCGTGATAACAGGCAGCAACTCAAGACGTAACTGCACTAGAACTAGTTGGTACTCAGTAACAGTCCATTGGAGTAGGTCATTTTAAATGGGTGAGCACTTTTGTCCATCTGTTATTTCACTGCCTACAAATGCGGCAATTTCAGGACCATCTAGAGTGAACACATTTACTTTGGGTGTCCTTGAAATGCTATTACACAAAGGAAACTGAATTGGCTGGATTTCCCACCCCATTTATTGGGAAGAAGGGTTTTGTTCTGTGTGGAGTGGCTGTGATCTGCATTTCCTCTGCCATATACTCTGTCTTGCTAATACTATGTTGGAATTATTTCCTTAATTTCTAAAGCTGCATGTGCGGAAATGGCTTATATTTCCTGTTTTGATAAACTAATAGAATTTTACTGGGAAACTTGTTCTCAAGCTGGCTTTCTTCTTTGTTGGCCCCTTTTTGGATTAAAGGGATAATTCTAAAAAGTCTTGCTTGACTGGACTTGCGACAAAGACAAAGACTTATATAGATATATTTTTTTACCTTAAATATGAAAGATTACTTTTTTGTAATAAGAAATGTTTGTCTTTTATGTCCATTAGAATGGGTTATTCAATATCCTTCTGTGCAGGAAGCTGGGGTTGGATGCTGGGGGCAATCCAGTGGTAAAATATCTGTAAATTCCCTACAGAGACTTGCTCTTTTTGGCTGGAGGTATATTGGCTTAAAAAGACTTTCTTGGACAAGAAGTTTCTTGGAACATGTGGAGGACAAAATATTCTTTGTTGTAGGACAAATGAGTTTTGTTCTTGCATGTTCATATAAATTTGATTAATACTCATTTCTTATGTGCAAGTTGAAAACAATGGCAAGCATATATATATATATATATGAAAAAAATGTATCAACTTTAAATGATATTTACATTTGCAGAAAGCTGGGTACATGTCCATGGATTTGTTCTTTTAATATACATAGATGGTTCACACTGGTAGTTATAGAATAGCTAGTCTCAAAGAGTCTAAATCTTTTATGTGTTTTGTTTTCTGGCATTCCACTTGCTATTTAAACTTATTTTTAAATGTCCTAAATATGAGGATAAATCTGCCATTGGGAGAAGTGACAATGAGCTGTTTTCTCGGTGTTTTTACTAGTAAATGGAGCCACTCCCCAGATGCCCATAGAGGAGTACCCCTTTCCACCAGGCAGCAGAGGAAATGATCCCGAACGACAGCAGCATGATACTCACTTCTCCTGGTGCCAATAGATTGCACAAATAGGAGGCAGGGCCAGCAACATGTGGGACCGGATGTTCCCTTAATCTCGCAGCTGTTACTATTGATCTCTCTGCTCTGACTCTTTAATGAATTCCATTTATAGATGGCAGAGCAAAGTCTCTGCTGGCAGCCAGAGAGCCAGTGGCTCAAGACAAGAAATTCTCTACATGACTCGGATAGGTTCCTGGTTCAGGAAGCTAGAACTCAACTTTCCTTAAAAGATTCCATCACTTCTGTTCTACCAGAGACAAAAGACTGACTGAGGAATCTAGATCATGCATCTAGGATGATTTGGACGTGTCTAGGATGGACTGAGTGCCCATGCTAATAGATGTTTTTTTAAATCTTTCTAAATGTAATGATGCCAAGATTCAGATAAGGCTCCAAAGCAAAGAATTCCCATATAAAATGCTAACCAAGAAATCTCTTGTTCAGAGCTCTCCACGTTGCCCCTGGAAACCATGTGCATTCCATTTGAGTAGAATATGATCCAGGGTTTCTAGAAAATGTATCTTATGCCTTAAGACATTGCCAAATGGCTCTTAAGGGATCTAAGTCATTTCCAATTCCTAGACTTTCTAATAGCATAGTAGTGCCGGCTACCAGCTCAGAGCAGGGAGAGTCTTAAAAAGGATGTTTTGAATAAGGACAAGAGGATAAAAAATGTTTTGGCACTCTGATTGATTAGAAGCTCAGCAACTGAGTCCTGAGTGCTCAGAGCTTCTCTAAACATGCCACAGGTGGCAGGGGTTAAGGGGAGCCTGAGGGCTGACAGTTGTCTAGGACAGACATCTCTGAGTCCATTTTAGGCATGGAACACTCTGAATTCTTACAAAATACTGCTTTCTATTCCACTAAAGGAGATGGCTCAGTGGTTTGCTGCTCTCCCATTGTCTCTGAACAACGTCTCTTCACAATGCCAGTCTATTAATCTAGTGCAGTGCTCTACAGACTTCAAGGTGCTTACCTGGAAATTCTGTTAGAAAGCCGGTTCTGATCCAGACAATCTGAGGTGGGGTCGGCAATTCTAACGAGTGCCCAGGTAATGCTGATGTTGCATCCACACACTGCACTGGGAGTAGAAGTGGTCTAGATGCAGAACAGCAGCATTTCTAGCATGGATTGATTGATTACCTCTTTGCTGTTGCGTCTGAGCCCCTGCCTCTAATCAACCAACCTTCCTTCTCTCTCTCTCCCCTCTCCCATTTCAGTGGTGACACTATTTTCAGGCAAATATCCCTGAAACTCTTTGTTCATTATCTTCACCATGCACTCTCACTCCTTCTCATTTCTTTAGTGTCCACGGCTCTCTCCACTCCACTCTTCCTTGCCAATATTAATTGTTTCAGGGATTACCCATTCTTCATCTTTTTAGGTATAGCCCAGAGAGATATTCCCAGTCTACTATGCTGTGTATGTCTAAGTTGCTTTCTATCTTATTTTCCAAAACTTATAATTCACATTTATTTTTCAAAACTACTAGCAGTTCCATAGTACTTTCTGAGATGTCAAAAGCTTACAATGATACCAAATTAGCATCCCTTTCCTGGAGTCTGCAACTTTCTTAATTCCTCTACTTTTTCTGGAAGGAGCAGGTGAGACCAGTGGGGCCTACCTATTCTCTAGGTTGGTGGATGACCAGATAGCTGCCAAGATGGGAGCATTTACAGGTCCTCAGTGAATGTTCGTTCATTTGCTGAAGAAATTAATGATTAATCCCCCCCAGGCAAACTCCTTCCATAGTTTGGAAGTTAAAGCCACAGTTTGAAATGGTCAAGTATCTTGGTAGCAATTGAGATGGCTTCACTTGAGCAAGGAGGCCTGAGGATGTCCCACACCTATAGATTGTCTTTTTCCTGGATTATAAAGTGGCAGTGGATTGAAGTTGAGTCCTGAGACAGGAGTTGGGGGATAGGGCTATGTAAGGGCATCCTGAGGGTTATAAGAAGAATGGGTTCAATTTCACTCCAATCCAAAATGCTCCTGGTTTCCTAATGAAAAAAATCCAGAGGTCTTGCTTTCCTGGGCCTATAGGGGAGTGGTTCTCTGTCTCTCCCCTTGGTAGCAGCAGCGAGGGCCTCAGGTCAGGCAGCAGGGAGGTTCTTCTTTGTGAGTAGGCCCGTAAGAAGGGAGTACAGTGGAGCCCAAGTGAAAGAATCCTGGCTAAGGTAGTCCTGTCAGTCGGTTATCCGGTATGATTTTAATGGCACTCACCACAATTTAAATTATGTAGGTTTCATTGTTTACTTAATTTTCTTATCAGCTTGTTTACATGATCTATTCCCTACTTAATATCCATGGCCCAGCACAGCATATGGCCCCCAGTAAAAATTCACTGAAGAATGAATGAATGAATGAATGAATGAATGAATTTGCAAAGTGGAAGAATGGATGACTTATCCTCAAGACCATCCAGCTGTCATATTAGTTTGGAATTGGGGGAGTTAAGTGATCTCTCCCTGGTGGAGCTGTAGGAAAGTGTGCCCCTAAACACTCAAAGCTGGGGAGCACATGACATAGGCTCCCTTGTGGTCCCAGAGGCTGGATGGGAGCAGTTTCTGTGTGAATATGAGGCCATAGGACTTGTGCATGTTAGAGTCAAGCATTCTCCAGGGGGTTGGAGCCTTTACCAGTTTTCACAGATCTTCAGCATAATTGGTCTCAATGGACCATGGGCCCTTTTCTGCCCCACGATGAAGGACCTCAAAACAAGGGGGATAGTTTGGGCCAGCTCAGTCGAAAGACTGGGGCGTGATCCATGACAGTGGACACTCTCCACACCTTAAGCAGGGTCTATGGGAGCCTCCTGCCCTGGGAACTGTATCTCCTTAGATGCCTAGACGGTGACCTCACTGATCTGTAGGAGGCCTTGGGAAAGCATGGTTTTGGAATGTTGCTCTATACAGTGCTCCAATGGGAATCCAGATTTGAAGTGAGAAACTATTGGAGGATTTAATTGATGTTTCTGAGAGAGCCTGACCATACAGGTGAGAACTTGCCTTCCTGGAGTTAAAGATCTGGACCAGGGCCAGCTTGTCACCTTTGAGGGTGGTAGGCAGACCCTTGAGGTGGATGTAGGGTAGGAGGAACTAGGCATCTTTATTAAGGAATTGACAAGAAGGATCATGCTTTGTCTGTGAGTTGTGCTGAGTAATAAAAGCAAGGGTAGATGAAAGGGTTTAGAACAGTGATTCCCAAAGTGGGCGCTACCGCCCCCCGGTGGGCGCTGCAGCGATCCAGGGGGGGCGGTGATGGCCACAGGTGCATTTGGGGGCAATGAGTAACTGCTATTAAAATTTAAAAAAAAATAATTTCCAGGGGCTGAGTAATATTTTTTCTGGAAAGGGGGCGGTAGGCCAAATAAGTTTGGGAACCACTGGTTTAGAACATGGGCAATGGTTGCTGTGAGCTTTTAATATTCTTCTGTTGGGAATGGGGTGGGGGCTGGGACACAGACATAGGATGCAAACGAGCAGTTCACACACTCCTCATCCAAGGTCCTCAGAAGAGCATTCAGATCCTGAGACTGTTCCAGAGCCCAGGTCCCATCAAGGGAATGCAGAGGCTCAGGTCTGAAACTTGTTCAGTCTTTAAGAGACGTCTGGAACACATGCCCTGCCCTAGTAAAGTAAATAATTCTGTTCATCCAGAGACCTGGCATTCCAATATGTGGTACTTAGGGCTCTTGTAGATGTTGGAATTCATAAGAGTCCCTCTGCAGTATATGTAAGATGCTGATGAGAAAACACACACACCCCACATTACATCACACACAGACATGTGCACATACACACAAACAACACACACAGGGGCTAGAATTTTATGATAGAAATTGTCTGTGGCTTGTAAGGTGGAGGGCTACCTCTTGACGATTTATTCCCCACCTCCTGAGACAGGGTATCTGAGCCATTGACACATAATTGAAAAAGTGTTGAGACCAGGAGTTATCGACCCTTCAGGTCTTAGTTCCAAAAGCAAAGAAGCACTATTAAATGTCAAGAAGGTTATGAAGAACTCATTTCTATAACTAAATTCAACTTATAGCCTAAGCCTAGAATAGAGAGTCTGTTGGATCAATTTGAAACCATTAAAATCATTTGAACCATTGATTTATACACAAGGACTTGGCAAGTGGCTTTAAAATCAAAACTAAAAATAGCATGTAAAACACCAGATGGAGAATATGAGTTTATGCTTCACCCATTAGACTGAGGAGTCCCCCTACCCTTTCCAAAAACTGCTAAGTGAATTATTGCATGAACCAGGGACACCTGCCAACATACCTATTCATGTCACAGTCATATGTAATACAAAGTGTAAATAGGGCAGTCCATATAGACTTCTCTCTTTGGTGCTAAGGGTAGTTCATAAAACTGGGGGCTTAGCATGGAGCTTGATTTACCTAGTATAAAAACCAAATATTCAAAATCATGGAATTTAAAAATTAACCCTCTCCCCACCCCATTGATAAACATTGAAGTCATAAAAATTGGAAAATACCTAGAACCCTATTTTGAGGGCATGAAAGGATTCTCTGTGTGTTTACTCTTACACTGTGGAACTCATGCTGTTTCATTGCCTCACTCAGGCCAAACACATAACCAAAAGAAGATTCAGAAGGCTTCCCGGGTATTGGTTTCTTTGCAGGATTTGAGATTTTCAGATTTTTTTAAATTCTTTAAAGTAGTGACTGATATTAGATTAGGTAAAGAATTACAATTAAGACACACACAAAATTGAAACTTTCAATGAGACCTCTCTACAAGAAGAACATTGAGTAGTTATTAAGGTGTAAGGTAAACTCTGGCCAGATGGCTTCGAGTCTGAGTTTGCTTGTGTACCCATCTGAGGTTGAACATTCAGGAAGGCCGTGCTAGCAGGAGTTACAGAGGCAGCCAGGTAAAACATCAGCATTTCCATGTGAACATGCAGTACCGTGCCAGGAAGGGGAAGATGCTAGCATGAAAAACAGATAGAAAAACTAACAGAGGGTGTTCCTACGTGGCTATCCTGTTTAGTCATTGAGAAGAGAATGGAAGATCTGTGGTGAGTTGGAGTGAGTTCTGTTGTCTGGGGAGTGTTGCTTGCATGGTAGCATTTGACTCAGTGCACACCAGAAGCTAACTGTGCCCAGGGTCCCTTGAGTATAAGTGCCTGCTGATGGGCAGTCTAGATGAAGGTGACAAGGATGAGAAACCAGACAGCAGATTCTCCTGTGAACAGCTGCACTAACTCACCTTGGGGGTAGATGGGAGGTTGGAGCGAGAGGAGAAGGGCAGGACTTGTCTGATCAGAGAGGAGAGAGAAAAGGGCCAACCCAGTTGTCATTTCCTGCTCAAAATATGTAGTACTGTGAACACAGTCTGAAATGGAGAACTCAGACATAGTCCAGTCTCCAAGTCCATATTTTACCTGAAAAACCTAGATCAAGGGCAAGAAACACCTCTTTCCCCTAATTCTGGTTGGCATTGTCCAGCCAGAGAACTCTTTCAAATTATCCACTCAACTCATTAAAGACTTATAGCTCCATATATGATTAAAAGTTCCATTATGCCACCCAACCTGACTAAATAAATACTTCCCCCAACCCCCTCCTCTCTTACTGCCCATGAGCCTCGCTCACAGAGTGAAGGGAAGAAAGTGGGCTTCCTCTGCAGGGGATCACCACCGATGTCAGGGTACCTATGTGATGGAGGTGAGGGTTTGCCATCCTATCAGGTGTATTGGCAAGTTCTGCCTCCTCATCAGAATCCCCCTCCCTTTAGTCCACCAGGGTCTGTGTTGTGGGATGGGGGCCCAGAGTTGCCCTGCCGTACTTCACTTTAACCTTGAACATCTCCAGGATGAATGCCCCACATTTCCAGGCAGAATGAAGGGCGCTTTCTATGTGCCTGGAGTTTCTCCTTCATACTAAAGCTCTTAACACAAAGCGTCCTTATGGGTTTACTTCACGTGGGAATCCCTGGATTCAGGGGATGTTCTCCTTGACTTTCCAGCCTTGGGATTTAGCTTGACATCTGGCACTTAGTAGGCACTGAAAAAAGGCTTATTGACCATGGAGTGGACAATACTAAGAGTGACCTTAATGTAAACTGTGACTTTGGATGATAATGACAAGCCATTGAAGGTTCATAGATTTTAACAAATGTCTCACTCTGGTGGGAGGAATGTTGATAATGGGGGAAACTGTGCATGTGGGGGCAGGAGTTATATGGGAAATCTCTGTACCTTTTGCTGTGGACCTAAAACTGCTCTGAAAATTAAAGTCTGTTTGCTGTGAATGAATAAATAGTTGTTAGATCAGAAGTACTCTCAACAGATAGAATTAGGATATGTGTTATAGTTGAGTATTTTACATAACTTTCTCTTTGCTTTGTGTTCTTTTTTTGCAGGGTGTGAAGAAGTTTGATGAGCCCTGTGGAGGGAGAGACTGCAGTGGGGGCTGCCAGTGCTACCCTGAGAAAGGAGGGCGGGTAAGTCATTGCCTTGCAAGAAAGGTTATTATCTTCCTTATACTCCCATTGTAAATGAGAGTGCCTTAAATTGCCTGGTTAAGTCAGTTGCATACCTTCCTAAGAAATATAATATAGACATGTTCTTCTCCACTGGAACAAACAATATAATGCGAATTGAAATCAATTTATAGTACTCCCTTAATAAATTGAGAATAATGCTAACTTTCTTAAGCATCTTTTCTCTTATTCATTGCTATGAATACCTATGTCTGTGTATGTATATGTATAATGCAACTATTTTTATACTTATTATGTTGTACATAAATATGTTTTATAACAATATTACATAGAGAAAACATGGTTGCATTCATACTGCAGAATAGATATTCAGACTAGAGAGCACCAGCCTCATACCAGTGAGAATCATTCTGTTTAAATTATTCTACTCATTTTCTGAATGTCCTTTATGTAGCCCATTTCATAGGTAAGTAAGAGAAAAAAAGGTCACCCCAAATTATTATCATAACACCTGGTAGAATTTAAACTAATATGTTCAAGCAAAGTGATTGGCCTCTCTGTTTCCATTAAAGCTGATGTTTGGGTCTTGGCATTGCTGATTTTAAAAAGACACTGTTTATATTTGTATGATTAAGCCCAGGTTGGTGTGGGCAGCAGCATTTTGTTTTAGGACACAGAGTCTCTTGAATCTTTATGCCTTGGAATCATGTGTTTTCCTCTCAACCCACGCTTGTCCGATGCCAGGTTGTGAGAGACAATTAGGAATTCTTGCCAGCATTGTCCTGTCATTGGAAACAGAAATTATTGTAGCCCTTAGGTGTCCCCAATGAGTTTCACCAACCGGAATCCTGCCGTCAGTTTCCAAAGTAGCCTTCCCCATTCCTTCCCTCGCCCACCACCAAGCTTGGGCTCTGTGGCTGGGTGTTCTCATACATCCTCTCCTACCTGAGTCCTTTCCAAAAATCAAATAAGTAAGACTTGTAATAGGGAACCCCTTTATAAATGTGGTGGTTATATTGAATACCATGTGACTAATCATTTTTGAATGGCAAAGGTCACCATTGAGGAGCGTCTTGCCGCTACATCCAAGCTTGCATCTCCATGCACTGTGTTCCCATGAGCTGCAATCCTCAAAACAGCTTCTTCTTCTTGTTGTTGTTGTTGTTTTCTTCATGGGTTCCTCTGTTTGGAGCAGCGACTTTACACTGTAGGAATTTCTAGTTGAAGATCCTTTATCAGCATTTCAAAAGAATAAGTATTTTTTTAATATGAAAGCCATTTCATAAGATTTAAAATGCCCCTGGGGTCCCTTGCTATAGATTTTCCCAGCGATGCTCTGGAGCAGTGATGGAAATGTCTGACTGCAGAGCTCTCCCCTCCCTCAGCTCTTGACTGGCCCAGCCTTATATGGGCACAGGGAAGATAAATGAGTGGTATACAAATATCTGTGAGACTCGCCTGTGTGGGAGTTCGCTCGACTCTAGAGGGACTCCACATTCTTCTCCATGTGATCAGCCAAACAGAACCCAAACTAACGGAGGAGAAAGTCATACTGGGTCTATTCTTTTCACTTTGTACAATTATTTAATGCAGAACCAACACATTAACATGTCCCATGATGCTTTTACAAGAATTTTGTTCTTCAGTAAAGCTAGCTTTTTCTGATTATTTCAATAGATAATGCCATCTGTGCAGCAATATACTTTTATAAAATGCCAAAGGTCTTTTCAAAGGTGTTATTAAAAGGAAGATTTCTAAGGGCCTCTATGTCTTTCTAATGTAGTGAGTGTCCAGTACAGGCATTGAAACCTTTTTACTTCCCATCATCCCTAATCAAGAAAATACCTTGAGTCTGTTCCTATCTATTGTTGCCAAGTAATGTAGAAACTTGAGACCTTCTGGTTAATTTGATTAAAGAGAGTAACCCAGAACCCACAGTGGACTTGACTCTCCTATATTCAGACAGGTTATTAATACTGACCGAATTCACTGGAGATTTGGCAGTTGTCTGAGTAGTTTGTTCAAGAGACAGAGCCAATGGTACCCCACTTTTTGGCCTGGCCTGCAGGATCCACTGTCCATAGTGTTCAGATGGCTCTTCTCTTCACACTGCTTAATGGTCCATACTGTCATTGGTGTTGGACCTAGACTCACCCTGTGATTGGACCATACAGATCCAAGTTGGGTTGTGTTATCAGCTAGTACCCAAAGCTGCCTCATTGATTCGGGTGTGCAGGTGTGCCATTAAACATTAATCAAGGTGATGGAAATGACTCATGGTAAAAGGTAAGAAAAAAAACCTACTGGGGAGAGATAAATGATGTCATTTATCATTTTCTATGGGGTAAGCCTAGTATATTACTGGAGATATTTATTGTTAGGACAGTTGCATATACTTCATTAAATCATTTATTAAGATGTAGTATCTCTTGCAGTTGTACAAACCTGGCATGGTATGTGTATTAAATATTTGTGGATTAACAAATTTACCTAAATGCATTCCTATAGAAAGCAGGGCTATTTCTGTCCTACTTGTGGCTTGATAGTAATTTTGTAAAGTAATGTAATGCATAAAAATAGCAGTTGGATGGATTTTGCTGTTCGGGGAGCTGTGTGCAGAGATTGTTCTTTCCCACAGCTTCCCCTGGGGTCCCTTGCTATATATTTTCCCCACGGTGCTACTGTAGCAGCGATGACAATGCCTGGCTGCAGAGCTCTCCACTCCCCAAGCACTTGGCTAGCTCGGCCTTATTTGGGCATGGGGTAGAGTTAATTTGTTCCTCGCCATGGTGACAGCCAACATCAGAAACTGTATGTTACTGGATAACTTTTGGACTCTAAGCAAAAATCACAAATGTACTATGGATTCTGATTCCAAATGAAGTCTCATGTTACTGAATGAATAAGCTCTGTGTAAAATGTATCGAGCCTGATTCTCCACCCCTGAGTAAGTTGGTGGGGTATTGTCCTAGGGAGAGAATTGTTTCTCACAGGCAGAGCTACACATGGATAATCCCAGTAAGCCAGAAGCTGGAGTAGGAAGAGGCAGGCACTGCGGCCCAGCTGTCTGTGCAGTCCTCACTTCCTGCTCAGAGCTGGATGATCTAGCCTGAGTCCTCTAGTGCACACAGGATGGTAGGAGGACACTGACATTGGGGGGGGGGGGGGGAATGATTTGTTCTAATCTGGATTCAGAACAAAACTCTCGGGTTTTGGGACTTGTTGATGAGTTCTTTTTCCAATACAGTAACCTTTTGTGTCTATATATTCCTCTTGCCAGATGTTAGCCTATAGGAAGGGGATTCTCCAGGGTGGTGGGAGGGACACAGGCAGAGATGAAAAGAGCTTTGTCTCTGTTCTCAGGAGTTTTGAATCCCTAGCCAATTCTCTAACCACCTCTGTAGTTGCTTGGTGAATTAAAAAAAAAAATAACTTCAAGAAATGATTTCAGGCTTTATTGTTGTTGGAGGGTCTGTATCTCAGATCATTTCTATGAGGTATATTGGAGTGTTTAAAAATTCTAAGTCCTATTTCCCCGATACTACACAGGGGGATATGCACAAAGGAAGTCAATGAACTAACTTCCCAGACCTTCTCCACCAGGAAATGTCATACAGTTGTCAATACCAGAGAAGCTGTCCGGCCCTCTTATCTGTTGCTATTCTTTTTCTTATTTCTTTCTTTATACACTATGAAGATGGAAGGTGGTTGAATGGAATGCATTAGATTGAATTTATGCTATAGAATTTCTACTGAAGCAGAGGGACTGCCACCGTATTATATAAAGGTTGATAGTACGGAAACAGAGAGAGCAGGTGAAGCATTGATTAGACAAATAAAGCCTTTGCCTTTGCACATTTTTTGTTGTTGTTTGTTTTGTTTTGTTTGCCCAGTGCAAATTTATTGTGCATTAGGAAGCTTAACTTAAAAACCAACAGCATCGTAAAAAGATGTCACTCATGTTCCTAGCAGTACATAATCCTTTATAAATACATGCCTTTGCACATTAACTCACGTAAAAGGTTGTCAGATTCTCAGATTTTTCCAACTGAGGTCTATTTTAATTTATTATTTCAATTACTTAGGCAGGTTCCTGTTCTCCCAACCCTTTTTGGTTTTTGACCCTAAACTCAGATCAGATATGTAATTTCAACTTTTTCATGACATCAACCTTTACACGGCACCTGTTTTCCTAGGCGATCATATTTCAAAAATTCCCCAGCCAGGTGGCTCAGTTGGTCGGGGCGCCATCCTATACACCAAAAAGGTTGTGGGTTTGATTCAGTCCTCTGTAGGGGCACATCCAGGAGGTAACGGATTGATGTTTCTCTCTCACATTGGTTTCTCTCTCCCCTCGCCTTCCTCTCTCTCTCTTAGAATCAATAAACATATCCTTGAATGAGTTAATTGGCATCTTCCCCATCCCTCAGCAGTCATCCAACCCACATTCACCCTCCGTGGGCTTGACAACATGAGCCACAAGACTGGAGACTAACTCCCAGAAGGTTGTGATTGATAGACGCACTCTCTTAAGCAATGACTGGGTGCTTGGTACAAGTTATCTTTAGCTGTTGCTTGAGTTTCCCACAGTCTGTGGGTCCCTGGACTCTGTACAAAGTGTGAGGGAATAATTCTTAACCTCACAAGATTTCTCAAGTTCAACAATATAAAGTGAAAGAAACCAGAGAAACTGAGTGGAAGGGGAAGCAAAGAGAAGAGTGAAGCTCTTGGAGATGGGTGGAGATGGATGAATGGGAACCCAAGAAAATTGTCTTTGGCACTCCCTGTCAGCTCAGATGGGTAACAACCAAGAGATGAAAGAAGCAGCCCCTAGCCTCAGGAAAAGGACTAGGGGGGCCTAGAGCAGCTATGAACCGCAAGTGATTGGCAAGCTCTTCCCTCCAAGGTGAGATGTAGTCTTGCTAATAATAGTGTCTTCTATTGTGTATTGCTAGCCATAACCTTTACCCTTAAATGTGTATAACCAAGATTTCAAAATAAAATGGAATTTTTACTTGAAATGGCTCAATATAAATCTGAAAACTGGTAGACCATTGTGATGCTATGGAGAGATAGTCAGTTCAGAATGTATGTACTGTGTGCGGTCTGTAATTCCCATAGGTTTCCATATGCAGTGTGGCCCTCTAGCTTAGCTATTTGAAGACACTTGCAAGTGTCAAATAAAAACACCAGTGCTACTGTGGCAGGCCTCTTTTCAAACCAGCAGCTTTGTTCCAGGCACATAGTTTTTAATGGTATGCTCAGCATACTTAAGGGAAGTCATCTCCAATATTTTATGCACTATCACAGCCCAGAAAAGGCAAAGAATTATTCAGAAATAGTAGAAAGTCCGCCTGGTTTCCGGGCTTTTATAACCCTTGTCTACACATAGCTCCCAACCACTTTCAAAATCGTGTGGTTATTTTTAGTGTGCCTTGGGAACAGCAGTGGATCTGGCTGATCCAATGCCCCAGTAGCTGCAGCAACTCGGTGACTTGGTTATTTTCTACAGGAAAATAGTATGTCAGCAGATTTGGACAGTGCCCACCTAACTTGTACATCACATCTGGTGATGTGTTTTTAAAGTGATATTTTATTTTATGTCTGCCATCGTAGGAAGATCCCAGCTTCCTGCTAGCAATGGAATTTCACATTTCTTCAACACTCAAATATGTATTTTTTTTATCCTCTGTGTGCAAGGCACTTGTCTAAGGACACCCTAAACAGCAGAGGCCCTGAGATAAGGGTGTGCCTGGCGTGTTTAAGGGACAGCGAGGAAGCCAGTGTGGCTCTAGCAGAGCAAGGAAGGAGAGACTCGGGGAAGGTGAGGTTCTAGAGAGAAGGTCAGGACAGCAAGAATATTGGGTAAGAGCCTTAGAGACCATCTGACTGAGTGAGATCAGAAGCCATTCAGGAGACTTCTTTAGAAAAGTTATGTAATTTATAATTTACTTATGCCACAGAGCTCTCCAGGCGGGGAAGGCCCCTAGGAAAGGCAAAGTAGTTGGCTATTAAGATTTAAAAACAGATGTATTCATTCAGCAGATATTGACTGCACATCGCTCATAAGGTAGGCCCCATCTAGGCACCAGGAATCCAGAACTAAGCAAAGCAGTCACTATCCCTAATCATTTTTTAATTTTCTTTAATAAAAAAAGGGAGGAAGGGAGAGGGAGAGATAGAAACTGATCTGCTGCCTCCTGCATGCCCCCTATTGGGTATCGAGCCTGTAACCCAGGCATGTGCCCTGACCTGGAATCAAGCCTTGACCTCCTGGTTCATAGGTTGATGCTCAACCATGGAGCCACACTGGGCCAGGCTAGTCTTTTTGAGCTGGTATTTTAGCTCTGTACTCTCCAATAGAATTTTCTGCAAAGATGGAAATGTTCTTTATCTAGACTGTTCACCAAGACTAATTGAGCCTTTGAAGTGTGGCTAGTGAAATGGATGACTGAATTCTTAAATTTTATTTACTCTTAGTTAATTAAAATTCAAATTAAATACCCCACGTGGCCAGTGGCTCCTATATTGAAGATCCCAATTCTATTGAGTGTGGAGAGTGGAAGAAAGAGACAAAAACTTATAGTGAATAGGTAAGAATGTTCTGAATATCACATCCTAGACAAAAATAAAACACAATAAAAAGTCAAGGTTTCATGAAAATAAACCAAGATTTGGTACCTGCTGGGCTTATGTCTTTACAAAAAAGTTATCTCAAAAAATATAGAGAGCACATTGGAAGTGGTGTATATGCAGATGTGTCAATCAGCCAGACAGGAAACTTTTAACTGGTTCGTCACCTCATCCTCCACCTTATTGCATGGCCTCTTAGGGAAGTTGTATTTTTTGCTTTTCCAACTTGAACCCTGATCAGGGCACTTCCCTTCTGAAAACTTCTTGTCTGGTTTCTCCAGTGCAGGTCTGGTTTCTCCAGACCTTTGGTAATCCAGTCCATAGCTTCAGAATGTAACGTCTCTCTTGCTTTCTTTTCTGCAAGATTAAGTAAGCATTTTATTTTCTTAAAGTCGGATTTTTTAATAAACTGTTGTAGAAATGAGTTAATTATGCAGCTGGGGAAATAGAGGCAATTATAAATGTTTAATTTCAAAGCGACCATTATAACATTCCCGAGGTTTGATGGAAAACGGGCCAGTTTGGCGCTCATACAAAAGGATGAAATTGTATTACCGCCTCAGTGAATGAACTTAAAGGGCATCATTAGAGACAAAATCAGTGGTTAGGGGAAAAACTGATGCCCATGACCATTGAAATCATCGTTTCCTTCATCTGAAGCATGACCAACTTCACCCTGGATTCTGTCGTTCCCTACCAGCAAAATACATTGTTAAATAACAGGAATCCTGAAAGTCATTGGTGAAAATCAGTCACCGTGCCTGTGGCCTAGTGTTTATCAACCTGAACAGAAATTGCCCTGACACAGCAGTGAAGCAGGTATTGGCTAGGTAACGTAGTCGGCAGAGAACACATTTATACTAGGTACAGTTCAGTGGTTAATAATGAAGCTTCGGCATATTGATGTCTTAGCTCCTGGGTGCAGAGGAAGAATTTTCAGTGTTTTCACATTTTATTTATTCATTTCTTCCTCTTCTGATGGACACTAGACACACACACACACACACACACACACACACACACACACACCAAAAAATTGCATGGCAGCCTATGCCATATTCCTTCATAATGAAAAATTGTACTGCATTCTCGACTCCAGATGTTGTTCATGGAAGATAATTACCTCAGTGCCTCAAACACAACAAGTCTTTAGTGAGGTGTCTGTTACCCTGGAAATACACGGGGTAGCCCCCTGTCTCTTTCTGGGAGAACCATACACCCATAACCATACATTCTCTTCTGAATTACATCCAAACAAGTCATGGACTAGACACTTTCAGAGCTCAGGCAAAAGAGGGAACAAAGTTGAGAGAGAAAAGTTAACACTTTTTTAAATCTAGGCAGGTCCCTGTCCCCCCAGCCATAAACTTTGATCAGATGTTTTTTTGGAAAACAGGGATGTTAGTGACAGCATGGCTTTTGCAGAAACACAGAAATGACCCCGTGAGGCAGGCCAGCTAGTCAGAGCAGATGGCAGAGGAGCATCCATGAGATTCCCATAGATTTTGTGTGGCGGCCTCAGCAAGAAAAACCTCGGAGAGATAGGCTGTCCACACTGGCCACTGTCTAAGAATGGTGACAACATTGTTAACTGGTTCTGGTCTAAAGTTGATAGTTCTGGCCAGGCTGATGTGGCTCAGTGTTGGAGCATCCACCTATGAACCAGGAGGTCATGGTTCGATTCCTGGTCAGGGCACATGCCCGGGTTGCGGGCTAGATTCCCAGTGTGGGGCATGAAGGAGGCAGCTTATTAATGATTCTCTCTCATCATTGCTGATGAGAGAGGAACATTAATGATTCTCTCTCTCTCCCTCTCCCTTCCTCTCCAAAATACAAAATTGACAGTTCTGGGGAAAGGGCCTTTTGTGGCTTCAAGGAAAACATAACCAGGATAATGATGATTATTTCTGAATAGTGTCTTGACTGGAAAACCTCACACAGACTCCAACAGATGGTTGATAAACTCAGGTAGAGAAATGCGCCTTTCTATTGTTCTTCTAAACCAAACTAAAGCTCGGCTTTTAGAAATCCTTCATTTTTCCTACCTCTTGATGGAATGTTTTGACAAGTAGAGCATTAAAGCATTTCCCCCTTTCTGGTAGACAAGGAACGCCAGTCTTCAAAGTCCTCTGTTTCGTTTCATTCACTTCCAATTCATTCTTAGTAAACAATTGCAGGATTTCTAAAGAGACCAGTGCAAAATTCTTACCAGCCATGGTATACTTTCTAAAAGCTACACTGAAAATAGAAATTTTTTTTCTGAATTTGTCTTCCCTCTCCGAATTGGAAAAGAGTGTCTAAGATGGTTGAGTCTTCATGTGGAAAAATGTACGACCTTCCCTGGCCAATATAAGTCCAATGACCTTTAGAGTTGGACAGTGTGTACTAGAGGCTAAATGCTCTTGCGTCTAAGTACTCTTACATCAGCTTGCTACTATAATAAAGAGAAAACTAATAGATTATTTTGCAAAGTTTTGAATTACTTTTTGTTTTCTTCCAAAAATAGTAAAATAATAACCAGAGGGGGAAATGGCAGAAATGACCAAACCAAATAACACAGGCACATTTCCTTCACTGAGGGGCCTCTTGAACTTGCCACCTAAATGCACACATACTGGGGTACCTTGGGAAGAAGGAAACTAGGGTTATCTCATTTCTGCCCTCCTTTTACTTTCTTTAAACGGAGGGAACTTTTCGTGTCCTTCATAGCCAATGGCAAAGATGCTGCAGGCATCACCGGCAATAGGGTGAACATAAATTTATTTTTAACTGCTTTAGGCATTTCAAACTTTTCTCAAGAAACTGCACAACCTGAGACCCTGAACAGCCTACAGTTCTGAGACCTCTGGCAGCCCACCCGAACTCGTCTATTGTGGTGTAGACAACCAAATCATTCAAATGGTCAGATGTCTGACTCATATGGGAAGTACAAAGAGGCCCTCAAAAGGACCTATGTCCCCACTGATTAGAAAAGTCAAAATACCCCTGTCCCGTTCCCCTCTGTGTGCAGCCTGGAAGTTCGGATTCTCAAAGAACTGAATCAGGAATTGACTCCAGTACCCAATACAAGCCCTACATTGATTATTTCCTCCTAGCCACCGGAGGACATTAAAAATCCTCCCCATAGGAACAAAAGTTTTTGCATCCAAAAACACTGCGAGGGTGGATAATTCTTAAGGCTTTGGAACCAGAAAGAAAAAAAAAAAAAGGAAAACAAAATGAAACGGAAATAATTAATGCTGGGTAAATAATATCTTTGGCCTCATACGTTTTTGGCTGCATTGTCAGCATCAATGTTTTTTATTAAATTGTTGTCTTTATAAGGCACTGTAACTGGTTTAAGTCTGTTTTAAATAAAGCAATAGGAGGATGAATGAACTCTACGGTGAGGTTGGTGTCTCTGTAATAAAAATTAAAGGGCTGGCATGTTTAAGCTCTGCATGGTAGCAATTATTTTTAAGAAAATACACTAAGTAATGAGAATGGCATTTTTAAAGCCTTGTGAAGATACTAGGTATGTTTCAAGAGAATCCTAATATCAAGATTACTTTTATGTGTTGCACACATTTAACCTCTGTCAAAACTAGCCTTTCTTAGATTTGGTAAAAGACATATTGCCATGGCCTTTGAGAACAAATGAATTTGCAAAGATTTGGAACAACAACAACAACAAAAAACAGAATCCTGTGATTCTCCAGGAAGCAGTTCTCTTTTGTTTATGTTGCTTGTAGCATCCTATTCTTTTCAACCCAGTTTAGAGAATTTACAAATCTTATACCCAAGCAACTAGGATGCACACTGCACTGAGGGTGAGACTCACAAACCTTTTGATTGATTTATTTTTATTGATTTAGAGAGGAAGGGAGAGAGAGATAGAAACATCAATGATGAGAAAGAATCACTAATTGGCTGCCTCCTGCATGCCCCCTACTGGGGATCGAGCCCGAAACCTGGGCATGTGCCCTGACCGGGAATCAAACCCAGACCTCCTGATTCATAGATAGAAGCTCAACCACTGAACTACACCAGCCAGGTGAGACTCACCAATCTTCAACAAGAATTTACTCTATGTGCCCACAGCCCCAAGCAACACCATTACAGCCCAAAAGAGAAGGATTGAATATGTAACCCAGGTAATTCAAGCACAACTCTGAGACAGGAAAGCAGGGTTCCTCATGCAAAGGCCTTGGGGTATATTCAACACCTGATATTTTACAAATATTTGCATTCCTCTTCATAGAATGGTAGAATTATTCATCTAGTACATTGACAAATCTCCTCCCCAACATCATACCCAGGAAGGATGGGAGAATCCATCTGAGAGCAATGAATATTCCTTCTGTTCTTAGAGGGCTATAGGGAAGGAAGTTGGACAGACTTTCCTGGTAATTTAATGGGGGGGAAAAAACAGCATAGAAATATTTATGTCTAGAGTAAAATTTATTTTTTTAAAAATCAATTAATGTAAATTATAGTATATTATTGCAAAAGAAAATAATGTAACTCCTAAAAGTTGAACTAAAAATTTTCAACGCTTCAAAAACAGAATTTTACTTTGAGGTTTTCATATAACATTGCGTCCCGCTTAAAATTTCAAGATAATAAGATTCATTGCACAACTGCACTTAAAAGATAACTCAATGGTAGACACACCATTGACAAGAAATAAAGCTAGCATATTTGATCTCCTAGAATATTTCTTACCATTCCTTATCAGCTTTCTTAGAAGTTATTTCTCCTCTACCCAGTGCTTTTTATGAACTAGTTTTCCCTTTAAAGAGTATATTTTGAAAGCACGAGATGCCAGGGGAGTGACATTAGCCAGCTGCTTCTTCAGTTGTGTAGAAGATGAACTAAAGAGCACCCCAAAAACATGGGATTAACCTCTCCTAGATATGGAATAAAGTTATATTAGTGCCATAATTGTATTCTATTTAAACAGACACTTTTTAAACTCTCAGTCCACTAGAGGCAAGGAAAAGGAGGTTAAACTAAATAATAGCATTAGGATGCTTAATTTGAAATCCCAGAAGGCTACAATAATGCATTTAGCTACAATATAGCTACAGTGTAATATGCATACCTTCAGATGACACTGTTGAGAAATGGTTCGTCGACCAGATGACCACTGTACCATGCAGGAGGTGGCACCCACCATGGCATCTCCTGTGGCTGTTGCCACCAAAGCTCTGGAGAAAGTTGCAACGTAGAACAAGTTAGCTTTGACCCACACGTACCTCCTCGTCGGGACCCCCACCCTCTCCATTCATTGTACCCCACAAATACAGACTTAGTTGCCTGGCCTCCAGCATTTCACTCCAACCGCGAGCCCCTCACACCCCTATGAGCTTTCTCTCCCATCATTTCTTTACCAGCCCCCAAGCAAAACCGCATTTCCTCCAAATGTACTGACCTCAGCCAAATTTAGGAAAGAACATGATCTCCTAACCTTTTTCATATTAAAGTGTAGGTTGTTGCTTTCACTGCACCCCTGACTCCCTGACCAATTGCTCGTGTGAAAACCGTCACCTCCTTCTAATCATTTTTCTCTGTGTTTCTCACTTCCCTTCTTTGGTCTGGCCTTTCATATTTGAACTCCGATTTCTAGCAGCTGCCTGACCAATGAGGAGTAAAGTGGAACTATTTTCTTCCCAGATCTAGATGCTATGCTTCTAAAACACTGTCTTTAAAATCATGTCACCCTTCTGTACCTAACACATTACTGCATTGGCTCACAATCATGTGTTTCTATCAAAAATCTTTTTCTCCCCCAATAAGTTTTTGTGGTAGTCCTCTTTGTTTTTGCTTCTTGACTGTTGGTCTGTCATTTGTGCAATTAATTTTTGAAACTCGATCCAAGAGTTTACTTTGATTCCTGTGAAATTATTGAAAGGTGCAGCTCAAGTTTCTGATGTGGAGGTGGGGGGGCGGGGAGGGATGAGGCCTTGATATTTTATCTCTCTGTTTTACTTGTCTAAGACGGATCTAATTCAAACACAGACTCTCCATGAGGATGGCTAGTAACCAAAAGTGAGATTTCTAAATGTTAATTGCCACTGGTATTTTTAGGATTTTATTTTGAGGATAGCATTGATGAGAAGGGATATGTAGCCATCTGCATACTCTCAAGTAGAATAATCAGACTAAGGAAGTAAACAAAAAGAACTTTGTGGATGAAAACGAACTCCTTAATTCCAGAAGATTAAAAAGACTTCTTTAATGGAAGGAAATAAACTTTAACAAAAAGGGTTCCCTTCAAAAATGTCAGTTATCTTGGAAGGAAAGATGAGTAATGGAAATCCCATGTTGATCAGAAGGATGAATAGCTTAGTCCTTTGACACTGGCATTTATGGAGGCTGAGGGACTCTGCACTGCCCCCTGCAGATTTTCCCAGCAGTCACTGAAGGAGCAAGAGAAAGCTCCTAGAATAAGATAATTCTCCTTAGAATTAAGATATATGCAATACAATAAGAAGCTTGGGATTTTGAAATGTTCTTACTATATATGTGTGTATACATATACATGTGTATATTCATGTATTTAAATTTTATATATTTTGTACTTACTAAATATTTCTATCTTGTGAGTGTGTGTGTGTTTCCAGAAGAATAGCAATTAACTATCACAGAAAACACTTTATCATGTGTTCAACGTGGGGTTTTATTTACTTTTAGTACTTAATGTTATCTTAGAATTTAAAATAAAGACCAGTGTGTATTTTTTTAATCATAGTTGACATTCAGTATTATTTTATATTTGTTTCAGGTGTACAGCATGGTGGTTAGACAATTATGTACCCACCTGGCACCATACATGGTTACTACAATGTTATTTATTGACTGTCTTTACATCCCCATGACTTCGTAATCCCTTCACCTTTTTCACCCAGCCCCGCCTGCCCCGCTTCCCATCTAGCAACAGTCTGTTCTCCACAGCTCAGATATCCCTCCAGATTTTTAATTGCCATATGTGGTGTGGAACCGGCTCATTTGGGGACTCTACCTCTCCTACCAAGTCTCTATGTGGCATCTTCTTTATATCCTTAGTTATAGGACTGTTCAGCTAGTCTTATATGATTATCCAGGTTGCTTGTTCTATAATTTAATTATAATTTTTGGTGTGGTGGAGGGAAGAGGTACTTCACTATCTTGACCAGAACAACTCCAGTGTGTGGTTGTTTTTTAATATCAACTTATTCAAATTTATTATGGAGAATACATTAATTTTTACTTTTCAAAAATAGCATCTTTTCTTTTTCTACAAACCAATGCCAACCTACCTTTACAACTTCATTCTCCCCATCCTCTGCTGGTCTCCAAACACAACTTCCTGGCCCCTGTGTCTTCAGAGAAGCTTTTCCCTCCACTTGCTTTGCCTTCCATCTTTGCACCTCTGTCCTTTGCTGACCGCTTTCATGAAGTGCTCCTGGATCACTTTTGTCAAATATTGTCAGGGAGAGGTGAGAGTATGTTGTTTTAAATTGCCAGCTCATCATGATAACAAAATCACACAGACAGTGTCTATTTTTAATGCCCTGAAACTTTCCTAGAATACACTGTTGTCCTTTTACATTTACCAAGTTTTTACATCAAACCTTGTCCAGATGTTCCTAAGCACTTTGAACCAGTATTGATAGATATTTTGAAAAGCATAAATGTACTTCTACTTTGGGCATAAATATTCCCCATTCTTTGGGAAATATTTTGGGAGGTGACATCCTATATAATAAAAGCCCAGCAACCGAAATGGCGGAACGACCAGAACGACCAGAGACTAGATAGAACGACCATGGCCCCTCACCCCCGCCGGCATCCTCCCAGCAAGTGGTTAGGGGCGATCAGGCAGGCAGGCAAGCAGTTAGGGGCGATCAGGGAGGGAGGCAGAGTGGTTAGGGGAAATCAGACAGGCAGAGGCGTTTAGGGGCGATCAGGCAGGCAGGCAAGTGTTTAGGGGTGATAAGGCAGGCAGGCGAGCAGTTAGGGGCCAGTGGTCCCGCATTGCTGGTTTAGGCCTGATCCACAGAGATCCCTGCAAGATAGAGCCTAAACTGGCAGTCGGACATCCCCTGAGGGGTCCAGGATTTCGAGAGGGTGCAGGCCAGACTAAGGGACACCCCTCTTCCCCCCCCCCACCCCCCTGCATGAATTTCGTGCACCGGGCCTCTAGTTATCCTATAAGATAACTCTAGAATTAAACTTTTCTGCCTCTGGTCTGACATTGGCTATTCCAGGAATTTACTGTCATTCCCATTTCCAGCATTTATTGTCCCATTGATCTCTATGTTCGGTTGGCTTTGTGTCAACAGGAACTCCCAGAATAAACCAACAGGGAGTTGGCTCACATATGGGAAAGGAGGCAGAGCCTGTGGGCATGACCAGGACCACATTCCCACCCTGAGCAACTAGGGGATTCTCTCGCTTTTTGCTTTTTTAAAATAAGGTTGGTATAGCTCACCCTGAGCATTTCCAAATATTCTTATTATTTTTCACAGAAACTTTAAATATAAAAGTAGCATGTACAATTGGATAGTTCAAGAAGTTATTGACAACAGTGCCATTGATTTCCCTGAACCGGACATCCCGGGGCCTTGGGGAACACCATTGAGGTGGATCCTTTCAAAGGCCAGGCCCAGACCCTTGCACAAGGGTGGAGTCAAGCACAAAGAGAAAAACTTTTCCAAAACAACATACTTTTTTGTTTAAAAGAAAACACAATGTTTCTGTCTCTGAAGACCAAACCAGATTGACCCATTTTTCCTTCATGTTATTTGTGAGCTATTTCAGAATGTCATACATCTTCTTTTTGACAGGTCAGGAATGTGGAAATGACAAGTGTCATCCTGTGTAGTTTTACTTCTCTGCAAATAATCAGTGTTGTGCTATTGTTTCACAGTTAGAGACACTTTACAGTTTGTATATAATAATGATTCTTTTTAACATGTTGTTTCTGGAAGACAAGTAAGCTTTTTTTTTGTCTATAAATATATTTTCTCCTATTTCCACTAGACATAACCCTGAAAACACGGAAAATTTTCCACGTAAGCTATAGATATTGCACTGATATTTTTCTACGGTGCTTTAAATCTTGTTTTGTGGTCACTACAGTGAAGCATATATTATTTTAAAACCTTCATATGAAATAATCATTAGTATCTTTTTCCATTTTTTTAAAAATAGCAGGTGTTTCCTATGCCTTTTGGCAGGTTTTGTTGTTTGTCTTTTGTTTGTGTGTCTAAATTTCCCATTGTCTGGAGCATGCACAATGCCTGTTATTGAAGGTCATTGTTCTGCTTCACATGGTTTTATTTCCAAAATTCAGTATGGATTCTGGTGTATGTTAGCCACTATGGAACAATCCATCCCATTTTTTGATAGCCATATGGTTTAGTGACTAAACTGTTTATTTTTGTACACATAGTATTTCTAAGAGTTGGGATGTCCATTACCTGTTTTTGCAATTAATAAAGAATCATAATGATTTTGTTGTAAGTTTTTCCTGCCTCTGCTCTTTCTCATTTGGGGTATCTGTTCCACTTTACTGGCACCCTTGGACTGCAGAACACCCATATTAGAATCTCAAACTTCAGGGTTTCCCTTATACATGATGCCCAACCACTACCAATTGTGTTGCAAAAATATCTTGTAGTTAGGAAAATGTTCTAAAAATGTTTGCCTTCTTCACCTTGTTGATATATGATTGGACTTTTAGTAGCAGCTAATACATTTTCAAGAACATATTTCTTGCTTACCTTCATAGAGTGTCCATTTTAAAGGGGTTTTAGTAGTGAAATACTGAACTTCTCTGCTTCAAAAAGTAAAACTCAAAATATCTCATAAAATAGTCCTCCCAGTGGGGTCAGTTAATAACAAATTTGAATCAGCCATTACACTCAAAGCACTTGCTAAGAAATTCAGTAACACTTAGGATTTAAACAAGAAGCTGCCCTCTCTCCTGTGCTTACATGTGACATGGTTCCACCACAGAGGGCACTTCCTGTGTTGAGTAACATGGCCTTCGGGTCTAGCCATTGCTCACAGTTGTGCACATGGGATAGAAATAGCCAAGTAACAGAGCTTGAGGACTCGGAATCCAAGGTACCCCTGAATTTATATCTTTCCAACGCTGCCAAACTTTGAGAAATATCACATCCTCATACCTCCTTCTTCCAACATCTGCTAAGTTGACTACCTCTTATCTCTGTGTTTTCCTTAGCCTTCCTGAACTGTAGATTAATGGGGCATGTGCCAAGGAGAAGCATCAGTTTTATTTTTACCCTGTTTTTTTGATTCTATGGTTCTCCAAGGAGATACCACAGTACTCTACAGCCGTGGTCAGTTTTTGCATGTCTGCAGCGTAGACTAAGAACCCTGGACTATTATCCATCTCAAGAATTTTCAGCTGAACTGGACTTTTAATAAGACAATGGTAATTGTATCCTGTTCAATTTTAGCATTTGATATGAATTTATAGGGGGGAAAAACACAGAAATTGCTGTCCAGTTGGGTCACTATTAGTTGTAATGATACTCAGTACTATTGATGGCTTACCATGAGTGAGGTACTAGGTAAGGGCTTTGCATTCATGAACTCTCAACCCTGATAAGTTCTGTAATGTGGTCCCCATTTTATGTTGAGGAAATCAAATCAAAAATAATAAAGTGAGTTGTTCAAAGTCATTAAAAAGCTGAAGAAACAAAATCTGAACCCAGACCTGGAGCCCAACCTTTGACTTTGCTTGAAGGGCACCCTCCAAAATCTGGGTATGATAGTGCACATTTGAAACTCAATTGTTTCTAATTAATTTATTCATCCTCAACCTATCATTTCTGCTTCGATTATTTCTTTTCCTGAGCAAAACCACTAACCAGAGAAGAAACAATAATATATAAAGCCTCAATTCTGTAAATTAAAAATCCATCCTTTCTTCTATCTACTTGTATTTATCCTACTCTCCCTCTTCTAGAGGCAGCTCTGTTCCAAGAATTGGCCCATCAGCTTGGCTCTTCTCATTTCCCCCCTTTTCCAATCAACACCCATTCCTCTCCTCCCACTCAGCACCAGCTTCCCACTCACCTCTGTACCCACGCGCCCCACCTTGTAACCTTATCCTGATGGTACCACCAGAGTTCATTAAATGAGTGGTTCTCTGCCCTCTTCAGAAGCATTCCTGAGGTGAAAGAACACCCTGAGTGGGCTGGAAGTTTTTCAAGTCTTCTCCTCAGCATGTCAAGGGGTGACATTGTATAGCCCTGCCAGTTCACCTCTGTAGGGGGTGTTCAGTCCTGAAATTAATTTGTATAAGCCCTGGTGTTAAGCCCTCTTCTTTCTGGTGCCCTTTTGCTTTAGGACTTACCTACTCAAATGGGGCATGTGGACGATATCTTACAATACACGGAAAGGTGGTTTGGGTATGTTGCAACATTGGACTCTTAAGATGCAACATGATCTTGGTGTTCAGACAGGAGAACAGTAGGTAAAAGTCTTGACTTTAGAGCCAAATTCCAGCTCTTATGGCTCTAGACCAGTGGTTCTCAACCTTCTGGCTCTTTAAATACAGTTCCTCATGTTGTGACCCAACCATAAAATTATTTTCGTTGCTACTTCATAACTGTAATGTTGCTACTGTTATGAGTCGTAATGTAAATATCTGATATGCAGGATGGTCTTAGGCAACCCCTGTGAAAGGGTCATTTGACCGCCAAAGGGGTTGCGACCCACAGGTTGAGAACCGCTGCTCTAGACTGTGGGTGACTTACATATACCCCTTTTTACCTTCAATTTTTTTCCTCCTTAAAATGGGATAGCTCCAATGAGGTAATGTTCTTAAATGGTTAGTTCACTGTCTGGCATATTCTAAGTGCTCAACGAATAGTGGATATTACCATGGGTGTTTTACCTTTCCCTGGAATTTCCACAACCGACATCCTCATAATGAAGTGTAAGTCAGGTGGACATTTTAGAAGGTGGGTGTTTTTACGGGTGAGCATCCCTACAATTAAGATTACATTTGAAAGTGCACAGGTGAGGCTATTTTGGACTTTGAGGTCTTTTCTAAAAATTTAACAGAGAAAAACAGATTGTGTTATACCTGAATATGTAAATGGCGTTTACAACTTTTATTAATTAATTTTCTTAGTGTTTCTGCTCTGCAGAATCATATCTTTATCCTCACAATGACCTCTGTAAGTGTAGACTTTGCCAGCTTCTATCCTAGTTTTGGTAATTTACATATCGTTACCCTGAACAAGTGCCACTAGTATCACATTGTTCATTTTCGTTAAATAATTTTTTATAAAGAAATATATTTTACATTTACTGGCTTAGGGATTCTGTAGCATAGAAGGGAGCTCACCCTCAGAGGGGCTCCTGCTTGTTCGTGGCAGTGAGAGATGTGTTGCTGAGCTGCCTGCCCGCCACCTCTGTTCATTTTAGAACCAGTTGAAGGATAAATAAGTAGCAGATCTGAGACTCTGGCGCACCTGTGTCAGGAGTAGAGCCCTCTTTTCTTTGCTATGCTTGTTCATATGGTTATGCCTTTCTACTTACTACTTGATACTCTATTAGCCTCCACCCTCCTTAAGTACATTTTAATCAAACTGACTTGATTCATATGTTTGGTACCTGGATTCCAATTCATTACACAACATAGGTAGTCACTTGCCAAAAAATAATTATGTGTGTGTTTCTTGAACTAACAATATCACTGTTTTTCTGATAGTTTTTCAGAGGGTTTTACCAAAAATTCAAATTACTCTTGGAAATTGTACATTTTTTAATCACTTTTTTTTGCATTACCAATTTGTCCCACCCTGCAAATTGCCCAAACCAGTATGGTTCAAATGTTAACGTTTGTACAAGCAGCCTGGGGATCTTGTTAAAATGCAGATGCTAATTAAATAGGTCCAGAGTGCGGCCTGAGCACCTGCATTGCTACTGGCTCCCAGGTGCTGCCAGTGCTGCCAGCCCAGGGACCCCACCCTGGAGGCCTTCCTGAGTGGGCTGCACCCAGGTGTTCTCCCAGCACCAACATCAACCAGATTATCAGCAGATGTTCATCGTACACCTAGAAAACACACCCTATCAGTGACTTTCCTTACTGTGATATAGAATAAGACCTGTCTTCCATCTGTGGTCATTGATCTTCAGAATGACCAGTGTGGCTTCTCCTGTTAAAGGAAACGTTCATTTTACTTATTAAATTCGGTGTTCATCATTGATGATCCCTCTGACCAGCTGAGGTCTGGGCAGGGTCTGTCTTCCCCACGAAAGAGCTCCTTGGGCCCACCACCTCTTCCTCCACTTCCCCCCACCACCCCCCGGCACCCTCGGCAGCTCTGATTAAGTTCATCACCAAAGTCGAGGATGGAGAGGGCAGGACATTTCTGATCTCCATGCAGTGAACGCCATCTACATCCTTGCTTGGCGACACTCTGCTTTTATTCAGAGAGAGCATTTGTTACATCTGTTACTGGCTCCTCCCCGGCAGGAGCTCCTGCCTCCTCACGGATTAGATGGGATTTTGCTCCTGCGGGTGTTTTCTTGCTAGTTTACTCTCCATCCCTCCAGCTTGTGTACGTCCCTGGAGATGCACTGGTCCAGCACGCGTTTCAGTAGGCGCAGAATCGCCTGGCGTTGATCATCCTCCTGCAGCTCTTCCTGGATGTGCTACCCCTAATGTGAGACCCTGAACTGACTGTGCAGCAGGAGGAGTGGGAACGGTAATGCCACTGGAATTAAATGGCCGTTAGGAAAAGCTTTCCAAAATAACCCCAAGAGCCAACTCTTTAAAACAGTGGTTCTCAACCTTGGCTGCACATTAGAATCACCTGGGAATCTTTTTTAAATCCTGATTTCTGGGCCTCATCCTCCGGAAATTTTGTTTCTTTGTTACTAATGTTGTGGCCCCACTCCATAACAAAGAAACAGAATTTCCGGAGGATGGGGCCCAGAAATCAGGATTTTAAAAAGATTCCCAGGTGATTCTAATGTGCATCCAAGGTTGAGAACCACCGCTTTAAAAGATCACTTCCCTCGCCCAACTTTTTTTTTTTTTTTGCTTTGACTATGGAGAGATTCATGAAATTGAGCTAACCATGGTGAAATAATACTTAAAATCGAAGTAGTAGAAAAACATGCTAAAGAAGGTAAAAATCATTTGTTAGCAATCAAAACCCAGTTTGGAAGAGAGTAGTTTGCTCTAAAAAAAAGAACAAACAGGGCTTGTGAGAACTCAACAGAGGTATAAAGCACATCTTGTAAGAATGTTAAAACCACGATCACATTTTACATGACTTTGGCAAAGAATAGAACCCAGGTGTCTTGAATCAAACTATAATGTGAAACAAAGAATTTCAACAGGCTTCATCAGGCCTTTGTTCTTTTTGAGGAGTGCTTTCTGGTTTCTCTGCGAAAAATGAGATGTATGCGTCTTTAATTCTATCTTTGTTTATACAGGGTCTTTACCCTCATAAGGTTAAGTATCCAGGATTTGCTCATCACATGGTTTGTAAGTAAAACACAGATGCAAGGAAGTATAGACAAGGAGAAACGTTTTGTTCAAAAAAAAGTAGGTGGAACAAATTCAGGGAATTTTAGATCTAGGATGGGCCTGATACCACCAGTAAATCTCATTTTGCAAATGAGGAAACCGAGGCCCATCATAATCTAAGGATTTGTCCACAGGCACATGTGACAGATGAGCCCCTTCTTCTGGGGCCTCCCACACCCCAGGAGGTTCCCTAGGAGAGAACAAGATACAGAATGACAACAAAGCAGGCAGCCTTTTAAAGTTGATTTAAAGAGCTAAGTGAAAATAATAATAACTGAAGTGCATTGATTCAAAGAAACAAAAATAATCAGTAAAATCTGTTTTTACAAGGAAATAATTGAAGCAAATTCCATCTGTGTCAAAATTCATATTAAACTCGGTCCCCGTGGGCACTTCCTGAGTGCAGCATTCTCTACAGACTGCGTTCGAATGATATGTAGGAGGGGAAACTCTTTGAAAGACTTAGAAAAATATTTCCAATCTGATCTAGACTGTCCTTAGGCGAGTAATTTAATTCCTTGGTGCATTTTCTTATCCATACCCTGATAATAAGACTACCTGTCTGACAGGATCGTAGTAGGGAGCCCTGCGTTGGTATCAGCCCACAAAATCATGAATGAAAGCTGCCCCTGAGGGACAGAACCTTCAGTGTGCCAGCGAGGTCGTCCCTCCTCCGCTCGCCAGAGCGCGTGAATGGGAGATAATGGCATTGGCAGCGCCGGAGCCCCATTTATAATTACACTTGGCAGTGGCTCAGCAGAGCATACCTGTTCCATAGGTACGGCCGAGCTTCCGTTCTGGTCTTGTGTGACTACAACAGGGCTCTCAGCAGGGGCGGTTTTGCCTCACAGAGACAGTGGACGATGTCTGGAGACATTTTTGTGTGTCACTCCTGGTGGGAGAGGGTTCCTGGCATTGGGTCGGTAGAGGCCAGGGATGCTGCTAACCATCCTGCAATGCACAGGGCGCCCCCCACCACCAAGAGGTATCTGCCCCCACTGCAGCAGTGCTGGGGCTGAGAGCCCTGTGCATGTGAGTGCAGTGGAGGAGTGGCTGTCATTTTCATGACATAGCAAAATTCCTGACCTTCCTCCACCTTGCTACCCATTTCTTCCATGTATTTGGCAAATAATTTGAGTTTCTACTATGTGCCCGGCTCTGGGCCACAGTGGCGGCTGCCTGAGTCCTCCTCCTTCCTGATGCATCCCCAAATTTGGTTGGGCACACAGACCCTGGAGCCAGGAGCCATGGGTTCAAAGCTGACTCCTCCCATCCATGCATGCATGACACTGGGCACGTTGTTTCTTCTCTTTGCGTGAGTCTTGTCATCTCCAGAATGGTGGTGCTGGTGCCACCTGAGATGTGATAAGGATGCTGTGCGTAAGAAACAGCTAACATGTTCGGAGGCTATGCGTGTGGTGCCTGGCGGGCAGAGAGCTCGTATCAATATCTTGGAGGTGTGGAAGGAAGGGGCTGCATGTTAACCTCATCCTGCCTGCAGGCGCCTCACGTCCACCTGTTCCCCTCCCGCTTCTCTACTCCTCTGCTCCTCTGTCACCACAGCTTTCCTCTGTGCCGCCTTCCCTAGTCCATGCCCGT
The DNA here is from genome assembly GCF_000412655.1 of Myotis brandtii. NCBI lineage: Eukaryota > Metazoa > Chordata > Mammalia > Chiroptera > Vespertilionidae > Myotis > Myotis brandtii. Next base: position 2,334,698 of record NW_005371371.1, on the reverse strand, counting down.
TCCGATCCTGTCAGTCTCCCCAGCCCCTCCAGCTCAGGATGGCCTGGCTCCATGTCACACCCTCTGTGCTTAAGCAAAGTGTCTGTGGGTCACTGAGGAAGCTAAATCTCACTAAAGAACAAGTTATCCGTGGCCTTAACCTTGTATTAAATAAGAGTTTATCAACCCAAATGGGCCTCTTAAAGGATGGATTTAGAAAGAGATCTTTGGGGGGTGCTTTTGTTTTAAGGGTTGGGTGGAACAGATAATATTTAATATTTAGGTCTTTTGGCCCTAGCCAGTTTGGCTCAGTGGATAGAGCATCAGCCCGTAGACTGATGGGTCCCAGGTTCAATCCCACTGAAGGGCACATACCTGGGTTGCAAGCTCGATCCCTGGCCCTGGTCCAGGCGTGTGTGGGAAGCAACCAATCTATGTGTCTCTCTCACATCGATGTTTCTCTGTCTCTGCCTCTCCCTTCCACTCTCTCTAAACATCAATGGGAAAATATCCTCAGGAAAGGATTGACAAAAAAATTAAAAATAATTAGGTCTTTTGTTTCTCCAACAGCTTGGGCATCATATACTAGTATTGTTTCTTATTTTATAGAGATCTTTTTTAAAGGAAAAATTTCCTGTGACATTGACTAATTCACAGTAATGATAGTCATTTTCTATACAGTTTTTATATTTGTGATTAAAGATTTAAATTTTACATATAATATTTTAAGTATATTTCTATTTGTACATATGCCATTCGTTGGATTTTCACATCATCTTGTAGGTAACGTAGTTACCTACACAAACGTGTGTGTTTTTAATTAAAGAATGTAGTCGGGATTTTTACCACCCATACTCGGATAAAAGAGAGGCTCAGAGACTTGCTAAAGAGCCCAGAGCTTCATTGTTTGATCACAAACCCAGCACTCTGGCATCTTCTTTTCCTTGAAGCCCCAACCCCCGGAAGAACCAAAGCGAACCCCGGCTTTACTGGTGTGAACATCTGAATAACCATAGATTCTTTTCTTAAGTTGAATACTTTTTAAAGTTAAAATACTGGAACTCCTGGAGGGAAATAAGCAATTGTTAGGCCAATTCATCAAGAGCCAGGAGCTATCAACTTGCGCTGCCCACAGGTCTTACTACCAAGTGAGTCCTTGGCATTAGAGATTCCCACCCAAAAAGGAACACAGGATCTCAGTGGACACTTAGACTCAGCCTCAAGGACAGCTCAGAAAATGAAGCTCAGATCATCAACTTCGTCTGCTTGCAGTTTGCATCCAGGAATCTTACTCGTCCAGAGGTCAGCCTGGGTTGGAATCTGCCTCACCCCTCATCAGCTGTGTGATGTAGGCAAGTGCAAACCTCTTGGGACCTCAGCGTGCCCATTTGTAAAGCAGAGATGATAATAAACACCTGGAAGAGGTGTGCGGGATAAATGAGATGTATGTAATGCCCATAGCCAAGGGCTTCACATATCATCATCATATTATTATTATTCCCATACTAAGATTTTATAGTATCACTGCTCCTGTTAAATTGGTTTTTTCCTATAGGAGTTTGATGTCATGCTTATTAGTTTTTTCAGTGGGACAAATTTGCACTAGAATTGCAGTGTTTGTTATTCCTAAATTTTTCATGGCTGCTTTGTATAATACCGGCCTCATTGGTGTTCTGCTGTTGGAGAACTGTGATGTTAAACTCAGACCATACTAGTAAAAGCAGTTTATCTGGTCGAAAAGGATTTGCATACATCAAGTCCTATATAGAGGGGAGAAACCCTTCCATCCATCACTAAATCTTCTCTCCATTCCAAATATCTTCAAACAAAGCAATAATGGTGTTATTTGAGGACACTTGTCCTCAAAAACAGCTGTGTAGTGCTATAGCATCCTTGCTGAGTAGCCAAATGGAATAACTTCTTTCTACAGCACATTTCAAAAGATTTAAGGGGGGGCGGGGGGGTGGGAAGGAGACTTGGAGGTTTTGTAGAACAATGTGCACCAACCCATCTTCCACCCACTTCCCCTGAGAGAAATATATGAATCACAGCACTGCAAATGAATCAGCATCAAGACAGGTGCTGTAAACTAAAGAGCATGAGTCATCTTTTTCCTTAGATACTTCACAAATAAAACAGCATTTATTTGTGGCAACTCTGTACATAAATGTTGTTTACAATGGCGTACAAAGTATAAATTTATTGTTATAAAAGTAAGTAAAATTGAAGCGTCTGCTAAATATCACTGCAATGAGTTAATATTGTAACATGAAATTTTAACAATTTAACATTTAAATAGCACTTTAACAAATAAATGATTTTCTAAAAATGATCCAATTATAAGAGAAGGCATATTAATAGAAGAAATCAACAAAAAACGTCCCCCTCCATTCTACCTTGCCTATTGTAATTGGTAAATATTTTATTATTATGTTTCCTAAGCAATTTTTTAAAGGTCAAAAATAGTTGCACATTTTTTCTATTTAAAATGTACACATTAAGTAACAGAAAAATGATCTACAGATGTTTTTTAAAGATTCATACTATTAAGGGTAATAGATTCCTGCTTATGTTATTAACCTCTATAAACAGGGTGGTTCAGAATGAGGGTTGAATGGCTGTTTCATTGTGAGTTATGAATATTCTTGTTTAAAATATGTACAAAAAATTCCACCAATGATTTTTATATAATTTCAACCATAAGATTCTGGCAGAGAATCAATTCAACTAAGGTCTTGTAAATATCACTTTTGGTGCCTCGCATTAAAAAAAGAAAGAAAAAAAAGGACTTGTTTATTTTTTAAAAGTATTTACTCAAACATGGGGGAATAATGCTGTGTTCTCAGCGCCCATGCTAGCAGACTGGCCTTTTCCAGCTATGGAAGATAGCGTCAGAACATGATCCAGAATAAACAAATATGAAACTCGTTATTTTCTTGTTGCTTGATTTTATTAGCCATACATACTATTTACAATACTCATGGGGGACAACAGGAAAAGAGTGGGAAAATAACCATTGTATCTGAATCCTGGAAGCTAATATTTTATAAAATTTACCCATTAAGAGTGTATTATATAAAAGCCAAGCAACCAGAATGATGGAATGACCGGAACAACCAGTGACTATGACACGCACTGTGGCAGCCAACCAGCCCAATCAGGGCCCCGATCGGTCCTACCCACCCGCCTGTGGCCCCTCCCACCAGCCAGCTTGGCCCTGATCAGCCCCAATGGGGGCAGCCGACTGGACCCCACTTGTGCACAAATTTGTGCACCGAGCCTCTAGTATATTGATAAATGCTAGTATGCTGTCTTCTGAGGACTACATTTATAAGTCTATATAGGTCAAGAATAGATGGGTTGGTATGTGGGGTTTTTTGGCTTTTTATATTGTGCAAGATTTTATAAACATAATAAACCAAGACGTTAGAGGGTAAAGCAATCCGTGATTTTTTACTTTAGCACTTTTCAAATTACACCACCATTTAAACTGATACACACAGTCACCAAGAAAGGTGAGCCAGTTTAACCTGAAGGGGAAAGGACTGCTGGGAAAACCAGGAATTACATCTGCTCCAGACTCTAAAAATGAAGAATTCCCTCTTTTATTTCTGCACATAGTAATTATGATCCCGAGGCAATGGTCTGTGGCCCACTCTGTGAGAAGCAAAAGAAAATCACAGGACCATGTACAAAAGGGTTAAGGGGCCCTACAAGCATGCAAATCAGGCAGTAATTTTACAGATTACAGAGGAGTACATAGAAGACAGGCCGGGAGAGGATTCCGGGATGGCTACACCTTGACAGTTCATCCGTTTTTAATCACTTCAGGGAATGTTTGGCACCATATTCAAACAGGGAAAAGGCCAAAGTGAACTCTAAAATACATTCTCAGGAATGCCACTCCCAGCCACCTCTCCTCCCATCTCCCCTCTGTGCCCCTTGCAGCCTTTGCAGTCTGTGACTGACTTCTCCATCCCTCATCGGACCCAAGCTCCTGGGGGAAGCTCTTCCCCATCACACAGGAGATGTTTAGCAATAGTCTGTGAGGAAGGCAAGAAGCCAGAATGGCCAAGGCAGGCGTGGCTATCCATTTTCCCAGCAAACTAGAGATTAGGAGGAATTAAGAAAAAAAGGAGATAAGAATACTGCTGGAGGGAAGCAGGAAGTGAGGCTACAACTTGACAGCAAAGGACAAAAAAGATAAATAAGTTTAAAAACAAAGGACTAAAAGGGCTTTGAAATCTGGGGCCATCTCCCAAGGGAACACATGCTGTTGACCTCCTTGGAATTTGCTGAGTAAAAGCACAGCAATGCTAGTCATCGATGGTCCTGATAAGCGGAGTGTTGAGAAAATGTCGAGTCACACTCAGCATTATAGAGTCCCCCAGTGAGGTCCCCAGTCTGGACCACCAGCATCTTCAGGGACCTACTGAACCTGAAACTCTAAAATCTATAGAGAATAAGCACCCACCACCACCATCCCCAAGGATTCAGATGTGTGCGCAAGTGAGAAGAAATGACTTCAGCATTCTCGTATTAAGTGTGTGTGTGCGGGGGGTGGGGAGGGGGGGCAGAATGGGTATGTTTTCTTGTATGCAGCATGATACAGCAGATTCTGGAGACAAACTGCACTCAAATCTCAGCTCAGTCATTTCTGTGTGGTTACGGCATGTTCCTTAATATCTTTGAGCTCTGCTTCTTTATCTGTGAAAATGGAAATTCCAATACTTACCTCTAAGCTTAGAAATGAAGTTTATAGGGCAACTCACACAGCATATGGGATGGCTGAGTGTTATTATAATATTCTTCCACTTATTAACCAATGTCACAAACCTAAACGGAGCACCTTCTATGTAAAGAGTACTCCAGTAAAAAAAGATGAGTAAGATTCTTACTCTCAAGGTCACAATCTGGGGCAGAGATGCAGGAGAGAGCAGGGAGCAAACACACCTAAATAATCACAAAAGAGTGTGATTATGTTATAAAATTTAACCATTAAGAGTGTATGGGTTCAGAAATTAATTATATTTCTTAATTTATCATATATAAACGCCACTCATGTTAGCCTTCTGAATTAAGGGCTTTTAGAAAGGTGTCTATTAGCAGTGGCCCACAATTGGATGTTAATTAGGTAAATACACCATGCCAATACCCAAATATACAAGAGCAGTCCCATAACCAATACTTCTTTAAAAATATATATATATCTTTATTGATTTCAGAGAGGAAGGGAGAGGGATAGAGAGTTAGAAACTTCGATCGGCTGCCTCCTGCACACCCCCTACTGGGGATGTGCCCGAAACCGAGGTACATGCCCTTAACCAGAATCGAACCTGGGACTCTTCAGTCCACAGGCCAATGCTCTATCCACTGAGCCAAACCGGATAGGGCTAACCAATACTTTTTAAACATCAGAAATCAGCCTCGTTGGTGGCCAGAAAATGAACTGCTTTAGGCCTTGAGAACTGCACCCCAGTTGATCTGAGAAGACAGATTGCCAAGCGGTGGCAATTCCTTTGGTGCTTTCGGTACGGCTGTTCCTCGATTTCAAGAGAGCTCCTGAAATGTGGGGGGAAGTGGTACCCTTCTAGGGAAGCCAATTATTGGCCAAACTCGCCACCTGTCCACGGCAATCCCACACTGGGCTCCCAGGGAGTGGCCTGGCTCTTGGTGGCACGGAGCTGGGAAGGAACTCGGCCAACTGCAGCCCAGACAGATTCCTGTGCCTGTTTCTAAGTATAGATGGCTTCCGGGATTTCGATTTTGTTTTTTCTAAACACACGGCAGCCCATGAGACTCAGAAGCAAGTAATGGAGCCAAATAAGTAGCCTCGTGGCAGTGACGTCACAGTCTCCTTCTTTAAGGCCTGGCTCTGAGGCGTCCTCCTTTCTGGGGCCACACCTTTGAAGGGAGGCACCAGCTGTGCACTGAGCCACCATGCTGCTCTTCCCGCCCCTCCCTGAACCAGCTCCTTGCTTGGCTCTGGACTCAATTCAGGATAGTTTGGTGTTAATTTAGGAAGCAGTGCTTGCCCTGGTGGGTTTGGCTCAGTGGATAGAGCATATGCCCGTGGACTAAAGGGTCCCAGGTTCGATTCGGGTCAAGGGCGCATACCTCAGTTGCAGGCTCCATCTCCACCCGGGTCTGGGAGTGTGCCAAAGGCAGCCAATTGATCTCACATCAGTGTTTCTCCCTCTCTCTCTTTCTCTCTCTCCTCCCCTCCCTTCCACTCTCTCAAAAACTAATGGGAAAATATCCTTGAGTGAGGATTAAAATAACAATAATAATTTTTAAAAAGAAGCAATACTTTATAACAACAATTTTCAACCTATGTGCTCCCAAAAAATTTAAAACTTGCAATCCCGGAGTATTTAATCAGGAGCACTGACCTCTTTTCCCTAGATTGCCAAATAAAAAATGTCAACAGCCAACACAACAATAGCCATCTGGTGTGAATGAATCAAAATTATATCTATTTTTTTGTCAGATCAGCAAAAGATATATTTTTTGGTGTGCTGAAGAATTTTAGTAATTCATTTATGTGCCACGAGATGAAAATGGTTGAAAATCTCTGCTTTATAGTGTTGAGAGTATATTTTCCCTTTTGCTGGCCCTCACCTGCAGTTATATTTATGTTTGCCTCGGGGATGTTCTTAAGACTTCCATGTTGATTGCCTGGCCCAAAATAGACTTTTTGGTAGCCCTAAATGATTATTATGTGAAGAAAACGTGAGAGTACAACCGTTTTTAGAATGAAACACCAAAAATGGTCAAGGAGACACTCAGGGGCTGGACCTGTTGAAGCTCGATTTGAATAGAATTCCCCGGGCCGTGCACTGGTGGCCACACATAAGCTAAGGAAAGATTTATGGGCAACGTGAAACCTCAGGACAGGACTTAATAATAGATGGGTCACCAAAGCCAGCCTCCACCGAAGCCAGAGCCTCGGCCGCCTGCGCCTCCTGTGGAAGCCCCGGCCGTGGCCTCTGCGCCTGAAGGAGGAGGCAGGGGTGACGCTGTGGAACTTTTCCTGGCATCTGGAGTGCCGGGCGTGTCTCAGTGCTCCAGACACTACTTGAAAAGGGAAGGTTTCTGGAACTCCTGGCACCGTAGCCTTTTCTCTGCCCCAAACTCAGAGTTTATTTTTACTCGTTGAATGAGAAAGAGAATGAGCCCTGTGCTCTGTCAGGCTCCCCACGGCTGCCACCGCTTCAGACCACGGAGCAAGATGAATGCCGTTGGAAGGAATGTGTTTATGGAAGGGGCAGTTTTTATCCGTTCGAGAGCAATGCTTTTTTACTTTAAACATGGCATAAAGCTTCTATGTGGTGAGGCAGCAAAAAAAGAAAAGAAAAAGAAAGAAAGAAATTGTTGTCCATCACATAAATGAGGGTTTGATTGGCTCCTGTATTGTAGGTTTACTAGTCTGAGGCACAGGCTCGTCTCTCACTTCAGCATTTGTGCATGATAAACTGTGTCGCTCCAACTTCAAAGGTCTGGTCTCCATGGTTCCGGGACCTCCCCTGTGGGTCCCTCAGACCAGCTGCTGGAAGCTTCCCTCCTCCTCGGTCCCTGTGCCCTGCTTGCTCTCTCAGCCTCATATGCTCACGTGCTCCCCTCACCCCTCCTGATGGATGAGGTTATAGCCTTCTAACCAGGAAGCTCTCTCCTAGTCTCCTGTCCAGAGTTCTCAACTCACCCAGTGTTTGAGCAGCGGAATCCCAGGTCCACCGTCCCTGTGTCTGACACCTCCAGCTGAGTTTACGTGTCGGCAAGACACCTCCCAGCTCAGTCACGCCATCCCTGCAGATCAGCTTCTTCAGGGAGGCCTGGGCCAGCCCTGGAGTGAGAGGAGATGCCAGTGGCCAGTAGGAGAGGCGGAGTTGAAACCTGGGTGCAGAGGAGGGTAGGGGAACTGACCACCATCACCTCTCAGCATTCAAGTTGGAAGATTGTCTCACTCTGTTTTCTATAAAGCAGTGCATCATTTGGGGGACATTTCATATCTTTAAAACACTAACAATCTTTAGCAGGCCCTGTGCCATAGCATTTGCGCACACATGCCAGCACACTCACACAGACTAGCACATACGCAGTTGACGGTGCATCCACCCTTCATGGTTTAATTGAAACCACGCAGCAATGAGCAACAGCAGCAAAGATGAAACATCAGAGTCACGTAACAGGCCATTGATGTGGTCAGCGTCACCTCCTGTAAGACTCAGGGAGACCTTCTCCGCCGCATTTGTCCTCACTGTTGTCCTCTGCTCTCCTTGCTCAAGGGCAGATGATAAGAACAGTATGCCCCACAGATTCTTCTTTGTAAGAGAAGATAAGAGATTCTCCGAGATCTGATTTCCAGGAGCAAAGTCTGACCAAGGAAACAGGCTCCTGCTTTGAGGTTCTCCTTTGGGGTACAGTACTTTTCATTCAGCTTAGGGAGATAAGGATTAGCTGCATTTGGCTTATGCAGCCATCCTTATTTATTGTGGTAAACGCTGTTTGCCCTAAACATTTCTAAAGCAAAATAATAATTAAATTTAAAACTCACTTCCTATTGACTCTTTAATCCCCTCTTGAAAAAAATCCATATTTAATAAATACATGGTAGTTAATTATACAGTGTACTTGGTCAAACCAACTCAATTTTATTAAATGCCTATTTTACCTAATTTGAAAAAAAAGTTTGGAGGACTTGGTCAGTGTCATGATCTCCATTGATTCACAAAGTACATATTGAGCGTGTCCTAGGAGCCAAGTTGTACTAGGAGCCAGGATGCCAATATGAATTAGACACACTGCTCAACTCGAGATTTGTACACTCTGCTTGAACTCTGTGGGAATCCCAGGAAGACTCTTATGGAAAGTGGGTGGCATCCCTATCTCCACAGATACCCCAACGACAGGGGGTAAGAATCTCAAAATCTTTGACATTAGAGTTAGAAGGGACCCAGACACCTTCTAGTCCTGCACTCAGATTCCATGGGTGAGAACCATGGAGGTGACACATTGAACTTAACCTCATGCCGTAGACAAGTGACAGAACTTGGTCCAGGCTCAAGTCCACAAATTGAGACCCCATTAAATCACATTTCAAAACCTCTGTATTAGGATTTCCAGTTTTGCTTTTTTTTAAGTTCATATTTAAGCTCAGCAGTAGTTATTCCATAGGGCGGTTGAAAGCCATTCTTTAGGGATCGGAGAGTCCATTCTCATGCCCTTTGACTTCACTGATGTGAATTCCAAATGACACATTCTCAGGATGCTTTCACCAGAGGAATCCTATAGGGCAGGGCTGTGTGGTGTGTGGGCCTGAGAAATGACAGAGCAGCCTGTTATTAAACTTGAGTGAGTGACCCCCATTGCCGAAGTACTCCCTTCCCATGTTATCCTGAACATTTGGAGTTGTTACCAAATTCTAATTAAACTCTCATTTTTTTATATTGAAATCTATTTTCTAAACAGCTATCTATCAAGTGGAAGATACTTCATTTCTATCTGACAGTATCTTTTTAAATTGTTTATTCAATTTTTGGAGTCACAAATAAATTATGAATTCACCAATTTGGGTAAGAAATTGTGGGGTCAAGACTTCCTATGATACTCCCTCACTCATGAAAAACTTTGTTTTTACTAGTGCTTTGGGGGTTTTGTTATGTTTGTTTAGTTTAGTTTTCATTTTGAAGAGTCTTGTTGGAGACTGTGCTTTCAGAATGCTGGCTTGGCTGCACTGAGCTCATAGCCCACTGCACACATTAAACTCATACATTAAGAAAATTATTGCAGCCCTAGCCAGTTTGGCTCAGTGGATAGAGTGTCAGCCTGTGGACTGAAGGGTCCCGGGTTTAATTCCAATCAAGGGCACATACCTCGGTTGCAGGCTCCTCCCCTACCCATGCTCTGGTCAGGGCTTGTGCAGGAGGCAGCCAATTGATGTGTTTCTCTCACATCAATATTTCTCTCTGTCTTTCCCTCTCTTCCACTCTCTCTAAAAATCAATGGGAAAATATCCTCTGGTGAGGATTTAAAAAAAAAATCATTGCAATATCTACAGGGTCTCTGAGCTCTGCCACTGAGCAGGGATGTGACTTTGGTGAGTAGCAAAAGAACTGGAAGCATCTACTTCCAAATTAGCAAAATGGGGACAATCAGAAAACCTTACTGGATAGGAGTCACCAGATCCGCCGATCATTCTTGAAGTGCCCTGCAGCTGGTACTGTTGCTGCCCTGCTGTTACCAGTGCAAAATGTTTAATAATAGTAATATGCTAATGACCGCTTAGTTAAAAGAATTTCCAGAGAACTGACCATGTATCTCTTGTCCGAGTCGCTCAAAATGTTCATAAAGGAATTGGCTCTACTACTTACTAGCTCATGGCCTTGAGGAAATCCCTCACCTCTTGTAAGCCTTAGGTTTTAATTCTCCAAATGGAATGGTAATAATGTAATAGGTGTTCAAGGAAGATAAAGTAATCTCCAGTATCTAGTAAGTAATGGTTGTGACCAGGCTCCAGAAGGTATTCAATAAAGTGTGGCTTCAACCATCCTGAGAGTGGCCCATTTCACTCTCAGTAGGCTGTGTTTGCAAGCATGGTTTGGTGGTTCTCTTCAGCTTGCTAGGGAAAGTCTCATTTTGCTGTTCTTCAGTATTTACCTTGAATTTCTTAGTCCTCCTTATACTTCCTTGTGTCATGACCATCTTTGTATGCATTTCTTCTGGAATCTTCTCTCTTCTTGCCCTCACACATACCGTGGAAACAAACATCTGAGTTTTCAACAATAAATGGCAGGAGGTGAAGAACTTCAGATTTGAGATTCTAGACAAAAGAATGGTGGGGTTGAACATTGTGAGAATTGAAGAGTAAATAGCGATCAGTGAGCCCTGGCTGGTGTGGTTCAGTTGATTGAACATCGTCCCATACACCAAGAGGTCACTGGTTCAGTTCCCACTCTCATATCAATATTTCTCTCTCTCCCTTTGACTTCCTCTCTCTCTCTCTCTTAAAAATCAATAAAATGGTGCCTTAAAAAAATCAGCAAGAAAACACATCAGTCAAAAAATCATCAAAAAAAAAAAAGAGCATCAAAAGAAACCAATTTGAGGAGCCCAAAGAATTTATTCTTCCCCCCATATGCCAAAGGAATTTGAGTCAATTCAAAGAATGACACTGTAGTTGAAAGATCACTATGTTCAGGCCATTTATTTATCTCTCAGGTGTCGGGGAAAGGTTGGTTCAGCATGGAGTGAACCAGGACAAATGAGTCAGATTCTGAAGGAACAAGAGGAGATGGGATTAATAGGAACAAACAGGAAAGGAGAAGGTCAAAGGCAAAGTCATAGTCCGGAGGGCTTGTGAGACCTTCTGCATGTTCATGTGCCTAGTATGCAAAAAATGCTTGTGCCCTGGCCAGTTTGTCTCAATGATTAGAGCATTGACCCACGGACTGAAGGGTCACAGGTTTAATTCTGGTCAAAGGCATGAACCTCGGTTGCAGACTTGATCCCTGACCCCGGCAGCGGGGGTTGGGGGTGAGGAAGAGATGGGGAGGCCAACCAATCGATGTGTGTCTCTCTCTGTCTCTCTCTGTCTCTCCCCCTCCCTTCCACTCTCTCTAAAAAAAAAAGAAAAGAAAAAAAATCAATGGAAAAAATACCCTCGGGTGAGGATAAACAAAACAAAAAACAAAAAAAAATGCTTGTGAATTTTCCACCCAAACATGTATTGTGCAGCAGATGGCCCCCGCCCCATGCAGTAAAAAGACCATATTAGCACAACGCTGTCTCATTCCTATTTCCTCATGGGATGCCTGAAAATCCCCCACTAGAGTTTCTTCTCTTCTTTCTCCCTCTTTTCTAATTGCGGTCAAGAATAATTATTGGATTATTTCCTGCCCTGGAAGCCGTCTGGTCTTCTGTGGTCTCCTCCACACTCCCTCTTTCTTTAACTATATATGAAGTCCTAGATAAAAAGGAGAGGAACTGAGACAGTTTAGTAACCAAGAGAAAGAGAGTAACGCTAAAGATGGTTGCGTAAGTCAGTAAGTACGGGAGGGCTGATAAACAAGGAATCCAAAGGTGATTTCCATCCCAGACATGTAGAGAATTTCCAGGAAAGACTTACAGCCAAGAGAATTCCCAATCGTGAATCACAGAGATGTTGGTGATCCCCACCCTGATGGTACCCATCTAGGGAGATTCACCATGGCTGTGCTACCAACAGCTTCAAAATCCCTTCTAGCCGTATAAGTTCATGAACAATAATGAATCAAGTTAACCTCATGTGATTCTCTTTTGTACTATAAAATTGAGCCTTTTTATTCTTCTAAAAAGCTCATTTTGATGACTCTTCAAGCAAAAAATAAAATTAAAATATCAAACTGAATCTTTCACTGGCTTAGTTTTTTAATGTAAATTACTCTCCCACCCAAGAATTCTTTCAAACACATAGAGTTTTTAAATGGAAATATTTGGATGTGGAAATTATGTTAGGATTACTATTTTATGGCCACAATACAGAATGATGTAAACCTTATGTAAAAATGAAATTATATTTCTGTTGAAATACATTTCAGTTCTTTAGGTAATAAGGTTTTTAATATTGAATTTTAATTACTCAATTGTCAGCTATACTTTCTGCTATAATTCTAGACAATTTCAAGAGAATCTCACATAAAAAATTTTAAATAAGCCTTTATTACATGACTCAGATACAATGAGATTCAAAATATCTTTTCCCAAAACATGACTGTGGGACCCCCTAGGTGGTAAAAACCTTGATGCAGAGTATTAGTGCCTCCACACTCACCATATCAAGGGCTTCCTACACTTCTTCATGCAGAAAAATTAGACAACAAAAACCAAAATAAGAATTAATATTGGAATTACCTGTGGACACTTATTTATTGGTCTTTTTGGCTTGGTTTTCTTGTAGGCCTCTGGGTTAGGAATCTTATTACCCCCTTGACATCTTGGTAAATGAGTAATATTTTATAACCATTATTGAACAACAGCAAATACACTTTATATGCATTAACTCTTACAACAAGCCAATGAAGCGGGTTGCTATTTTCTCCCTAAGATGAGGAAACTGAAGCCAGAGAGGTCTTTCAGTAATTTGCCCAATGTCAACTGGTTCTAACCCAACCATTCCAACTTAAGAGTCCATGCTCTGAAACACTGCCTTTTGCTGCCACTAAGTTAATTTAATATTAAGTATTTACCCACTATTTTCTCACCATTCCATCCCCAGCAGTATTAGGCCCCATAGAGAAATACAAATGTGAGAAATGTGGTTCCTGCTCCTCAAGAAATTAAACACAGAATTACCATATGATCAGCAATTCCACTTCTAGGAATGTATCCCAAAGAACTGAAAAAAAAGGAACTCAAACAGATATTTGTAAAATCATATTCCTAACAGCATTTTTCACAATCACCAAAAAGTGGAAGCAATCCAAGTGTCCATCAATGAATAAATAAATAAGCAAAACATGGTATATCCACATAGTGGAATATTATTCAGCCTTAAAAAGGAATGAAGTACTGATACATGCTACAACAGGGATGAACCTTGAACACATTATAGTAAGTGAAATAAACCAGACAGAAAAGGATATGATTCTACTGATATGAAATATCTAGAACAGGAAAAATCTAGAGACACAAAATAAATTAGAGGTTACAGGAGCTCTAAGAGGGAGGAATTGGGGATTGTTGCTTAATGGATACAGAGGTTCAGTTTAGGATGATGAAAATGTTTGGAAATAGCTATGGTGATGGTTGTACAACATTATGAATGTGCTTGATACCACCAAATTGTGAGGGGGCAGGCCGGGCTGAGGGACGCCCCCCCTCCTCCAGTGCAAAACCGGGCCTCTAGTTTTACATAATAAAAATAAAGTTTAAAAAGACTTAAGAAATATGATTTCTATCCTAAGGAGCTTACAGTCTACTTAGAAACATAAAATTAGCACATAGGAAATGACCTAGAGCCTAGTTAACTGTGAAGCTGAGTAACATACACCAGAACAGTAGAAATTATTTTTAAAAGCAAACATCTGGGCTAATCAGCGCAGAACACTGGGCCTGAGACCCTAGATGACACCAGAGTACATTCCAGGTGAGGATGTGCCATGAGCAAAGGAATAGTGGCAAGAATGAGATGAGCTAACTTTGAATAGAGGGCCTTTAAATACCTCAAGAGTGAGCTCCATGCTGGGCACAGTCAAGAGCCATTGCAGGTTCTTGAGCACTGACCTGACATGGTAGAAACGGTGTTTTAAAGAAGCTGATGTAGTGATACCTGGTTCGGAGTTCATTAGAGGTTGGGAAGGTTGGTGATACAGGGCAAAATCAGACAAAGAGTAAAAATCAGGCAAAATCCAGGCATGGTGAGCTCAGACCTGAGCAACATGGGGCCCTTAGGTGAGGAGGAAGAGAGAGGAGAAATGCTTAAGAAGGAATAAAGAAAGCTTAGTGGAAGATAAGCTGGAGAAATTGGGGTGGGAGCATCAGAGAAATAAGAATGTTCTATGAGCTGCAGAAATCGGAAAAAAAAAAAAAATGTCTGAATGAGGGAAATGGTAGTTGATGACCTGGTTAGGAACAGGTTGGTTTTGAACTCTGGGGCAAGGAGCAGGCTGAAGAGGGACAGGGTCCTATGCTGCAGCCTTGAGAATGGATACGGAAGGGTGGGTGAGGGAGAGGCCAGCCTCAGCCAGCTGCATGCAGCCCTCTGTCTTCATTTACGGATGTTTACTAAGAACTTGCTACAGTGTGCTAGGCGGGCAAACAGACATGGCCACTGGCCTCTGGGCACATGTGTTCCACTGTGTAGCCAGGAATTAGGCAAATGCACTATGAATTGCTAAACTGACACTCTGGGGGAGTGCTTAATGATGCTAAGTTTGAGAGATCTGCCTGGGACAGGAAGATTAAACTGAGAATGGAAGGTAGAGGAGTGCTTACCGGAGCCAATGGAAGAGAGAACTGTCCGATAGCAGATGGGCATAGCTGGAGGGCAGAGCCTGATCCAGAGGAGCTGACATGGATCATGCTGGGGTCAAAGGCTGGGTCTTTCTCCAAGGAGTGAAGGGAAACCATTAAGTATTTTAGGCACAAAGTTTACGTGAACAGACTTGTTAAAAGGATCACTTTGACAGTGTAGAGAGGTTGAATGGACTGGTCGGTGCTTTGATAGATCGTCACATGCTCATGCACACAAAAGACGGAGAAAAATATTTCACTTCCCAGTCAAAGGTCTTTCCCTGATCCTGCCATTGTGTCCTGGACTGTGGATGTTTCCTGACACTCATCACAGACTAATTGACCCACATCCCAGTCATGCTGACATATATCCACTTCTTCACACGCTCAGTAACACAAGAACATCTTTTGATGCATAACTCAGTTCTCTGGCCAACATTCAGTTCCTTGTCCTCTCCTTGCTACTTGCCACATTTCACTTAGCCTTTTCCCAGAACTGCTGATGAAGAGGCATTCTCTCTCTTTGATCAGATGGTGAATTACTTGACGTAGGCTTTGCTAGCATAAGATGCAGCCCAGCCTGGCCAGTATGACTCAGCAGTTGAGCATTGACCCAGGAACCAAGAGGTCGCCTGTTAGATTCCCGGTCAGGGCACACGCCAGGGTCTCAGGCTCAATCCCCAATAGGCATGCAGAAGGCAGCCGATCGATGATGTTTCCCTTTCATCAATGTTTCTATCTCTCTATCCCTCTCCCTTCCTTTCTCTCTAAAAATCAATAAAAACATATTATTTTTAAAAAGGCAGCCCATCACCTAATAGAAACATCCACATCAAGAGTTCTGGCTCATCTGATACTCTCTACACAGACCAGCTGGCAACACCTAACCTCTCTCAACCACCACAACTTACTGACATAGGTTTGGTTTTCAATTCATAACTGATTCCAAGTAAGAGAGAACTCATGGAAATGGAGGACGCGTGTTGAGTTATCCACAGCTTATTCTGGAAACAGGCTGCTCAGTGTTGGCAAAGGAGCCAGGAGCTGGAGAGTTCCTTGTGGTCAAAATTCTCTACAAGCTGCTAGATCTCCACAGGTTCGGTTCTGGGCCTGGGGAAGTGAACAGTGGAGACATGTCTCTTCAGGGAAGAAGGATCTCAAGTCAATGAGTAAGGTGACAATTAGGATAGTCAGCCTTCCCCTTGAAAATCCCCCAGGAGCCTAGAGATTATCTGAGTAAGCGAAGCCAAACCAGCCCTTCCTTCAGTGTTGGGACAGCTCATTTTTCCTTCTGTTGAGCACTGTCTATAAGTAACTGCAACTGTCGTGTAGGAAAGAGAAGTTTTAAAGAAGATAGTTTCATTCATTGTGGAGAGATGCTCTGTATGAAAGGCATGTGGGATACTTGTGTCTTGGGCGGAATGGCAGGGAAAAGTGTCCACACAATTTCAATAGGTGATATCTATCTCTATCTCTCTATCTCTCTCTCTCTCTCTCTCTCTCTCTCTCTCTCACACACACACACACACACACACACACACACACACACACCCCTCATCCTCCTACCCTTACTTTGCAAAGTTAAATGAGACTGTAACACAGTTTTTCCTATAATGTTTATTTCACCTTTTTGAATGGAGTTATTATATCAACTGAATATAACGCTTAGTTTATAATGCTAAGAATTTCGCCCAACAAAAAATGTCACTATCGATGCTTTTGATCCAAATCTTTAATTCCACCTGAGGGATATGGAATCAAATAGATACTAAGTAAGAACCCAAAGGAAGTAAAAAATCCTAATGGAAATTCTGCTAAAATAAGTGGAATGTGCTCTCATTTCCCTTCTATTATTTTTAATGGACTTTAGTTTTTACAGCAGTTTTAGAGTTATAGAAAAAATGTGCAGAAAGTAGAGTTCCCACATACCCTCTTCCTACCTCCCACCCCCAGTTTCTCCTGTTGTTAGCGTCTTTCATTAGGGCGGTCCATGTGTTACAACTGATGAACCAGTATTGACCTTCCATTGGGTTTTTTAATGGGAATCTGTCTTTGGGGATTTTTGTGATTAAATCGTGCAGATTGAATGGGATTTTTAACAGCCAACCTAGTGCTGGTGAAAGCAGTGGA
This sequence comes from Myotis brandtii, assembly GCF_000412655.1. Lineage (NCBI taxonomy): Eukaryota > Metazoa > Chordata > Mammalia > Chiroptera > Vespertilionidae > Myotis > Myotis brandtii. Next base: position 2,317,601 of record NW_005371371.1, on the reverse strand, counting down.
CGTCTCCCTCACTCTGTAGCTAGAGGGTCGTGGTGGCTCCCAAACAAGCGCATTTGCTCCCAGAGTACCTCTCACTGTGGAATTTCCCGGACTTCAGTGAGGGGCTCTGCATGCACTTGGACAAGCTCCAACAGCAATGCGATTGGCCAGCAGGAGGTTCTATGGAATAGAATTGTTTTCTTTTCTGGAGAACATGTGCTCATGACTCTGGTTTGAATTAGTAAAACATCAGACATACTTACCCACCCTTCTTCTTTTTAAATTACTAGTGATCTCCAAAAGATAAGGGCTGAACATCTTGTCCTTAAGTACTGTGTCTAAAATTAAGCCATTTAAAGGCTTTTTAATATACTTTTATTGATTTCAGAGGTGAAAGGAGAGAGATAGAAACATCAATGATGAGAGAGAATCACACTGGGAATCAAGCCCGTAACCCAGGCATGTGCCCTCACTGGGAATCAAACTGGTTGACCTCCTGGTTCAAAGGCTGATGCCAACCGCTGAGCACACCAGCCATTTAAATGGCAAGCCATTTAAAGTTTTAATAGAAATAACTAGGCTGACCCTTTTCTCTTAGAAGGTTTCCAATTCCTAATGATAAGATAAATGCAATGTCGATATTTCAACAATTGCTATTTCTTTATGATGAAGAGCAAATATTTGTCTTCCACCATATTTTTAAACTATTGAACATGTCAAATTGTGTGCTCAGAGAGATTTTAGAAAAAGGTCTAGGAAGTATGCAAATGTTCTGGGACTTGATTTTGTTTCAAGCCCGAGCATTGAATTCCACAAGTCCCGAGACTGCGATCCTTCGGAGAGCCTGGGTTTCACGAACATGACTAATACGAGGTTCTTTACAGCCTTACCATCCTTGGTCATAATGCTGCTCAGGGCCCGAGCAGGGCTGCCAAGACGCCAGCATAGCCCTGTTAATATTGCATGACAGTCAGAGATGTTTTTTTGGAAAACGTCCTCTGCCCATTGTTTATGCGCCCCCTTGATATTTGTCTGAAGATAATTTTGCAGTCAGTGTACTTACAAATGCGTCAGAAGAGTCTCGGGCATCTTCTTACAGAGTTTCTGCCATATGCAACTTTGACAGGGAATTGACTCGTGCCAACCCGGAACTAAAGAACCCCTCGTGGTGTCAGAGGCCACCACTTTGTCTCCCGAGTGGCTCCGTGTCCCTGTCAAGTAAATGGAGTTTCAGATCATTAATATTTATGGACTTGATTCAGGAGAAAACGTAAAAGAAAACTTTTAAAAATGAATTTCTGATTTCTCATTTTTCACTGAGTGAGGGATGAATATTTTTACATTAGTCAATAGTTGAGCTTTTTTTTTTTAATTTTTTAAGAACATTGTAGGCGGCATATTTCACAGCCATGGAAAAGCAGGAATTTTTTGGAGTAAATGAAAACTGGAAGCCGGAAGTGTCGGCTCAGAACGGAACTGTCACTTGCACAATAATGTTGCCGAAGGAATGACGGGTCACTTGAACTGTGGCGGAAAGTGATCTGCAATAGTTATACCAACTCCAAGTGGATAAATAGTCCTTTGTGGGCATAAAGGAAAGTGAGTGGGTTGGTGTGGGGCAGGAGAAAGAGTCAACTGAGAGAGGACATTTAGAATAAGGCTTTCACACCATGTTTTTCTTTAGTTTATTTCTTGTTTTGACTCCCATAAAAAGATTCCCTAATGTTAAATTTTAACAGCTCTCTAATTTGAAAAAAAAAAATGGGCCAATATTTGCTGGAAGCAGCTGTGTCAAACCTAAGAAATAAGCTATCCAGCCTGGGAAAATACACAAACTGCAGCCTCCAACAAAAGATAACCTCCCCATTAAGTATTTTAAAGGCTTTGATGTTATTTTTAGAAAAGCACAAAAATCTGAATAAAACATCGGATTTCTTTTTTTTGCTTCGGCTTCCCTTTCCTTTTCTTGTCCCTTCTCCTTCTTGGTTGTTCCATTGCTATTTTTATGTAGTGTACTTTGGGAGCAGGGGAATACAATGTGAGATATATTTAAGTGCAACTCAAAATAATTAAAATGCATATCTGTTATGAGATAAGCTCAACCAGCCTATTGAAATATCAGTAAATATAAATCAGCAAAAGACCAGAGATAACAGTTTAGATTTAGAGTCATCACTGGCCTAAGGAATAGAAAACAAAAATCACAGTTGACTAGATCCACACCAGCTATATCCAGCCCAGAGGCAAGTCAGACTAGTAAGTCACCTAGTGAGTAGTTTCGAGACCACCAACCAAATTAATTTAGGTTGGCTTTTTGAAACTCCATGTTAAAATAAAATTTTTCCTTAATGGTCTAATTGTATGTATATTGGCTTACTTGGGCGTTTTATAAAAAGAGATCAACCACAAATCCCTGCCTGTTTTTAGCTATAGGAACTTTCTTCCTTGGCAGTAAGATAGAGAGAATGTATTCCGTTAGCTATTGTAAAGGACATTTAAGAGATAGCCGAAGGAAAAATAAAAAAGAGAGACAGGATAAGGAAGGATAGAGCAGGGGGAGAGAAAGGCATGAATACTTATTGCACTCCCTGTCCTTGCCCCTCAACTCATGGACTCCTCACATAAACACTCACTTTGTAGATAGCGAGCCTCCAGTTCAATCACTTGACCAAAGTAACACAGGGAGGAAACATCAGAGTAAGATAAAAAAGTGTCCTTCCCATACACCCTTAAACTATGAGGTTGAAAATATAGTTGTGAGCTTATGCTCATAAAACAACCAGAGAACCCTACCAGATGTTAAATAATAATGACAGATTAATGCTAGCACTTGGGGCAAAAGGGAACTATCCCATCTTGACTTGGTCAAGGAATAAAGGAAAAGTCTAGCTTTACCCATAATGAGTTTTTAAATGACTATTTGAATTTGGTTGGCCCTACGTCTAAGTCTTGCATATCTGACCCATTCTACCTATTTTCTTTCCCACAAATGACAAATAACTAGTGTGTAGGGTTCAGCCTAGGTCTTGTGAAACCTTTCATTCTTCAGATGCATGTCATTCCCTGGGTGATGCAATTCACTTTTGTGAAACCTGAAAATATTATAACTTTTCAAAAATGCTTTCAATTTGGGAGGATTTGCCATGAAAATGTTTTGAAATGTAAATTCCCACACAGCTATTCTAATTCATTGTCATCTGACTATGGATATCCTCCCAAAAAATGTATACACACTTTAATAGCTGATAACTCAATTTTGAAAATGAAATGTATTTTAATAAACACTGCCTTTATAACTATTCAAAGTGCATGTATACATTTGGGAGGGAGGGGAGACACCCTATATTTGCAACCTGCGGTCTTCCTAGCAGGAATGTGAGAGGCTACCTGCTTCTTTCAGAAGGATAAAGCATCTTGTTTGAAGGCCGGGAGAAGGCGGGATTATGAGTGAGGTTTGCTTTGGTCACAGCTTTTGTAGCTCAATAATTGCACAAGTTCCCTCTGTGAGATGCTCAACTAAAATTCTTGATGACTTTAGTCATCACCGTGAGGCTAAGAGAATCTAATGTTCTTGAATTTGTTCCATACTCATAATATATTCAGTAATCATGTGTAATACTCAGACAAATTCTCCAAAACATGCCGCCAGCTGTGTTTCTAAACTTTAATAAGGTTTGTGTGTTGGCTATTCCTGCAGCCTCATTAAACAGCCAGCCAGCCAGGATAGTAACTTCCATTTTAATTCATTCAGATAATACTGTGTTTGTTTGTTCTGTCAACCTAATCTTTTTTAGGCCTTTTGGAGAACTATTTGTCTAAGTAACAAAAGTGGGAAAGTTCCTGAGAGATGAGAAATTTAAATAAGATTTTAGACGTTTACTCAACATTAATTCCACTTTATGGCTTTTGAAACTTTAGTCCCTCTCCCCCCCTAATATCATACAAAATGGAACTATGAGAAGAATTGCAGGTCAAGTTTCATGGCTCTAAAGTTGATTAACAAAACAATGACAGTAAGAAAAGTATGGTTCCATAGGTATTTCAACATAATAAATTCAAAATTATAATTACAGAGCAGAAAACCCCGATATTTTAAATATTATTCACTGACTTGTTCTCTGGGTTCTTGCATGTGACCTTTATTCATCAATGTTTGTATCAAACACACACACATTAAAAAAAAAAACAGGATCATTATCATTATGACTATTACATCATTTTCCAAAGGAGGACAATGTAATTACTGAAACCTGTTTTACACTGTTTATAATCAATTAGATTAAAGAAAAAGCCCTAATTCTGCTTCAGTAAATGGGGGAAAAAAGAGTGATTCATAAAACAAACTGTTTGCAATGATTGACCCAGATTTCCACTCCTATAGGGGTTTTCCTGTTCACGTGCACAGATTCTGAGTTACTCATGGAGGCCTCAGGAGTTCAAGACTTTCATTTTGGGAGTTTCAGCAGAGAACTATTTAGGAGGGGGAAAATAGTCTCACAAATAAACATATTTATTAAAAAAAAAAAACAGATGTAGCTCTTGGGGCTTCCAACGCCTCTTAACAGAAAACATCTGCTGGACTTCCTGAATTTTTCTAAGACCTTGAGAACACACCCACACATTTCCAGTCTTCTTCCTAACTTTTGCAACTGCTCACTTTTGTAGCTGACCGTTGTTCCATCCAAACAGTTGTTCACTTTTGATTTTATTAAAAGTTCATTATTCATTTGTTCATTCCACAGATACCCATTCATTACCTACGGTTAGTTGGGGAGCAAGGGAGAAGATGAGAACACGTGTACGGGTAGCATTGTCAACACTAAAACCTCGTTTGTCCATAGGGTGGTTTTGGTGTTTTTTAGTGTTAGCCTTGGCTTTGCTCAAGGAAATAAAACCAACTCATTTTAGTGTGATCCGAGTCCTTTGAAATGAAGAATACAGTAATTACAGTAAAATGAAGTCCAGCATATGTCATACACATTTCAATGAACTGTTCGTCATGTAAACTCCAGGGAACCTAGTTTTATGTGTTTGAAGAGACAATAGGGTTTTGTTTCTGTGTTTGCCTGCACACAGAAACTAAAACAAACAAAACTTATTTTTAAAAAGCTTCTTCAAAGTTCGAATTTTGGTTTAAGAAAATGTTCAGCTCTGTGACTTTCTAAGTAGCTCCGTGTCATTACAAACTGAACTGATGCTAATCTCAGTCTACTCAAGGTAGTTCACTCAGTCGATATTACTTATATTTTAAGGAGTTCTTTTAGTCTAAAAGACCTTAAATTGTATCTCTGCTATTCAAAGCAAAAAGTATAAGGTAGCAAGACATATGATGATGTCCTTTAATTTCTCTTATTTAAGCTAATTGTCTTTTTGTTATATATATTTTAATTATAATGTTGGCATACAATATTATATTAGTTTCAGGTACACAGCATAGTGATTGGACATTTACAGATCTTACAAAGTGATCGCCCCGATAAGTCTAGTAACCATCTTTCACCGTACAAAGTTGTTACACTATTATTAGCTGTAAGCTAATTTCTTTTTTAAGGTAAACTTTCTGAGTCAATGGAGCTCTTTAGATCTGAACACCTATTTGAAGGTTCTGCTCTTCCTGTGGAATGCAAGGTTTATCAAAATCAATATATTTTAACTTTTTATTTAATTAATACATGCAGCCACCCACTGCGTACAAGACTGTGGTATGGGTGAGAGATGCTCATTTGAATAAGGCCTGGCGGCCACCCCCTCAGCTGGCACCAACTAGCGGAGGACAGAGTCGGAAGCTCTCCTAGCAAAGACAGAAAGTGTGTGCGGGGCAGGTTGTGAGTGTCCTGATTGTGGGGACACCGAGAGAAGCAGCTGGTCACCAGGGAGGGCCCTTGGACGGGCTCACCATTGGGAAGTGTGTGCTATGGGAAGAGCAGGGGTGAGGAGCAGCACCTTTCAAGGAGCCAAGAAAGAAACCCCTGAAAAGAACATGGAGAACTAGCAGTGGAGAGGCAGGGGGGCAGCAACGGCAGTTACCCCCACAAAGGAGAGGTGTGCAGCGTCAGATGCCTAGGGAACACAGGGGTGGAGTCAAGACCCTTTTAAATACGGGGTTGATAAGAGAAAGTGGGAAGAGGCAGGAGCTGGGGGAGATGTGGGCTGCAGGAATTGTAAAATTCCTGTAAAATCCAAATGCAGCAGATTTCATCAGAGATCAAAAAGATGAATTATGATAGGGGAAAAAATGGTCTTTGTTCAGAGGACCAGCAGGGAGTAAATAAACAATGGAAGATGCCCTAGAGGTGAATCTCTGTAAGACCCAGCAGTGCGGACCCCTGGGGTTTCATGTATGGGTCCCGGAAATGCCCACTGGACGGTACCAGGTGGGAATCCCAGGAGAGCGTATTAGGTTAAGACTGCCACCTTCCCACCCCTTCCCACTGTCTGAACTGGTGGGGACCTGTCTCCCTCACCACCCAACATTTTCCTAGAAGGGCAAAGAACTTACACAAGGAAAGAGGAGGGGCTACAGGACTTGATGACTTCTTAAAGCAGCAGGTATGAGCCAACCCAGGACCTCTTCCTGTAGTCCAGGCTCATCGCCGGCTTCTCTGCTCTCTGCAGGTGAACATGGGACACACTTTTTGTTCAGAGAGATGGCACCTGTGGCTGGGGAAATGAACAAGTTCTAGTTGAATAATTTATAGATCATTTGAAATCACCTCATCATTTTCCACCCCGTAGGTTCCTGGGGTTTTCTAAGGGGAGGGAGACTGATGGCTCTTCCCACCAATTAGTGGCCTTTGGGCTGCCTACCAGTCAATGTGCTCCTAATGTCTGCTCAGTACTTTCATGTGGTTTCGGGGTAAGAGCTTGGGAGGGTGAGCTAACAGCAGCTAAAGAAATCAAAGCCCATGCATAGTTGGAGGTCATTTTCTGATGAATCACCCTGAGAAGGAAAAACCATGTCAGCCTTTTAGCGGTCACATCCCTGCCTCCTGAATTGATTCCTGGCGTGTCAGATCGTAGCTTCCAAGTATGTGCTACTGTTTTACAAGACAAAGAGGAATATTTGGCTCAAAGAAATCCAGCAGCTAATAAATCTATGACAGCATTAACCATAAATCCCAGATGGAAATCAGACAGCAAGTCGTCATGTACAACCAACAGTGTGTCTGAAATCAGAGAGCTATGTAAGTGGCTGCAAGGAGCAGATATCACCCGTATAGACATTCATATCTCCCTTGATCTCTCTAGAAGTAGGGAGAAGGGGTGTATTCACCAAGCATTCACTGGATGCAGGACACCCCACAGTCCTGGAGATACACCTCCAAGATTTGCATGCTGTGTGAGCTCAAAGAAGTTACAGTGGAACCAGCAACATGCCAGTACATTAGCAGAGATATACTGCACACAATGCCATTAGCATATGGATACCTCACTGTTGCATGACCTACTCTAATGTGAATAAAGCCCGAGCTGTCTTGGGGCATCCAGGTAGAGTTAAATTACTGTCCATGAGCATGTAAGGTTATTGTAATCTAGTTCAAAATTTAGAAGTGAATGCTTCATTGTTTTAATTTATTAATAAGCCAAGATGCTTTTCCTACTATTTTGCTAAGTGTTAACTTCTAATGGAGTCTTCAATTTTTATTCTTTCTCATATATTTTTTTCCACTCTCCATATTCATCACACCTTCTCAATGTATGAAGAAATGTGTGTATGTTTTCCCTACTCAGCAGTAGTTCTAATTCCATTTATAAACAGTAAACACTTGAGGATCAGTGAACTGCTTAACTGGGTCTTATCTGCTGAAAGGTGAAGAAGGACTAACGTCAGCAGTTGCCTCTGTTGATCAGGAGCTCACAGAGGCCCCTGGTGCTGGCGCTTGGTGGAGACGAGACGGCCGATCTCCTAAGGTTGCTGCTGTCCAGACAGGCCTCCAGATAGCCTCCCTCCTCCCAATCAGGTGAGGTCGGGAAGAGGACAGAGCGTCTCCATGATGCAGCGACTCTCTGACATATGACCCAGATGAAGATGGGTAGGGACAAGTTTGATTTCAAATGATTAGTGTCTAGTTTCACATCCCAGCTGTCTGAGAACACCCTCTCTGTTCCAGGTGTAGCAATGAGCTTGGTGGGTAGTCTAGATGCGCATGGAAGTGACAACATGCTAGAGAAGGGCTGGGAGAAGGCCCTGCCTTGGAGACTGAGACAGGATCAAAGAGGAGCGGCATTTCATTTCCCATCACCAGGAGACTGGAGCAAAGGCCGCTGTAGAGAGAAGGAGAGCATTCGCAAGTGGTGGAGACATGAATGAGGAAGGGGGCAATCCCGTGACCAAAGTGGAGGGTGGGAAGGAGGCGAAACTGGAAGGCAGCCTAAGCCCCACATTAGCTGTGGGTGAAGGGTTGCAGTGTGAGAAGGAGACAACAGTGTACCCCCCATTGTAGGTTTGGCGTCTAGATTGATGTTTTGCTGTGAACTGAGGGGCTGAGAAGGGCTGGTCACTGTTCTTTGGTTTTTGCTGGGAGCGAGGCTGGAGGAAATGAGATAAGTTCACCATCAGATGTGCTGAGTCTAAAGTGTCTGAGGGACATCTAGGTAGAGACATCAGGCAGGGAGATAAGAATCGCCTTCCTCGAAATGTTCCCTGGTGCAATTTACCTCAAACTAGAGGGTGCATCTCAAGAGTGCTTAGGAAAAAAAGAGCTAATAGCTAAACCCCCAAAGAAAACCAGCCTTTTACAGAATGGGGGTGAAGGAAGGAGGCCAAACAGAATAAGTCAGAGGTGTACAAAGAAACTCCAAAGAGAACCAGCATCCAAGAGAGGAGACTATTTGAAGAAGGGGAAAGAGACCACCCCGCTGGGTGCTGCTAAGGCTCTGGAAGCTGAGAAAGGCCCTCACAGTGGAAATTGTGTCATTGCTGATGGTTGAGGGGAGAGTTTGTCCAAGTGCCCAGGCAGAAACCCTTGCCCTGGTTTGAGGTGTGAATGGGAGATAGGAAGTAGATTTGGAATGTGTTCAAGTTCTATCAGATACAGAAAAAAATGCTCCCAATCAAGATGCTTCCCCAAAACCACACTCAGAGGTGATGTCAGGACAGCTGGGAGCTTCCCCGAGTGCTGCCATTTCTCCCTCCCTGTCAGGGCTGTCTGTCATCACCGCTGATTCATAAAGCATCAGCCCCGCAAAGTACTCTGTTTGGGCCATCGTCAGGTCAGGGATCTTTTGGAGTGAGAAATAGGAATGTTTTAGTGTGAAAAACCTTCCATGTGGCCAGGCATAGATGCAGAGAGAAAACTCTAAACACCCTCGGTGTGTTGCTCCTGCCTGGCTGCACACCACATTCAAAGAAGGACCAACCCAGAAGGCCATGATGATGATGGAGAACAAGACACACACACACACACACACACACACACACACACGGCAGCATCTTACAAAGGCATCATGGGTGAGGCTTTCTGGAGGTAATCCCATTAAGAAGCTGAATTTGTAATGGATAAAAGACAAGGTAGATATTCTAGCCCCCAAGGAAAGCAAGAATTTGCCATGCTTCTCACAACCCTAATCAAGGTCTATACTTCAACTCTCTCCATGATTGCTCCCCACTGATGAAATGAACCGTGTGCATCTTCCCTTGTCATATGTGCTGTCATAAGATCTGTGTAGAACCTCAAATGCACAAGAAGCATATCAGGAATAAATGTGTGCCTTGGAAGTGCAGCTGGACACAGTTGTTGCTGCTCATTCTGTGGATGAAAACTGCTATTTATTTTTCCTACAATCAATTTGTTGAGAAGAACTAATGTTCTGGAGGTTGTTTTCGCCCCATGTCATGAGAACAGTACGCCAGCTGAGTCACTTCTCTGGAATGAATGTTAATGTCATTTGGTTTCCTCTCGCCCAAGACCTTGGGTTTCTTGTCTGGACAAATGAGCCATCCATTATCTTTCCACCAGACTGAAAAAAGATCAATTTCTCGTGGTTTGTTGTTCCTTTTTTAATTGCGGATGTGTGTTCAATGTCTGTCCAAATACTCGTTCTACAGCGGGGATTCTTAGGAGGGCGTCCAGGATGTCCAGATAGCCATCTACAGCGTCAAGCCCAATGGTGAATGCCAGTCCTTTGTGAACTAGATTTAACCCTGACAGTGGGCTAAAGACTAGCTCACATCCACGCTGTTGCTCACAAGCATTGCCATCATGTGGCTCTGACTTATCAGTAGCTCCAGAACTTTCAACAATGCCCTAAGTACTATTATTGATAATATCTTTGCAAAAATACTTTGAAGAGCAATTTCCAAAATGTTACTTTTAAACATGTAAATCAGGAAGACTGGATTTTGATCTGGTGTTACTATCTATCATTTAACCTTTCCCACTATCAAACTTCCAGGGCAATATGGAATATGAAAAATTCGTGAACTGGAATGCCAGGCTGCTCACCACTAGCTTGCCGTGTTACCTGGTCCAGGCCACTTAGGGCTCGTCATCCTCATATCCAAAGTTAGACTAGGTCTTTCTCTAGGATTTGCCCCCAAGCTTATCATTTCATGCATCCATATCAAATATATGTACCTTATGGTGGTTCTGACATTCTGAGGGTGTCTTCCAGCTCTGCGCAAGTATATTCTGGTTATTGGCAGACCACCAGCATCTCTATATTCTTGGACAGCCCCCTATGATTAACTAACATGGAAGTCCCTTCACCACCTGATTTCAAGACTCCTGCCTCTGATGCTAACATCTCAGTTACCCCTCTAACACCCTTCCCTCCATGAGTTCCCACCTACCATCTTCTCATCCATGTCCTTCACCATCTCTTTCAATGATTTCTTTTTTCTCACACTTACTCTAGGAAACAACTACCATCCTATCTCATACTGTCTCTCCCAACATCAAATTAGAAGTCACTTTTATACCTTTTTAATTTGTTCACAACCAATAGCTACCCATTCAGACCTTCCCTCCTCTCCAGGAGAGTTCTACCCCCATCAGAAACAGCCAGTGGTGTGTACTGCCTTCCTTTTCATTCCTCAGTTCCATCTGAAGTTAATGCCTGAGGCTCACCCCACCCAGTCTTCTTAACCAGAATGATCTTCTCCCTGAATGAATTTGTTCTCCCAGGAGGTGTGCACTTGATTTTCTATAAACTTCCCTGTACCTGAAAACGTATTCTCTCCAAAATCCTGCTAAACCCTTTGTTCAAGAATTGCTTGACGATTCAATCTTTTTATGTAAGAAAAGGTCCACAACCCTTCAGAAATCTTTCTAATGCAATCTTTCTTCAACAAGAACTCTATTAATGGAAGCCAGAGAAAGCATAGATTATGAGATCTATCTAACTATTCCACCAGTATTTTGATAGTTCAGTGTTTTAGCCTACAGCTCCATCCCCTGCCCCCACCTGCACCCCAGGCCTCCCTTGCATACCTTTTAACCAGAGTTGCTAAAAAGTAACAGAACTGACTTGTTTGGGTTTCACCTTCTCTTTCTGCCCCGGTCACTTTCTAGCAGAAGAAGGATTAATAAACCGTGAAATGGCCACCATTGAGCAGCTGTTGGGTTACAGCAAAGAAGCAGGTTCTTAGATAATCTCTGCAGGATGGTGACTAGGTCTGTTTTCCCTAAACCCCAAGCATACATGTGTTTATTTTTGTCAATTTGTCCATCTGCTTTTGGCTCGATTATAGCTTCATGAAGATTAGTCAAAGAGATATTTTCAGGGTCCAAAGTCATATTCATTACGCAAGAGATGTTCATGTGCACAGTGACCATGCCTTCTGGAACTGTTTTAAAAAGCTGGGTGTGCGTCCCCTCCTGTCCAAGCTAGCTGAGCCGCTCATGCCACTGTAGGCCTCAGTTTCTTCACCCATAAAATGAATATAAGAACAGCACCTACCTGATAGAGGTGTTACAGGGATGAAATCAGTTTACTTTTGGAAAGTGCTCCAAACAGTAAATGCTCTAGTCTAGAAATGATAGTTGCTCTTATAACTTAGTCCCACACAGGGATCAACTCCAATAACTTGATCGCTATCTCTTAGAACTCTGCACTGGGCCTGGGTCTAACAGGTCCTCACATATCTATATATATTTAGGACATATTCCTTTGAGCAAGTCAAAAGGAAATGAAATTATAAAATAATTAATTATTGAGTGAGTTCAGCCACCCTTTAAAAAGAAAAATGGAATTTGATATGCTCTTTAGACACCATTGGAATTCTGCAATCAAAATTTTCATCAGAATTTTCCCCATGGGAAGTTTGCTCCCCATGACAACTGAGGGATCTGCCCTCTGTTCCATTGAGGGGTGACATCATAACCCAAAACAATCACAAAATATTTGACATTGCAAATCTGAAGTCAAGTGGGGTGGGTTCTTTGCTCCCAAAGAATGCAACTGACTGCCATCTAGTGTTGATCAGGAGAACTGCAAGATATTCCTTCTAGTCTCTGCTTTCCTTAGACCGAGAATATAAAAGGTAATAAGAAGGTGTCTTTTTGTTGATAGAAAGTTAAAATTTTATTTTAAAGCAGGTCCATGTAGTAAGCCTTGGGAAATCTTCCTTTTATAGCTTTTTCACAGACCCGTGTTAGCCAACTCCCACATTTTCTCTATAACCACACACCCTCCTGAGTCACGGTAGTTTCGTTAAATGGCTTAAGCATGTTTGGCGTATCACCGACGTTTGTCCTCAAAATATCTTGGTTCAAATATTACCAGAACTAAATCTCCCGGAGGAGGGAGTCCTGGCATTCCAAAGCCGTTGCCTCATTTCTTCGCGCTTGATTTCAGCAGATCATGTCTTGTTTGTCTACCAGGTCCTAAGCCCGATTTTGATAGGGCCGGCACTCCCTGCCACATGTCTGGGTGGTCCTTTTTTATGATTGCATTTTAGAGGCCTGGAAAGCATTCTCTCTGACAATGCAGACGGAAAGAACCAAGTCATCAGGTAGACCCAAGAATCAGAAATCCCACAGGTCGGCCTGGGGACTGGAAAGGAGCTGAGGTTATGAGAGACATATTTTCACATAGTAAGGTGACTTAAGGAATTGGGGGGATAGAATAAGAGGGTGGTAGCCCTCCACAGTGTTATCCACTGAAGCTGGGTTCAGAAAAGGTTTAGAAATCATGAACAGCCCGGCCAGCATGGCTCAGTGGTTGAGCGTCGACCTATGAACCAGGAAGTCACAGTTCAATTCCTGGTCAGGGCACATGCCCAGGTTGCGGGCTCGATCCTCAGTGTGGGGCGCGCAGGGGGCAGCCAATCAGTGATTCTCTCTCATCGTTGATGCTTCTCTCTCTCTCTCCCTTTCCCTTCCTCTCTGAAATCAATAAAAATATATTTTTTAAAAAGAGAAATCATGAACATATTACAATGGATATGAAAACTGCCCTAAAAATAGGACACTCTGGCCTTTTACTTCCATGTGGGAAAAACCTGAATTTGGAGTCAGTCAGAACTAAGTAATTGTAGCACCCATAATTCATTTACTTAACAGGCAGTTAAATGAATTTACTTAACATAACACTGGATCATGTTATTATGTATGTCAACTGCTATAAGATGCTGGAGACTGAAGCTCAAATGAGGCATGTCCCAATGTACAACACAGTGAGTGCTGTGATAAAAGCAAGTTGAGGGAGCATCTAATCTAGTTCCTGGGTCAGGAAAATGTCCTCTAGTGCCCCTGGGAGTCATCAGGCAATGATGGCAGGAATGTGCAAAGGCCCTGAGGTACAAGAGAAACTGACCCAATTGTCAGGAACTCAGTTAGCCTGGAGCAGAGTATAGGCAGGTGTGTGGGAAGCCACAAGTGGGCAGGTCATGCTAAAACCCAAGATGGAAGCCCCCATTATATATGACTCCAGCAATGTATCAGAGGGAACCACTGCCCCCTGAACTGGATCTAGGATTAGCAAACAGGTAGAAACTGTTAATCAGAAGGAATGAGATTAGTAGAAGAAATGAGCACTGCAGACCTAGAGAATGGCTAAGAGAACAAAACTGATGACACCAAGTGCTGACAAGCACCTGTAGCTCTCTTACATTGCTGGTGGGAATACAAAATGGAACAGCCAGGCTATAAAACAGTTCTGCAGCTGTTTGTTTTTGTTGTTGTTTTGTTTTTAGACAGGAAGGAAGGGAGAGAGAGGGGAGAGGAGAAACATGGATGTGAGAGAGATACATCAATTGGTTGCCTCCTACGTGAACCCACAACCTAGGTATGTACCCTACTGGGAATAGAACCTGCAACCTTCCGGTGCACAGGACAGTGCTCCAACCAGCTGAGCCACACTGGCCAGGGCTGCAATTGTTTTCCATAAAGTTAAACATACCCTTTCTGTATGACCCAGCAATCCCATTCTTGCCTGTTTATAAGTACATCCACACCAAAAAACCATACATGAATGTTTAAAGAGCCCAATTCACATTCACCAAAAACTGGAAGCAATTCAGATGTCCTTCCACAAGTGAATGGGTAAACAAATTGTGCTAATGGGGCACAACAAACATGCCTCAAGGATACAAAGGACCAAACGGTTGGTACACAGAAACGGGACAGAAACAGGGCGGGTGAATCTCAAATGCATGATGCTGAGTGAAGGAAGCCAGGCTCAAAGGATGACATACTAGATGATTCCATTTGTATGACAGTCTAGAAGAGGCAAAGCCACGAGGCTGGAGAGAGAGATCAGTGATTAGCAAGGGAGCAGCTCAGGGGATTAAGACAAATGCAACTCTGAGCACTTTTCAAAACTCACAGAACGATACACACACACAAAGTGGTTTTTATTGTATGTAAATTTAAAAGTCTTTAAAAAGAAATTAAAACACTAAGTAACTTTAATGAATATAAAATAACAGATAAATGAGTTAAAGCCAAGGAAGGCGGAATAGAAGGGAGAGGAGGAAGAAGAGGAGAAGAGTGATAGTCACACCTTTTCTAATGACAGCGGATTTGGAGCTCTATTTACAACTTGTCCTATTCAGGAACATTTCAAATAAGAATCTGTGCACCAAAGCCAGGTCAGAATCTGCTCTTGCTCTTAACCTTTTCTTTCTGTTGGCCAATTATTTTTCGTAACAGACCAATTCCATACAATGCCAACTTCAAGAATATTTTCTCTCCTGTGACTCTGTTTAGTCTAAATGCAAGATAGATGTAACTGTTGGTTCTGTCCCTGGTCTATGCCACAGATGCTAAAATGTCATTCTCAAGGGCTCCCAGCCTCGTGGACAGTCACAGCAGGATGGCCAATATTTGGAAGGCCATGCTCACCATATTTCCTCTCGCTCCTTCCATTAGTAGGCAGCATTCCCTGGGGTGTTGACCAATCCCTATGTACAGAGCTCCCCACTGGGCAATGACAGTAACACAGTCATTAGAACACGCAATCTCTACTGTGAGTCACGCCACACTTGAGTATAACCTAAGAACATGACCTAAGAACACCAGTAAAATATTGGCACGTGCATTTGGCCCATGAAAATTAATAGCCTATCATTGAGGCCATAAATATGGACAGCTATTTGATTTACCTGTAGCTTTATGATTTGGGTGACTCAGGAGTTGCTGCCTGTTGTAGTTGCCACTTTCTAAACATATAAGTATAGTCTGAAGCCACCCTGTGTTATTAACTCATAATGACAGAAAGGTTGTTTGATGATGATCGTTGATCTTGTTCTATCCCATGTTGACAGCTCCTAGTTAGAGTGTTTCATACTTAATGGGAGGCCTGACAACCAGAGTTCTCTGTGTGCCTCCCGTGGCCCTGGAATCTGCTTCTTCCAGCCCATTCCTCCCCTGCCAGCTCTGCTCCCAAAAGCCCTGGCTCATCCACGTTCAACTCCGTGTCTTGTTGGAGGACAGGAGGCTTAGGAAATCAAGTCCGTCTGTTAGGCAACGGTTCACCTTCAGGCAAACGAAATGTATTTATTGCCGCAAGCACAGAGGCAGTGAAAGGCTTTCCCAGAAAATCAACTTTTCCGGCATATGCCAAGCAAAATCACATCCAGGCTATAAAAAGCTTGGCCTCACATTAGTCTCAAAGCCATTGAGTGGGACTGCCCTTGGACAGCCTGTTTTTAGAATAAGGGGCAGAGGTTTTCGACTTATGGGTCCTGTGGGTGGAGAACCTGAGATGATACATTTTTATCTGCTTTAAAATGTGACTCTGTCCAAGTCAAATCATTTCCAATACAACTATAACCAGAGCGTCTGAGAGTCACGGAAGACACCTGCTGATCTTTGTGGGGGTTTTTTTTCTGAAAAGCATGCATAATGGAAACTGGTGATGTCTTGGGCTTATTTTCACTCGTGCGTCTAATTTGGTCCTGGCTCCCTTTGGGCGGTGCTGTTCTGTGGGCTGTGTGCTGGCCGGGTCTCATTTCCATTAGGATCACACCCACACGGACCAGATTCCAAACAAGGAAAGCTAGGTCTCGATTTCTTCAGATTTATTCATTTCTCTGGCAGACATTTTTAAAAGGCATTTGGCTAAATGTTGTTTGTGGGTCTTGTTTTATTTTAGTTTTTAGTGTCCACTCTTCTTCCTTTTCTAAATATTATCTGTCGTAAATTCACTGGTAAGAATGTATGAAAGGGATCTGGTCATACCCAATGTGACCATGAACCTCAGGCCTTCTCTTCTTAATCTTTGCCTTCACCAGACTCCTTTTGTGGTTGTTAGTGTTTAGGTCGAGTTTATTGAGGCATCATTTATGTGTAAACCAATGACTATTGACAAATGTATACAGCCATGTAACAACCACCCAAATCATGATATAAGACAAGC
>NW_005371371.1:2296486-2300744 GCF_000412655.1 Myotis brandtii | reverse complement strand
CCGCCCCCAAGGTTTCCCAGTGCCCTTCTCAGTCAGTCCCCTCCCTCTGCCCCACCCCTGGCAACCACTGACCTGTTTTCTGTCCCTAGTTTTGCCTTCTTTAGAATGTCATATAAATAGGGTGATCGCATCATATCACATAAATAGGACCAGAGCCTTTGAGTCTGGCTGCGTAATTCGTCCTTGTTACACATGTCAGACAGTGTCTTCCTTTTTACTGCTGACTAATGTTCCACTTTATGGACATACCAGTTTGTTGCTTCACTTGTCACCTGATGGACATTCAGGTTGTTTCCAGTTTTTCACTAAAATAAATCAAGCCGCTGTGGACATTTACCTACATGCCTTCCGGCAAGTATATGTTGCACTGTATAAGAAACTGCCTCCGTTTCAAAGTGGCCACCCCACTTAGCCTTCCCAGCAGCAGCGAGCGGGGGAGCTCCCTCCACCTCCTCTCCAGCACTTGGCATCACCGGTGTTTTCTCCGTGCGTCAGCCATTCTAGTGGTTGCAGTTATATCTTATTGTGGATTTAATTTACTCTCTCGATGCTTAGCATCTTTTCGAAAGTTGACTTTCCACTCATGCATCTTCCTTGCTGAAAGCTCTGTGGAAATCTTTTGCCCCCTTTTTTCATTGGGTTGTTCATTGCCTTGCTGATTTCTGGGAGTTCTTTCTATATTCTGGATAAAAGTCATTTATCAGATATGTGTTTGTAAACATTTCTCCCAGTCTGTAGCCCGCTTTTATGTGTTACTGCATCTTAAAGATCACACTTATTAGTCTTATGTTTTCTTTGATGGCTTGTGACGTTTGTGTCTTAGCTAAGAAATCTTTGCCAATCCAGACTCACGAAGATTCTTCCCTATGTTTTCCTCTAGAAGTATTATAGCCTTAGCTCTTACAGTTAGGTCTATGATCCATTTTGACTAAATGTTTGTAATGGAGAGAGGTAGGGTCAAGGGTTATTTCTGTACATATGGTGGATGTTATTTTCTTTATGTGGACACTAGTCCTACAATCTGTGTCAGGTAATTTTAGAAAGCAACAATTCCAAAAGCCCATATAATTTTGCCTCATAGAAGTGGAGTCCTTAATTTAGAATAGTACCCAGGGCAGGGCTAATGTTTTGTTATGTGCTAAATAAGAAGCTTTAGGTAAAACAGCACATTTAACATCAGCTCTGCCTGTTCTTCATGGAGGCAGTCATCCATTATTTACTGATACTTATTATACGTGTAACAGCCTTTACATATTAGCTTGGAATATGGTATTAATTTATCCTACCAAGGTCATCAAAAAATTATTCACAAATGCCCATGATCATCCCTAAGAACAATGACCAGTTCTAAAGTTTAGATGGAGGAATCGTCTTCCTGAATCTTAAAATGCAGCCCTTCCTGCCTTTGGAGCCATTTTACATATTTTCGAATGTGTGTGAACAGCTCAGAGGATAAGCTGGGAATTAGGCTGGAATCCCCTGAGAGTCACCAAGAATTGCAGCATCAGAAGGCCGGGAAGGTCTGGAACACATCGTCAACAGCCAAGGAAGGGAGGGGCCCCCAGGAGACTACAGAGGATATGGGGTGTCTGGTGGGACGCCCAGTGCCCATAAAAGGGGAGGCAGGAAGAGTAAACTTAGGAAGGAGAAGGGATTTCCTAGTATTCAGATGTTGGCCAGTAACTCATGAAAAGCTTATTCTTATTCTACCAGGAAAACCCTGTACTGTAGATTGAAAATCCTGATGTGCAGTGAAGCAGGTTTTATCCTTGGAAACATCTCGCTTTATCCTTTCCTGACACATGAAGCTCCTCTTACTTCCCCACCCAAGGGGAGTTGTAAGGTTACTAAACTATGAGTGCAAACAGGCACCACCTTGGGGTTGGATCAGTGTGAAATTTCTTGGGGCCCCGATTAACCATATCTTCTGCCTTTGCTTTCGCATCAGAAGTAAATTTTAGCGTTATTCCACCCGTGCACATATCCAATTATATTTTGCCCCTTTTGCAGAAGTGAAAATTCTAAATTCATGAAAGCTTAGTAAGTGTCTCAGGACTTTAAGTGCGTTCACTCCACAGCCGTGGTATTTAAGCAATGTGCAGTCAAGTCTGGACTCATTCTATCCACTTTTTCAGACTTCGACTTCCAAAACTGACCCCGGGCATCCCACACATACTCCAGTAGTGATTTCAAAAGGGAGGAGGCATTGTGCAACCTTCCACCCTAACAGTGATCAAAGTTCGTTCTGTCTTGCTGCAGATATCACTGAAGCATAAGACTAAGAAAATTGTAATTAGAAATAGCATTTAACAGACATAAATATTTTCCTCTGTCTGACTCAGGAAGCCTGGCCTTCCTTCTAAGAGCCAACTTCGTACATAAGATACTTTTCTTGTTAAAAGATACCTGTCGGATGTGGGGAGGTGGAGGAGGATGTAGGGGAGATAAATGGTGATGGACAGAGTCTTGCTGACTAGTGTCCAGATGATGTATTGTAGAACTGTGTGCCTAAAACCTGTATCATTTTCTTAACCAGTGTCACCCCAATAAACTTAACAAAAAGGAAAAAAATTAAAATAATAATAACAAAAGATACCTGATCCTCCTATGAGAACATCAGAAAGGGAAGGAGGATAGGGCCATGCCATGATTCTCAAACTTCGGTACGCTTAAGAAACCTGCTGAGGGTCATGTCCAGTGCAGGCCAGGAGGTCTGGGCTGGGCCTGAGACTGCATTTTTCTCAGGGTCCCAGGCGGCTGACGCAGCTCATGGACCTCACTTGAGTAAGAAGGCAGGGGTCCTCAAACTACGGCCCGCGGGCCACATGCAAATACAAATATTGTATTTGTTCCCGTTTTGTTTTTTACTTCAAAATAAGATATGTGCAGTGTGCATAGGAATTTGTTCATAGTT
This sequence comes from Myotis brandtii, assembly GCF_000412655.1. Lineage (NCBI taxonomy): Eukaryota > Metazoa > Chordata > Mammalia > Chiroptera > Vespertilionidae > Myotis > Myotis brandtii. The sequence goes on along the minus strand of NW_005371371.1, from coordinate 2,297,830 downwards.
TTTTTTAAAACTATAGTCTGGCCCTCCAACGGTCTGAGGGACAGTGAACTGGCCCCCTGTTTAAAAACTTTGAGGACCCCTGGAAGATGGGGGGCTTCAGAGGCAGCCTCACTCCCCAGTCCTGATGGCGTAACAGTCAGTTCTTCCTCTCGAACCTTCCCAAGCCCCCATTGTCCCTCCTCTCACAAGTGAGGGAGATGCCTGCTTTATGCATTTGTTATGGGGATGACATGAGATGAACCATTTTTTTTAAAAAAAAAATAGCATGTTTTATTAGAACCACCTCAGAAGGCCATTAGAAGAGGAACCATTTTTAAGAGCTGTAACAGTGCTTCATCCCAGAGGACACACAAGTAAATGCTACTTTTCATTATCCTGTTTCCTAGGAAGTAACACATTCACACAAATCAAATTCTCTGGTGGGACGGGGCATAGTCTATGGTCCGTTGGCTTTCAAGAAATTCTTTTGTGCAAATTCTTTTGTTGAGTATAGTGCAGGAATTTTAGGAGCGTTGGTCACCCAGGAGCTTTTGAAATTTATGCAAAAAAACATTTAAACTAGAGTCCTATTCTTTCGGGGCTAATTTTTATTTTTACATCACTTATTACAAAAGAAAAGGAAGAGATGGAAATAACTTTTCCAATTGGGACTTTTCAACTGAGGGTGGAAGTTGCTAATGATGATGACTAATTAGCACAGAGGGAAATCCTCTTTATTTACCTGACCATTGCAACTGCTCTTGACAAACACACACAATGCCAGCATGGGCAGGATATCCTTGGGAAAGATCTCTGTCCCTAATGGCCGAAACATGCATTAGAAGGCCATTGGGTCGTGACAAAGATGTTCCCTAAGTCCCAGCAACTAAGGCTTGAACTGTGGCAAGACTGAGTTCAGTCCCAGAGGACGGGGCTCTACTGCGGATTCTCTCCAGACTCTTGCTGGCCCTTCCCCAGGCCGGAAGCTGGGTGGAATTTTGTGAAATGTTCCATCTGTCAGAAGCTCAAGATGTCTCTTTAGAATGACACCGACTTCACACCCACTAGGATGGCTATAAATTTTTTTTAATGGAAAATAACAATCTTCGACAGGGATGTGGAGAAATCTGGCACTCTCACACACCGTTGGTGGGAATGTAAAATGGTGCAGCCACTGTGAAAAACAGTATGGCAGTTTCTTCGAAAGATAGACATAGAATTGCCATAGGATTCAGCAAGTCCACTTCTAGGGACGTACCCAAAAGAATTGAAAACAAGGACTCAAACAGATACTTGTGCATGCATGTTTCTAGCACTATTTACAACAAACAAATTGTGGTCTATCCATGCAATGGAATATAATTC
>NW_005371371.1:2248061-2296470 GCF_000412655.1 Myotis brandtii | reverse complement strand
GGGGAGGGGGGTGAATGGGGGGATAAGGACACATATGTAATACCTTAACCAATAAAGAAAAAAAATGAATAAAGTACTGATACATGATCATTCATGGATGAACCTCAAAAAAAGTGTAAGTGAAAGAAGCCAGACAAAAATGGTCATATAGCATACATATGATTTCACTTATTTGAAACTAGAGGCCTGGTGCATGGATCCATGCACAGGTGGGGTCCCTCTGCATGGCCTGTGGGGATCGGGCCACAGCAGGCGGCTAGGGAGGAGCCTGAGCCGGGGCCTGTGCCGCACCACTCCCGCTCATTCTGGCCCACTACGCCTGCCACAGGCTTGCGCCCAGTCAGTCCCAATCGGGAGAGGCTCGCACCACCACAGCGGTGCTTGCCAGCCGTGAGCCCAGCATCTGGCACCCATCGGTCAGCTGAGCTGCGCTCCCATTGTGGGAGCACACTGACCATTGGGGGCAGCTCCTGCATTGAGTGTCTGCCCCCTGGTGGTCAGTGCATGTCATAGCAACCAGTTAACTGGTCGCTTGAGCTTTTATATATATAGATATCAAGAATGGATAAATCCACAGAAACCAAAAGCAGATTTGTGGTTACCAGAAACTGGGGTGGGGAGGAACAGGGAGTGACTGCTCAGTGGGCATGAGGCTTCCTTCCAGGATGATGAAAATGTTTTGGAACTAGATAGAGGACATTGTGAATGTTCTAGAAACTGCTGTAAAATGATTAGTTTTACATTATGGGAATTTCACCTCAATAAAAAGAAATAATTGACAACTTGCTCCAGAAAAGGGAAGATTAGCGTTTTATTCCAAAAGTCAGACTTCCCATCCAAGACTTTATGGGTATAAAGAAGTTTACTGACAATGGAAGGAAAATGAGTACATGATGTAGTCACTTTCCTCATCAAAGAAAATTGAGGAAAGGTTAATGAGTGCAAGACAAGAATGTGGCTTTTCATCGTTAAGACATACATTCCAATTTGATGAGCAGTGCGTGTTCCCCTTAGTTGGCTCCATACAGTAATCCCCTGGATAGAGATAAAGTTTATGGACAGAAAAAAATGACAGTACTAATGAGGAACATTTTATCCCCCAAAGGACACTCCCTGTAAACACTGACAAGCCTCATGATGATTAGGGAACGTAAGGCTTAGGGGCATGGTATATGATCACAGGAAGGCTATATTCTGACAGAGCCACAAACAAAAAAAAAATGAGCACAACTGGGAAAAAGTCATAAAAACCAGGATCAAAGCATATTTTGTCCCCAAACTTACAGCAGATGTAGCATACTAAGACCCCTGACTGGAATTCGACGAGCGTGAGCCTGGGGTATCGCGTGTCCAAGGTCAGAGCTGTCTGTCTTTGACCACAATCGCCCTCAATTAGGAAGCCTTATTTTTATCACATTCTTCAAAGATATTAAGTATATTGGCTTTGCCACAACATAAGATACTACCCTCAGTGACTGCTGCTTTCTGCGCTGACTGGACTCTTCTGGAACATGTGGAGGGTGGGGCAGGAGAACTCGCTATCTCTAAAACTCTGACCTTGCCCAGGGAGATTCCTGCAAGTCCCCTTTGTCTGAGGAGTCAGGGGTCCCGAGCTTGGGGAGAGGTCTCATTCACCAGCTGAAACCTTAATTTCCATCAGTTGCTTCCACCCCAAAGCAACCTCTACGCCGGTCTGTCTGTGACATTAATGCTGCGGCTTGGCCTGCATTTTGAAGTTGTTTGCTTCACCTCAGCTGTGTGGAATGTTGCAGACAGACTGTAAACATTCTGTAATGACTAAAAAACTCTTTAGCTGCACCGTTTATATAGGAAGAGTTACTTGTAGGCAATGGAAGAGAAGACTAGAAGTAATGGCTCAGTCCCCCCTCCATCTAAAGCAGCGGTTCTCAACCTGTGGGTCGACACCCCTTTAGGGGAAGAACGACCCTTTCACAGGGGTCGCCTGAGACCATCGGAAAACATGTATATAATTACATATTGTTTTTGTGATTAATCATTATGCTTTAATTATGTTCAATTTGTAACAATGAAAATACATCCTGCATATCAGATATTTACATGATGATTCATAACAGTAGCAAAATTACAGTTATGAAGTAGCAACGAAAATAATTTTATGGTTGGGGGTCACCACAACATGAGGAACTGTATTAAAGGGTCGCGGCATTAGGAAGGTTGAGAACCACTGATCTAAAGGCAGATGGGAATTTGAAATGTGAAAGCACATCGGGCTTAGCAGGTAAAGGTTCTTTATGGTGAGTAAACAGCAGACTTGTTCATTGAAAGAGGAATCAAGACATAGAACTTTATTTTTCATTTAAGTGAACCTGGGAGGGTTCATTAGAACATTAACTATAATACATAACTTAGTTCCATTAATCAGAGAGATAGAAGCCCCTTTTTAATCTTTTTACTTTTCTTGTGGTAAAACATACAAAACATAAAATTTACCATCGTAACCATTTTCACACAGTTCAGTTGCATTAAGTACATCCACAGTGTTGTGCAAACATCACCACTTTCCATCTCCAGATCTTTCTCATCGTCCCCACGGAAACTCTGCACCCACTAAACAATGACTCCCCTTCTCCTCTCCCCATGCCCTTTCGTCTCTATGAATTCAGCTGCTCTAGGAACCTCATAGAAGTGGAATCACACAGTATTTGTCCTTTTGGGACTGGCTGATTCACTTAGCATAATTTCCTCAAGGTTCATCCATGTTGTAACGTGTCAGAATGTCCTTTCTTCATAAGGTGAATAGTATTCCATCATATGGATGGACCACATTTTGTTTATCCACTCATCTCTCGATGGGACACTTTTGGCTATTGTGAAAAATGCTCTAGAAATATCTGTTCAAGTCTCTGCTTTCAATTCTTTTGAATATCATCCCATATCTGTTGTATGCATTATATTGGGGTAGAGATTAAAATCTTAGAAATTTGTTTGGAACTTTTTTTATATGCTGAAAGGACTTTTAAAAAAAAAAAAGTAAGTTGACTGTCTCCAGTGCAATAGTATCATCATTTCGCAATAGCATCACTTTAGTAAATTAGGATTATTTTCTCTTTACATTTAATACCTTTTTCCTTTAAACTCTGTGAATTTTTTTTTGCCAGAAATCACTTTGGGGCTACGGTGGCAGCAGATGGTAGTTTACATATAATGTTCTCTGAAGATCATCGCTCTTTGAGAATGAAAAGCATAGTTTCCAAAGCAACGTGACTGAAAGTGCTCATTCATTGCTATTAACTGTGGAAATTGAATGTATGTTGTTTCTACAGGGTCAGCCCGGGCAAGTGGGCCACCAGGGATACACTGGGCCCCCAGGGTTACAAGGATTCCCAGGACTGCAGGGCCGCAAAGGTGACAAGGGTGAAAGAGGCTCTCCCGGGAGCATAGGACCAAAAGGAGAAGCGGTACGGAAAACTTGGTATTTCCTCTCGTTTTATGGAGGGCAGTGGGTGTGTTGACCTTCATTAAATTTGTTTACCTTCTTTATAGGGACAAAGAGGCGTTTCTGGATTCCCTGGTGCTGATGGAATTCCTGTAAGTTTTTTGTTAAGATTAGAATTTTAAAACATTGTATGCATGGGAACCAACACGTTTATGACAACAGCAACATCTTGAGCTAAACCTGCTTTTTTGTTCATCACATAAAATTTGTGGGGCTACATGTGGGTCTTTTTCTCCCGGAATCCAGTCAAATGTTGGACAGACTTTTTCCCTTGTAAACGTTCTTCTGGACTTGGCTTCAGAATGGAGGAGACTTTGCTAGAACCGGACAGTGTTATGTAAGGAAAAGCTAGAGCATCGCTCAGATGTGCTCGCTAAGGAGCCGGTCTCGAAATTGTGTTTGAACCAGAGAACAACCTGAATATAAAGTAGCACAGCCAAGAACGTGGACAGAATGAAGCCCTGCTGGACATTTGTGCAGCTTCTCAGATTCTTTGTAGTAACCACACATAAACGAGAAGAGGAGGCATGGATTATCCATGAGAAAATCTCAAAATGCCATAAAATGTGTTTTTCTAACCTAGTTTACTTTACTTCTTGTGGCATAAAAAAATAAACAAAGCAGCCTGACTCACAGCCTTCTTCACAGGGGCCCGAGAGCAGAGTTCCCAGGGCCGGCTTCCTGCAGAGCTCCTTCTCGGGAATAAATGTGTTTATCACACATGCAGACCCACCCCATCTGTCTGCTGCTGACGTTTAAGGATCCTCACCCATATGCACAGATGTCTGCACCCTTCCCCTGCATATACATGTTCTCTATCACCATGCTCACACACGCACACACACACACACACATGCATGCATGCATGTGCACACACAGGGAGAGAGAATCTTCAATCTGCACAAGTAGAGCTGTCCCCTTGCAGAAATAGAGAAAGAGCCTGAGTGGAGAGTCATCACAGAGAATTCATACCTTTTCTTCAGATTTTAGCTCCGCATTCAAGAATACTTTTGCCACAGTAGAAGGAAGCAGTCAGAGCTAAAGAAGGGAAGTTGTGATCACAAGACATGAGACCTACATGGCCAGTGATCCTAAGTGTCACCTGAATGAGGCACTCAGATACGTCAGTTACAAAACATGCAGCTGTGAACAAATAAGGAAATAGCATTCACATTGGTCAGGATCTTGCGAAATTGGCACAGTCGAAGAATCTGCAGATTTCAAGGGTTAAACAAATAATAAAAGTATTTTTCTACCAACGGCCTCAAACTAAATCGCCCATCTTTTTTTTTCCACCCGTCTTTAAACTACTTTCTTGAACTATTTAAACTGTTTATCATATTTTTGCTTCCGGAAGTTGAAATCTGATTTAAATCTGAGTGACATTATGGAAAAATATTGTAACTAATCTGTATCATATTTTAATTCATTTCTGCACTTCATACTCATTGAATATCAGATGCAAATATTTCACAAATAAGGGAGTAATCATCATAAGGAACAGTGATCATGATGAGCAGATAACTGATCATTTTCTACAGAATCTTGGTGCTGCTAAATATAGTCTCTTTAACCACAGAACCCTGATACTGCATATTAACAAATGTCACCTGCCATCTCTAAGCAGTTAATGAGCATAGCGTTTGAAGGACCTGAGTAATTTTAGCTGTTTAGAAGTTGTGTATAAAAAGTGATGTGCAGGGAAATCGTAGAGTTGTACACACAGAAATGTATCTAATCAGATGAACAAAAAGAGATGGACATTAAGCTCAATATAACTGAGATTTTTCCTCGAAGCACAATTTCAAAAGAAGATCAGATTGGCATGCAATTTCAAATCAATCCTAAGGAAATCAGAAAGACCCAACAGCAGATAGATAATTCAGGAGAAGACTAAGGAATTCAGATGTTCATTTTAAGCTAAAACATCCTAGGATACCACGGATCTTAAGCAGAACACCTGCAGAGCGTGTTTCTCTGGCTGGATTTGAAGGGTCAGCTTTCAGAAACCCCCAAAAAAGGGCCCTTTCCTTTGAAGGCATCAGACAGCTGGCTCTGTAACAGCTGGAGAGATTGTTCACCATGGTTTCCGGAAGCCATCAGGATTCCCCTGACTTTTTAGGGTTGGCTGAAAGGGCTATCAGATCTCTTTTCTGGTGGCACAAGTTAAAGCAATGGCTTTGAACATCACAAGCAGAAAGATATGCAGACAAAAGAAAAATTCTACTTTTCTTGCTGTATTCCTTAGTATCATTCAGAATACAAGCACTCGGCGTAGAACTGGTTCATTTGTCTTGAAATTTTACAAATTTCTCAAAGTAAATCTAAAAGACATCTTAACGCCCTCAAAAATTACTCTGGACTCTATGTTAGGCCTTCTCTTAAGAAAATAAAAATTTTAAAGAAATTACATAAATGCCCTATCCGGCTTGGCTCAGTGGATAGAGCATTGGCCTGTGGACTGAAGGGTCTCCGGTTTGATTCTGGTCAAGGACATATGCCTGGGTTGCAGGCTCGATCCCCAGTAGGAGGCGTGCAGGAGGCAGCTGATCAATGATTCTCTCTCATCACTGATGTTTCTATCTCTCCCTCTCCCCAATAAAAATATATTTTTAAAAAAGAAATTACATAATAAGAAAGCATATATCTAAACATCTTTTGTGCAAAGAAGAGCAAAAGGGGCTGTAGTCTCGTAGGACATAAATTATAGATAGTTAACCCTACCCCTGGATGTCTCCCAGAGCCAGGTGAGTGCTATTGAGGTGCCCACAGACTTCACCTGGCCTAGTCCTTCGAAAGACATTTGATCATGTTGCCTCCCCTCTCCCACCAGCCATCTTAGAACACCTGACTTGCTTTAAAATCTTAAAAGGAGTGTTTCCAAAGAATGTAGAAAGAGGAAATCACTTCGTCTACCTATGGCTAAGCCACTGATGAAATCCTACTGTAGGTGTGAATCTCTTACCTGTTTAGGATGTAAGTCCAAAAGTCAGTCGGCCATAACAGATGAAGACACCTTTGTTGTCCCTGAGAAGGAGGTCACTGCTTCTAGAACTTTTTTCTAGAATTTTAAAATCCTGTCCCTGACAAAACAGTGCTCCCAGGCACCCAGTGAAGCAAAGAAGAGAAATGCCAAGACAGTTTACTGCTCACCAAAACCTTTGGGAAACAGAACTTTGTCTTGAAAGCCTTTCCCCTGCTTAGAACTCTACCCGTGTGCCTTTGTCTACTCATTCATTCATTCATTCATTCATTCATTTTGAGCTGTCGTCCCTTGGATTCATGCCAGTGGCATGAGAGAGACGATTTAAAACTGTTATATCACACAGTTATGAAAACTAAACACCTCTGGGCTGAACGACTCACTTCCTTTCCTCTTTTCCAGGGACATCCTGGGCAAGGTGGACCCCGAGGACCACCGGGCTATGACGGCTGCAATGGGACCAGGGGAGACGTAGGCCCCCAGGGACCCTCTGGCATTGGGGGTGTCCCCGGGTCTCCTGTGAGTATCATCAGCACAGCACACCCTGTTAACATGGTTAGCTCTGGAACCTGGATGGCTGGCACCTGTCGGCAGAAATGTATGGAAGTGCCCTATTCTCTTTCATGGCGTCCGGAAGGCCTCGCACAGGACCCTTAAAAAATGGTCTTAGAGAAACTTTGTTAAGGATGGTGTGTTGCCTTCTGTTCACTCACCAATAGGGGCCGCAGGCGCACGCTAACCCTGTCTTTTATACCCTGAGGAAGCATTGCTCTCTTCTTGGAGGTTTTCTTATAGATATCGAGGCATGATCTTCCTGGATTCAAACAATTTTATTTTCCATATTCATGCTCCAATTCAAATAACATTGAATAGTAGGGCAACACGAAAACTAAAATTCTAAAAAGCTAAAAGTTTGACAAAATTATTAGTCACAAGATTATTAGAAATCTTGATTCGATTCTAAAATCCTTTGTGACGTGAAAGGACAATGATATTCTTCAGCATATCCAATACGAAAGGGTGTTGTTTTTTTAATGGAAGAACTTTTGTATGTTAATCTGTTTCGTGGCCTCACTTCGTTTTCAAGGTCTTTGCAAAGAATATTGAAATATTTTTCAGTAGTGTTACCCTCTTACCACCAAAATACTGCACATTCAGGGTTATGCTAACATTTTATCTGGTAAAAAAAAATTTTTATTTTTAAGGTGGGGAAGAACAGTCATAAATAACCTTCACCTGTTTCCCCCTGAGCTAATCAATTTCTCATCATCATTATCACCTCTGCTTTCCAATTCTCGCTTCTTTGACTCTTCTTTTACAACTTCAACTTTTCAATAAGCTACATCATTTTCTAGTCTATTCCAATAAAATAACTTTTAATATCATCAACAAACATATTCATTACTTTAAAATATTGATTTCATATTTAGGTGTTAAGACATGCATGCATGTACCTATACATGCACATGTGTACTTGACACAGTTTCTGTTTTAAAGAGTGACCCAGTATCTCTCCCACAAATGGTGCTTCAGAGTACATGTTAATACCTTCAGTACACTAATGCCAAAGAAAACACAAAGTAATAGTACCCAAAAAATAGCATGGTTCACTAAAGGATTCGTTTACTGAGTGCTCATTTGGGTTCTTTAAAAACACAAATTCTATAAAGTCTTTCCATTTTAACTTTGAAGAAAGATACTGTTGGATAAATATGAAAGTAAAAGTCTCACCTTTGTGGTTGGATGTAGTGATTAGTGTTCAGAATAATCTAAATGAGCTGTAAGAGCAGTTAGACATTGCCCATAAAAGGCAGTATTTAACCATCCAAATTACTATAGCTGCTCTGAATGTTAATGGACTTTTTTGCCTTTTCCTCTTTCCACCATATATGTACTCCTGTAGGGGCCCCTAGGACCCAAAGGCCAGAAAGGTGAACCTTATGCACTGTCTGAGAAGGACCGCGACAAATACAGGGTAAGTTTAATAGAGGTAGGAGACCTGATTAAGTGACCTAGTGTAAATTCTGATTAATAAAATTAATTTCCAAGTGAACTCTGAGCTGTAAGAATGAATGGAGTAGCAGAATGCCTAGAATAAAATAATCCAAAATTGTGATCAATTCAAAAATAACTTGTTTCAATCTTATATTTAATTGTGGGTGCATCCCTTTCCCATATTCACTGTACCTCAGGTATTAGGTTAGTTAACATTACCAGGTCCTGTTACGGCTGCAATAACTTACATACTTGTTTGCAATGTTGTAATAAAATGTAACTAAATCTAAAGATTAGCTTAAAAACTAGAACTCTTTAAATTATTTCTTCTCATTTAGGGTGAACCCGGAGATCCTGGATCGATCGGTTTCCAGGTAAGTTTTATTTTTATTAGAAAATATTCCAAGAAAACTTTAAGAATTCAGGACTCCGAAATACCAGTCAACTTCTCTTAATAGCCTTCTCTTGTTGCCTGTCCTTAGGGGCCCCCCGGCCGCCCTGGGCCTATGGGACCAATGGGTCCACTTGGATTTCCAGGAAGACCAGTAAGTACCACGTACATGTGCTCACTCTTGAATCACTGGCCAGGCATCCTCTAGAGAGGCCCCTTCTTCAACGTGGATACAGGCAGAAGCTTCACCATACAACTAGGATGCTTGTGGTCACTATAAAAAGCGTCAAGATGAAACAGGTCATCCCTTGTATACATTTTGCTTCTATTAAGATTGAAGAATGAGGACTCAAAATTTGTGGTCACCAGATCACTGCCAACTATGTCAAATTTAAACTTGCTGCTGGCTGGGTGCTATTCCAGTCATGTACAACCTCTCTCGGCCCCACAAAACCAGCTGAAAAGGGGCGTGTCATCCCTGGGCAAAGCAGATCAAAGTGCAATAGGGTGATAAGAAGGAAATGGGTTCTGCCTAGGCATGGCCACCATAGCAGGTGTGTCACACCTGGGCATGGCCATTATAGCAAGTGAAATATTGGACATCAATTAATAAAATGGTCCTAGTGCACCACCTGAATGGCAGTCTACAGGTGTTCACTCCCACTGCAACTCAAATGACAGAAGGAGGTGCAACAAGACAGATGCTTGGATGGAGGAGGGCTTGATGCAAGGAGGGGAGAGGAGGAGAAAGAGTTGCTAGTGCCTGTGAAGCCCTAAGGCCACTTCCATCATGTCACACAGGACCCACGAGATGAACTGGCTCCTTCAAGGTTTCTGACTCTTTTTCCCACAGTTTTTAGTAGTGAGATAATTCTCACAGAAGCCCATTGCTCAAGTATGAGGGACACTCTCAAGGGAGGCTGTGGTATTAGTTTCTTAACAGATACTGAGAAACAATGGAGACACGTATGCTCGGAAAGATTCAGTCATACTAATAGTTGGGGGTGTGAGTACTCATAAATTTTCTATAATCATTCATTTTGTTTCTATAAAATGAGTTTCCCTGGGGCTGTGAAAGTCATTTTTGCAAGTAGTCCTCTGCTATGAAATATTTGGCCAAATAGTATGAAATGAGGATTCTATGATGAGAGGGTCTTTGTTCTCCTATGTCATATGATTGTTGACTCAAAGTACACATACCACATGGTTTGGGAGGGGGAACGGAAGTTATACTTTAAACACACAGTTCAGGGAAATATGAAATAGCAGGTTGTACCTGCTGGGTCCTTAGTTGACCTGACAACTTTTAAATTCTTCATGTGGCCATTAAAATCACCCACAGTCCCCTGCCTGCCCACTTCTCTGCACTTAGACACAAATTATTCTTTTCATGCACTTTCAAAACTTCAGCGCAAGTGTAGTGTTGACACTGAATGCTTTGCAGATAGACCCGTGGTGATATTTGTGGATGGACTTTCAATCCTGTAGATTAAGTCTGCCTGTGAACATTTGCTGACCTACCAGCAAAAAGCGTTAGACAGTGGCCTGTGGGGGACCCTGCCCAGGGGGAGTCAGGAGAAACGATCTTTGTGGTGACAGGGCCTGGGACCTGGCATGGGAGCAGAGCAAACATGAATAGGACATGGATGAAATCAAAAGTCTAAACTCAGAAAAGCAAACCCAAAACAGCTGTGTGTGGACAGCCGGCAAATTCTGGGAACTGAGCCTGACCCCAGCCCTCTCCCCTCCAGCCCTTCCTGCCTGCTGAGACAGATGTACCAGAAACCTCTATACATACAACATGGTGCTCTAAATATACAGTGAATGGCTTTCCCAGGGCTTTCTAGCAGATGTTATCTGGGTCCTGGGATAAAGAAAACAGTTTACAAATATCTTTGTATTTTTGCAGGGACCACCTGGACCCCCCGGACCCCCAGGAGAGCCAGTAAGTTACGGTTGGGGGTGAGGGAGAGGGAAGTGGGAGCTTATGTATCCGTGTATATCCTTCTGGACTATAGAACTACTTCATGGACAACTGTATATTGCTCATTTCACAATGAGAACTGTTTTGTAAGTTTTTTAAGACTCACTGTTACAAACTCCAAAGATGCACCCAGTGGTACCTCTGGCATCTCTGGCACATTAAATAAGTGCGTGTGTTGAATGATTTGTTGTTTGCAAATCACATAACATTCCTGTTGTATGAAAATCAAACTGATTAGGAACGTAGATTTAGGGACAGCTCATGTTTATCCCTGTGTGTTAATTTATAAGAATGGACAAAATGTAGCTATGTTTGTATGGGGGAACTGATGGCATTCCCTACCTGGGTATAATTAGGTTCTACAAGAGTGTGATGTGAGCCTCTAGGGATATATTAGTCAGTGATTTTCAATTCAGCTAGAGCCCAAAGCTGGATTGCTTCTATCAGAGAAAGATTCTTAAGTTGGTTGGAGTACAACAAAGTAGGTGGCTTGTTAGAACCTGGAGACAGAACTAGAGTTCGGTACCATCTGCGAAAGTTGGATAAATGTCCAAGACAAACAGTAGGAAGTTGGTGAAGGAAGTATTTCCTCAAAATTTGACATGAGTCTATTCTGTACACCTAGTACAAAACAATATTGAATGTAAACTGTAATTTAAAAAACTTTAAGTCAACTTCTGGGCTACGATTACCAACATTTAAGAACCATTCCATGGCCTGCACATAGCTAAGGAAATCTCCCAGCCTGCACATTCCCATGCCTGGTCCATAGAAATCCCATCTCTGTGACTTCTGGGGACCTCAGCTACCACCACCCCCAGGCCCCCAGCTCCCATCACCTCTGAAATGGCTTCCGGCTGGGGCTGGAGCTCGTTAAGGCTGCTGCCCACACCGCTGGGCTCCCCACTGTCTGGCAGCCCAAAGCTGGGTGGGAACGGCCCACAGCCAAGAGAAGCAGATGTAAGATGGGGCGGCCAGCCCCAAGGTCATCTCAGATCCCTGCTTGGCTGCCGCACTAATGGCCCTCACCCCCCACCAGGTCACTTCCTGGTGACTTGGATAACCAGCTCATGAGGCAGAGGGGCCACGGGGACCCAAGCAAATCACGTTCTAATCTAGCCTGGCTGCATTTCTGTGCTTTGATTTCAGCTCCCAGCCAGGTGGGAAAGAAGCAAAAATGCAAAAATTAATTAAATGCTTTGTTTTTATTTTCAGAAAATCCCTGGGCATTGAGGGGGCAGGAGGTACACTGCAGAGAGAAAGATCAGATAGGGTCCTGTGTGATCTTCTGTTGAGATGGGAATGTAGACACCCCAGGAAAGAAGCAGTCGTTTGGAGATTTAAAAAAAGAGAGAGAGAGAGAGAGTATTATTTCTATAATATAGTGCAGGCATACCTCATTTTTTTGCACTTCGCTTTATGGCACTTTGACGATACTGTGTGTTTTACAAATTGAAGGTTGCTTATGGCAACCCTGAGTTGAGAAAATCTATTGGTGCCATTTTTCTAACAGTCTCAGATGACGATTAGCATTTATTTAGCTATAAAATAATTTTTATTAATATATGTACACTGTCATTTTAGACATAATGCTATTGCACACTTAACAGACTACAGTACAGTATAAACATAACTTTTATATGCACTGGAAAACCAAAATATGAATGTGACTCACTTTATTGCGGTATTTACTTTATTGTGGTGATCTGGAACTGAACCTGCAATATCTCTAAGCTGTGCATGCATAGCTTTTCATATGTGCCTCTTTTAGACACCAGGGTTGAGTCATTTCTCCCATATATGGCAACTCCACTTATGGAACTATTAAATATTTGCTAAATCTCTGGGCCTAGCTTTGCCTCTTAGACTAAAAGGAAGATGAAAACGACTAAAACCCCAAGAATCACCATCCCCTAAAATCATTAAAGGGTAGGAAATGTTTCTATGAAACTAGGATTGTCTTACCAAAATGAGAAATAGCTGAGGCAGAAGAGAGAATGATCTTCAAATATAGGACTGTGGGGTAGGGGCGGGGGAGGAACTGTATTTAAAGGGCCAGAAGGTTGAGAACCACTGTCTAAGGCAGTGATGGCGAACCTATGACACGCTTGTCAGAGGTGACACGCGAACTCATTTTTTTTGGTTGATTTTTCTTTGTTAAATGGCATTTAAATATATAAAATAAATATCAAAAATATAAGTCTTTGTTTTACTATGGTTGCAAATATCAAAAAATTTCTATATGTGACACGGCACCAGAGTTAAGTTAGGGTTTTTCAAAATGCTGACACGCCGAGCTCAAAAGGTTCGCCATTACTGCACTAGATGAACGATTAAGAATCAGAAAGACCTGGGGTCAAATCAAGCTCTGCCACTCATTAGCTCTGAGGCCAAGGTCATAGGATATGACAGTGTGACTATCCGTGACTCCTCCTGTGTTGCAGAGAATTAAAGGGAGAGTGGACCCTGGGTTGTTATAGTACATACAGCGAGTATAGAGTCAATAATACAGTTTGCTGATCATCAGGATATTTGAAGAGTAGAATATATTTCAAAAGTCAAACAGTAGACTATTTCCAAGGGTGACAAAATAACTGCTCTTAGTCCACTATTTCTGAGGTTTTGCTTATTTTTCCAAAGCATCTCTGTATTAAAAGAATAGCCTATCGTTTTCACGAACCCCAGAATTTTCATCATTTAGGTTTAATCTTAGTGAATGCTCAAAATGCGCTGTGAAGTGCCTCCCACCTTCTGCAACTGATACACCATCTCAGTTTGTTCCTGTTCAAATTATGTGATGTCTGGGCTCAGACTTTTGTTGTACACTTTACATATGGAAATAGCAAAAGAAAAGACAATAATTTTTTTAACTTTATTTTTCAATTACAGTGAATATTCAATATTATTTTGTATTGGTTTCAGGTATACAGCATAGTGGTTAGACATATAATTAACGAAGTGATCTCCCCAATTAATCTAGTACCCATCTGACACCCTACATAGTTATTAGAATACTAGAGACCCGGTGTACGAAAATTGCACACTGGGAGGGCAGTCCCTTAGCCCGGCCTGTGCCCTCTTGCAGTCCGGGACCCCTTGGGAATGGGCCTAAGCCGGCAGTCAGACATCCCTCTCGCAGTCCAGGGCTCTCACAGTCCAGGACCAGTCTCTCCTTTCTACCCACCTGCAGTGGAGGCAGGAGAGGCTCCTGCCACCACCTCGGGGCTCGCCAGCCGTGAGCCCAGCTTCTGGCCGAGCGTCGCTCCCCCTGTGGGAGCACACTGACCACCAGGGGGCAGCTCCTATGTTGAGCGTCTGCCCCCTGGTGGTCAGTGCACATCATAGCGACTGGTCGTTCCGCCGTTTGGTCGATTTGCATATTAGGGATTTATTAGATAGGATTATTGACTATATTCCCTATGCTGTACTTGACATCCTTGTGACTCTTTTGTAACTACCAATTTGTGCTCTTAATCCCTTCACCTTCTTCTTGCATCTCCCAACCCTCCTGTCCTCTGGCAACCATTACTTCGATCTTTGTATCTATGAATCTGTTTTGTTTGAGTAACTTTCTCCTTGTGTCAATTAGTTTCTGAGACGTGAAGCCAGAATGTTATATAAGGATAGTTGTCCAGTGATGTTGCAAATATATTTTAGGTCTCTTTTTCTAGAAAAAAAAATTATTTCACTGTGATTATTGACTTTTTTAAAGTTTATCTTTATTGTTGAAAATATCCCCCTTCCCTCCCCCCCCCCCATTGACCCCTTCTAGCCTGCTGATAATTGACTTTTAAAACTTACAGAAACTCATTTCTCTTTCAGGGCAACAGAGGACTAGGTTTTTATGGAGAAAAGGGTGACAAGGTAAAGGAAACAACAGATTAAAGCAGCCGCATGCAACGTGTAATAGGAAAGAAATTTCAATGACTATGTCTTATGCTATTCTCTTGAGGTGATGTTCAAATAGACCATTTGCACAGGAAGTAATTATTATAACGTGCCATGTTATCAAACACACTTTGGTGATAGTTATGGAGCAATAAGACAGTGGAAGTGAACCATGTAGGATGGCCCTGACCTGTGGCACAGACATGACCTCCGCCATCTTCTAACATGGGGAGTCCAGGGATGACAGGAAACTGGAGCCAGAGCCACAGACTAACAAGCCAGGTCAGGGCCCAGGTGACATGGCAGGAAAGAGGACCACATGGACTTTTATCATTGCCCACAGTGCTGAGATTCAAAGACCGCATGGCCTTTGAGAGGATCACTTGAGATCACTTATAGGAAAAGCTCAACATGGTGTCCACACCCAGTGAGCTAACCCTCACACAACCCCATCGCATTCCCCCCAAAACCTATAAAACAGATGTGTTCGTTTGGTGTCCTTTGAGCATTTTCATTTTGTTTTACACTTTACTTTTTGATTGAAGCGCACATTAAACTTTCACTACACAGGTGCGAAAAGTACTTTGTTCTTTGTGTTAATACCGTACAAGTAACTACAAAAGAAAAACATTGGATGATGTAAATACATAAAAGTTTAAGTTCCTGTCCAATGAAATATAATAAAATAGCAAAATAACATAAAAAGAGGAAAAATCTGGGAAGAATAGTCACATTATATAGAATGGAAATGAAGTTAATGTCTGTAATGTACAAAAAGCTTATTCAAATTGTTAATAAAAAATAAAAAAACCTTCAAGGCCCCCATAGATAAAGAGTAGATGAACAAACAGTTTAGGTACTTTTTAGGTATAATATTAGCAGACACTCAGAATACACTATGGAGTACCACTTTCTGCCGCTAATACATCATTTCAATTTGTTCCTGTTCATATTATGTAATGTCTGGGTTCAAACTGATATTATATAGTTTATACATGGAAATAGCAAAAGAGAAAAACAAGAATAACTTTCTTTCTGTGTCAATTAGTTCCCAGGAGATCAAGCAAGCATATGTCAGGGTAATTGTCCAGTGATGTTGCAGATCTGTACGGTTCACCCTCTGTGTACCACATAGAAAAGTGATTCTTACTAATGATAAAAATGCAAATTAAAGCAAACTTTAGATATTATATTGGTTAAAGATGCTGCTTTTTATTATATAAAAACACCCTTACATGGTGAAGTAGTGGTGAAACTGGAGTAATCACTCATTTCCTAAGCGTTTCTTATATCTATGTGCCAATCTAGGCAAACAATAGAGTGATACCTATCAGGAGCCATAAAGACATTAAGCCCTCAGACCTAATAATTTCCTTGTATAGAAATTTATCATAAGGAAGTAATTCCACAGAAGCAAATGCAGTCCCAAATTGTGAACAGCCCAACCAGCTTGTAGGCAGACATTCTAAGTGATTATTGATGCAAGTGGGATACAAATAATTTTATGTTACGATTCTTTCATTTTAAACTCTAATTTTTATTTGGATTTATAAATAGAACACTGCAAAATTGGTGTGCATGTGATAAGTAATATGCAAAGAGACAAAAAGCAGTTTGTGGTGGGAGCATGCTTTTGCTAAAGTTTGGTAGTGTCTTCTCAATCTAAAGACTGCTGCTTTGCTACACAATTCACAGGGTGACATCGGAGCCCCAGGGCCCAACGGGCCTCCGTCAGACTTTCAACCGATCACCGGGCCCGGAAAGGTGACCGTCCCCCCGTACAAGGTAATGGGGCTCCGCCAAATAGGCTGTATTCTCAGTGGAACTAGAAGAAAGAAAGAGAGACAAGGGGGAAAAGGTAACTTTATTCGATCTTATTCAAACAGTCGCATGCAAAGAGGGAAAGGCCTCTCCATGAAATTGTGCATGAAAGCACAACTATTCGTTCAGTCAAATAACCATGTCAGTCCATCATCTTAAACAATCGTGATGAATTTAAAGCAACACGAGGATCCATAAAAAATCTCAAATCTATCTTTAAGTATGCGAGTCTCCAGTGTAGACGTAGGTTATGGTCGGAGCATAATTCAAACCCTGTACGTGGAATTCTCTGACAAAACACTGTGATCTGCAAAACAAGTCCGCTTTTACTCTTCACTGACAGAGTCACGGTGGGATTGTTGTTTGTTTATCTAGATTCATTTTCTGGCCTTTATAATGTCTATTACTGTTTCATTTAATTAAAAACATACTCTTGGAATCCAGTAAAAATCACCATCCTGCTCTACCACTGACACGTTCGGATGGGCCACTTCACCTTCCTAAGCCTTCGTGTTCCGTTGTACCCACTGCAGATAGTAATGCAGATGCCAACCTTGTAGAGCTGTGGAGTGGACACAGGTGAAATGCCTAGTCTAAAGTCGGGCACAATCAATGGGAACCAAAATAAAAACCCCAAACCTAGAATATCATTCCCAACAATCAGGTATCTGTCAAGATGGGGTTTGGGTGCTTGGTCGTGGATGGGAGAGGCAGGTGTGACCACTGCCTTAGGGGGGAATGAATCTGGGCAGCTGTAGCTCAGTAGTAAGTGACTTGACCGTTGACAGAAATGGCCTGGAAGGTGGCTGGTGCTAGCAGACATGCCTGAGGAAAGCGAGTCAGAAGCAGGTGGTTGTGCACGGCTGAGAAAGTGAGATAGATGTCCCTGGACAGCCATAGATAGATTCTGGGCAGACCTGTGGCTCCTAGTGGTGACCTGACCACCAGCCAGGTAGGGCCTCTGTCCAGGAGCTGAGGATGGAGTGAGACCAAAGCAGCTTTGATCCTCACTGAGGTGCTCAAGCATCCAAAACACGTTTCCTTCCTTTCCTACCACCAACAGGGATCGTCCAGGGCTGGGGCCTGGCCAGTCTGCAGGGGGCAGTCTTGGTCAGCAGGGATCTGGGCGCTGTCCTAGCAGTGATGGAGAGCTCGGACCTGGCCAGTCACATTTCTTTTGCCATTTTAAACCAAGAGAGGAAGAAAAAGAAAGATCATTTAGAGTTAACATTGCCTTCCAAGGCCACCTTTGCTCGGGGTTTCAATACATCCCAAATGTGTCTCTTCCTCAGAGAACCCTCCTTATAGTATTTTATTTAAATGAGTGTTGTCATTCGGGGCTTTTTTCTGGGCATATTCTCCCACCACAGGATGGTATTATACACCTGCAACTGTGGAGTAACAAAGGAAACCATGTAGAGACAGCCTTGCCATCACATCAAAAATAACACGATTTCATGTCTATCTTGAAAATCCAGAAGAAATAACACATTTCTTTCTTGAATTTTGAAGCTGCAAAATTTAGATGCTTGCTACAATTCATTTATAATGGTTGTTTAAGTTTTGTTCAGTACTTTTCACTTCATATCACAAAACCTGATTAATTTTAAGTATCACTATTCTCAAATTAATACGTGTTTCTTTTTTTTTTTCATTTTCTTCACAGGGTGAAAAAGGAAGTAAGGGGGAAGAAGGAACAATAGTAAGTCAAGCAATAAAGATGTTTCTTCTCCCTTGTGGTTCCCAAATTCTTGGCGATCCTATTGCCATGAGAATGTGCAGGGGTCACAGGGACCCAGGGACTGTTGGTTTCCAACCCATTTGTCTACAGCAAGAAAGTGTTATCATTTATTTGTCTCAGATATTTTTGTGTTTGTTCGTTGTTGTTGTTTTGTTTTGTGTGTTTTTCAGAAAATAGTCTTCGAATGTCTTCCTTTTTTGCATAGTAAACACCAGTTAATCAACATTTTGTGAAGCTCATAAAATGAATCTAATTGCTTTTAAAAAGAAGATGTGTGGGTGGAGGGGGCTGGACAGGTGTGATGGGCTAGCTTCTGCTCTGGGGATCTCAGCCAGGGGAGCGCTCTGCCCTCTCTTCAGTCTTCGTCACGCCTGCCCTGGTATTCCCTGTCCTCCCACATGGCCACTTACCATGTGGCGGGGAGAGGTGCTATGCAGGCAGACTCAGATCCCTATGCCCTTCCTTCCATGAGCTGGAATAGAGAACCCCAGAGGCAGGCCGGCCTCAGGGCGTGAGAAATGGGATTCCTGCTGCAGGTAAAGAGAGAAGGTGCCGGCTGTGGCTCAAGTCTCTGTGTTCTCTCCTAGGGCATTTCCTTGAAGGGAGAAGAAGGAATCCTGGGCTTCCCAGGACCCCGGGTAATGCATGCATTCTATCACTGGGGCTTATTTTGTTTTGTTTTTATTTTTAAATGGGCGTTATTTGGGTGGGGGTGGGGGGAAGAGAGCAGATTTTGGTTCACAGCAAATGTGCAGAGATATTTGCCTCGTACCCCCTCTCCCTCCACACATGCAGCATCCCCCACTGTCTGCGTCCCAAACCAGAATGTCCATTGGCAACAGTGGACAAGAGGAGCCTACATGGATGGACACAACGTTATCGCCCATTAACTGTGGTTCTTAAAACTGTGCACCTCCATTTGGAGAAGGGTGGGAACAGAACACAAACACATTTCTGCTTGTATTAGTTAGGCCAGATTAACCTGTGGTGACAAAAATATAGACTGATTCCAGCACACAAGAAGTTGATTTCTTGCTGCCCCAAGAATCCAACAAAAATGTCCCAAGTGGGGTGGGGAGGGGGCAGGGGAGTGTCTCCTCTCGAGGAGATTCAGCCCCCTGTGGCTCCCCTGCCCTAAGGCAGGCCTCCCTCCATCAGCCAGAACTCAGTCCCCTGGCCAAACCTAGCCGCAGTGAGCTGGGAAATGTGGCCAAACCATGGGTCGGGAAGAAGAGAAAGTGTCCTTGTGGTGGTAGCACTGCCGCTAAAAAGACGTGTTACAATCTCCAAAAATAAGGACAGAGACTCATGAGCACTTTGGAACCCAGGCCTTTTTTATCTTTACCATTTTCACCATCCCGTCTTTATGGATTTCTCCATAGTTTGTGAAGTGGTAGGCATGATGCATTATGTCAGCGGTTCTCAACCTGTGGGTCATGACCCCTTTGGCGGTCGAACGACCCTTTCACGGGGGTCGCCTAAGACCATCCTGCATATCAGATATTTACATTACGATTCATAACAGTAGCAACATTACAGTTATGAAGTAGCAACGAAAATAATTTTATGGTTGGGTCACAACATGAGGAACTGTATTTAAAGGGCCAGAAGGTTGAGAACCACTGCATTATGTGAAAGTGTCGCCAAAATGAGCCATCTCCTTTAGAAAAGAAAAGGGGTTTCAGATGGTTTCCATACTCTCATGATAAAGCACTTTGTTTGAGTCCATGTCAGCTCATGGTGATGCCACGGGAAACGCTGCTGCCTGTTCTAAGCTGTTATTGCTTCTGTTTTCTGTCCTCCCCAGGGCCCCCCGGGCACCTACGGTGACAGAGGTTCAGAAGGAGAGAAAGTAAGTGCAATGCATGAAATGCAGTCGGCTCCAGGCCTGAAACATCTCACAGAAATCAAATAGGAAGACTGTGGAATTCCGGGGTGGGGGGGTGCCCCAGGAAAAAAAAACATTTACCATTTTACCTGCATTTACCATGGCATCATCCCAGATCGTTCAGAATGCCAGAGTCAGATTGTTTACCTTTTTCTCATTTTTGCAAAGCAGCCCTTTGGTTCCTTCCTGTGGTTCTTTCCCTTCAGGCTTCCCCTCATCCAGCGCCTGCAGCCACGGCTCCTGTACCTTCAGTGTCACCCCTGGCCTGGGTCACTGTGTGTCAGTCTTAGGAAGGTTGTCAGCGTGGTGACCTAGAGTTCACCTACATTTTTCACATGTTGATCTCACACACGTAGACACTTTGTTTATCTTTAATGATGACCCAATTACTTATTTTTGCCATGTGTTCTGTGGACAGATGTTTGGCACTTTTTTTTAGAAGAAAACATGTGAGAAATGCATTGTGAATCTGGATCAGGCTTAGAACTGTCTGAACTCTGGGTCATATGAGAAAGTACACATAGAAATAGATTTTTTAATTAATTATCTATTACCTTCCCTAATTTGATCATGGAATATGTAGCAGACCGTCTTTCTTTCACGGGCCCACAGCATTCTCCCTGAGGCAAACACTGGTAATAATTCTGTGGGTATCCTTTCAGACAAGGACATGTATTTTTACGTGCATATAATTTAACAACAGAGAGTAACACTATCTATATCATCCTGCAACTTGTTTTTTCATCCAACGGGCCCTGGAGATTATTCCGCATTAGCACGTTCACATCCACTGGTACATGGTTCTCCTAACAAGCTGCACAGAATTGCAGTGAAAGGTTCCGCCACGTTTGCTTAACAGCCCGTGCGGTGGCTTCCAGCTGCTTGCTATTTTCAGCAATCATGCAGTCGACATTATGGTACACACATCTTGGTGCCCATAGGCTAGTATTTCCACATAGAAATAGACTATTTCAAAAAATCGATTCAGCCTCCAAATCATGACTGCCCTGATTACGCTCACGACTCCGTTGCAGGATTGAAGAACCACAGGGATCCCGATAGCAGTGGGTCTCGTCAGTCCCTGGGACTACAGAGGGGACTTGGTCCCCCAGATTTGGTTTCTGACCTCCCCAGCTCTAGACTCAGGCGTCTCCACCCCAAGTTCTGGTTTTGACCACTCACAAGGAGCCCCAAACTTGATTCTTTCCTGCAACTTCAATTGACTTTATTTTTCCTATTCCTATCCTTTTACCCTAAACTCGGACCAGGGATGACACCAGGGTTTGCCCTAATTATACCCACCTTCTCATGGCATTAGTACCTGATAGGAGTACCCCTAAAGGTCACATGCCTAGAAACAGCTGCTGTCCATGCAATACCCCCAACTAAAGGCCAAAGGCCAAATTCTAGTTTAAGTAAGCAAGTGCTGTAAAGAGACAGAGGACTATGGCAAACATGAGCATTTAAAAGTAATCCATTTCAACCCACCCCACAAAACTAAAGTACTGCTGTTAATACTTTGTGTGCCTGCCATGTGCTAGTGAAATCATAATTATGATTTGTTTTTCTACACCCAACACTAAGGAGTTATAGTGTTTTTAAAATGCAGTTCAAAAAAATAAAATAAAATGCAGTTCAACATAGCCACCCCCTAGAACTCAAAACTTAATGAAGGACAATATGTTCACCAGGCATGGACCACCTGGGGCACCTAAGTGCTGTGGTCCAGATGTTAGGATCTAAGGCTCACAATTTCCAGCTTGCTTCCTGCACTTGCAACAACTGGGGGGGATGCAGATGCTTCCAATTAAGTGGGGCATCTCAGCTGCTGTGGGGGAATTGTTTCTTTGACTGTGAAGATAAGAAATGCCCAGGATATACACACATGAATGGGTCATCCTGCGTTTTCGTGCCACCCCGCACCCACCTGTCTACCAGTTGTTATCTTATTGCCAGGTTGCCGTGGCTCCCCGACTAACATCTCAGTTGTACTCACAGACTTTGGTTTTAGGATGTAAAATGGAACCAGTAACCAAAGGCAGCTCCAAGGAGCAACTGTGCACACCAGCATTAATGCATTGAAATAGGAATGAGCCAAAAAAAAGAGAAGATTCTGGGAAAGATTTTGCTTGTTCTACAGGAACAATCAGCTACCCTTCCCTCATCCCACCAGAGATTGATAGAACTTTAATTAGTTCTGGGGGTGCTTGTGATTGCTAGTTGATGGCATCTCGGCATGGCTGAGCAGTGCGTGGGTAGATTTGGCCAAGTCCAGCGTGTTGTTTGAGCTGGATTATTATGTCAGCCTGGACTCAGCTCAGACTAAATGCCTAGTTGCCAACTCCCCAGTCCTTGGCAAGGTCTTCAGTGATTCCTAACCTATCTCATGAGATGGCCTCTAAATAGGAGATCATTTTTAATATCAGAAAAATTGGCCTTCATGAAAAACACAGAAGTAAGCCCACCCAGTTCATTCTAGACAATGCGATTTTCGGCACACATGCTCCTCGGTTTCAAAATATCTGGTAAAATAATTAGATAATTGGCACCCTGGCATTCTGATTTTTTGGGGGGGGGGGGCTCGCTGTACATATTCTTTAGCAAGACGGAATAAATTTCTAGATTATTTTTTTAAACTACTTATCTACCCAGATATGATGTGGCTTTTGTTGATATATATTTGGGGGGATTAGAAAGCAACAGTTAGCACTAGAGATTTTTTTTTTTTACATGAAACTAAATGGGCGGCATTAATGCTTCTGTTTCGTGCTCACTGAAATTTACAAAGCCCGTCTGGGAGGGAGGTTTTAATAGATGGATCAGGTTGTCCACACCTGACCCCACTGATCAATTATAAAATCACTTAAACTCGCATCTGTGCATCCTATACCGATGCACTGGGAAGGACACAGCATCCCCCAGGAACAGTTCTTGCTCAAAAGGTGAACCTGAGCCTAAGGAAGCTTCTAGATCTAGCTGCTAATTTAGAGAAAGTCAAGGGTAGAGAATCATGTTACACAACACCACAAGGTCATGTATAGCAGGTCCCCAACGCTGGGGATTGGCAGCCCCAATGACCTAGTTTCTTCAATAGCAACAACAACAAAATGTTACTGAAAAAAAGTAGAAAGGAAGAAGAAACTATTATAAGAAAATTAAAAGACATATCAGCCAAATGTCATGTTTGGACTTTGGATCCTGATGCATAAACAGAGCAATTTTTTGAGAACAAAGATGTTTTTGAGACCAAAATCAGGAATATTTGAACAGAGGCCGTGCAGGAGGTGACTTTAATGAATTATTATTCATGTCATTAGACATAATAATGGTATTTTGGTCAGTTCTGTAAATTACAGAGATAAAAATAAGCACCAAATATCTCTCCTGCAGGGAAGCAGAGGACCAGATGGCTATCCAGGCTCTGCGGGACCCCAGGGACCCAAGGTGAGCTTGGTTTTCATTCGGATGGTTTTCACTTGGTTTCTTTGGATGGTGTTCTGACCACCTCTTACTCATCATGTTGGACAAGGAGGTATCCTCTAACCCAGTGGTCGCCAACCGGTGGTCGGTGAGGTCCAAAAGGTTGGCAACCTCTGCTCTAACCTATATAAGAATAGATAACCGAGCACACAGCATTTATTAGTCACATTATCCCAGCCTTAGGACGCTACATGCCCTGCAGGACCCCACCAAGCAGAGTGAACCAGCGGGGCTGGGGGAGGGGCTTTGTAGTAACAAGAGGGTGGGACACCCCTGGTCCCCAAGGCAGGATATGACTGATGTGTTTGGATAATTCACGGGCCAGCAAAGAAGTGAAACCCAGTAGGATGAGGACCAGGTGGGCTGCAGCTGCACCAGCTGATGGGGAGTCCAGCCAGGTAGGGAGCCCTTTCAGCTGGTGAAGACAGCGGAACTCATAGTTAGGCCTGTGGGACCCGGAGAGGCTCCAGGTCGTTAGCTCTTACAGTCCAAGTGGCATTGTATCAGGATGTTGTTGCATCCCCCCGCCTCCCAGCTCACCCTACAGGGTGACTCAGATACCGTTATCAACAACAGAACAACTTGCCCTGCAGAAAGCAGCCCCGACTGGCTCCAATGTTTGACAAGGATTTCAAAGTGATGTTGGCAGCTGCGCACTTAGTTGTCTCTTGGTGTGTCTGGGATGCGGGACTTGCTGCCTCAGCATAATGGAGATGGCGCCCCAGGCAGAGTCTGTGGTTCAGTTACTCAGAAGAGAACGCTAAGCTCGAGGTCCACTGCAGCTCTGTCCTTCGGAACCAGGCAGTGTCCAAAACTCCAAAAGGCCGGTCTCACATTCTTGTTTTCCTCTTTCATTTTTTTCTCCAGGGAGAACTGGGTGACCCAGGCCCCCCCGGCCCCCCTGCCTACTCCCCCCATCCTTCTCTAGCTAAAGGTTTGTATGCAATTTCTCCTGCATGAGACTAATACATTCTCTTATGTTATGAACACACAGCCATGGACTTTCAAGAATGATGTGTCCATGTAAAACAAAGCAAACAAAAGATGTTTAGTTCACAGCCTTTGTAGACTTTCTGTCTTGTGTGCACCTTCCCGCATGGCCTCAGTGTGGTGTCACAGGAGACCTTCCTTTTGCCTCTGCCTGAGAGCACTCCCACTCTCCAGGTGAGACCCCTCTATTGGGAAATCCTCTGACCTCGCCATATACAGCATCGCTAAAGACACCCAGTCCTTCTGCTCAGCAGGCCTCCGTAACCCTGACCAACCCTAACCCACCTTCACCAGTTCCTGCTCCTACCAGGATGCTTACCCTCCAATGCTAGCCTGAAACCCAGTCCGGGTCACAAGCTATAATCTGTACACAGTCACCTCCCTTTAGACTTCAGGGAACTAAATCACCAGATATGTGCGCATGAACAACTGCCTAAGAAGATGCTGCACATACAGTTGACCCCGTTGACTTCAGGGAACTAAATCACCAGATATGTGCGCATGACCTAAGAAGATGCTGCACATACAGTTGACCCCGTGTGTGAATGAAGGATTGTGCGTGTGTATGGCTAATGGTCTTGTTAGTTTAGCTCAACCTTCCAAAATACTTGAAATATGATTCCAATTCTGTGGAAAGAGCAATGGTCTGTGAACCTTTTCGAATGTGCATCTCTCTAAATAATTGTTTTAATGTTTTGAGCACTCCCCCCAAATAACCATACATATATTTATGGATAGATGATTTATCCATGTTATCGGAGGTTCCATGAAGGCAGAGATTTTAGCCTATGTGGTTCACTGCTGTATCCCCAGTTTCTAGAACAGATCTAGTTGGGGCTCAGTAAATATTTATGTGAATGACTGAATAACGTACATGCTAAAACTTATACATCCGATAGGGGTTTTAAAGGATTAGGTGTTTTTTTTAACATATTTTTATTGATTTCAGAGAGGAAGGGAGAGGGGGAGAGATAGAGATATCAATGATGAGAGAGAATCATTGATCAGCTGCCTCCTGCACACCCTTCACTGGGACTTGAGCCTGCAATCTGAGCATATGCCCTGACTGAGAATCGAACCATGACCTCCTGATTCATAGGTTGATGCTCAACCACTGAGCCACACGACCCGGGCATGGATGAGGGTTTTTATGTGGGGTTTTTTTAAATATATTTTATTGATTTTTTACAGAGAGGAAGGGAGAGGGATAGAGAGCTAGAAACATCGATGAGAGAGAAACATCGACCAACTGCCTCCCGCACCCCCCCCACTGGGGATGTGCCTGCAACCAAGGTACATGCCCTTGACCGGAATCGAACCCGGGACCCTTCAGTCCGCAGGCCGCACTCTATCCACTGAGCCAAACCGGCTAGGGCTTTATATGGTTTTTTTTTTTAATAAAAATACTCTAATGCTTCCTTCCTGTACCCAGTAGACCATCTGGCTCACCCCTATCACAGGGGCCCAGGGGTCAAGGACTCGCTGTCCCACTTAGATGTGACCCACGTGTCGGTTTAATAGCTCCTTTCGCCTGTCTTTATCCAACATGCCAAAGAACATAGCGATGCCACTTTGTGTTTATTTTCGGATGAGGCTTGTTTAAGCATTCATTGTAACTCATCCAACTTCTCAGAGTCATGAGAAGCCGACCCAGGCAGGAGCTGAGGCTCAGGGGAAGAGGGACTCAAAGAGAAGCAGCGCCCCACCTCCTTGCCCCCTGGCACGGTGCCTGGTGCATGGGAGGAGTCCTAATCATATTATTTCCCTCTTTATTCTCACTTTAGACTCAGCTATTTATCCAGCCTGATTTTCCACCACCTCTGCCCCTCCACACCCTGACAGCCCAGTCCTGCTGAGCGCTCCCCGCTCTACTGTCAGTTTGGGCTGATCTCTGGATGCCCTTCCCTCTCCATCCTCTGCACTCTCC
Organism: Myotis brandtii; assembly: GCF_000412655.1. Classification (NCBI taxonomy): domain Eukaryota; kingdom Metazoa; phylum Chordata; class Mammalia; order Chiroptera; family Vespertilionidae; genus Myotis; species Myotis brandtii. The sequence goes on along the minus strand of NW_005371371.1, from coordinate 2,269,904 downwards.
CTCTTCTGTCTCCTCAAACTCCACCCCTATCCAAAACTCAACTGTCAGGTTACCTGCTGCAGGGAACTTGAATGGCCCAGGCACCCTGCTTCACCTCTCTGTAAAATTGGGACTATGATGCTATGTCACATGGTTTTATGGGAATCAAATCTTTGTAAAGTATTTCACACGAAGCCTAGTGCACACAGCAATAGCCCCCAAACCTACTTCTGCTGTCTTTATTCTCCATGGTCCCTCAATATCAGATTTCCCCCCAAAATAATCTCCCCCTCCTTTGAAGCCTCTCTGTATCTTTTTGGCCTTAGTTGCCTCTCCGTTGTTTTAGGATATGTATAGGGATCCTGCCTTACCCCTGTTGACTGGGAATGAGCTCCTTGAGAACAGGAAGTAAGACATATATTAAACATCTGGCCCCACCATACTTCACACGTGTGCAGGGTATTGGTAAATGTGTCTTCAGTGAAACAGTGACCATCGGTCGCGGACCTAGACAACCATCCTGTTCTTATCATGAGGCCTGTCTCGGTTTCAGGTGGCAGAGGTGACCCAGGATTTCCAGGGGCCTATGGAGACTCAGGAGCTCGGGGTCCACCAGGAGACCCTGGCCCACCAGGCTTCCCTGGCACGTCCATCATAGATGAAGGTAATGTGGCTCCACGGTATCAAAGCTAGGACCAAAAGTAAGTCCCCTCGGGTCCTCACAGAAACCACTGGCCCTCAATGGCTGGTGCTGCACTCTTTCTCATTGAGTGGGTTTAGCGGCTGTGATGGGCCTCCCAGCCACGTCTGGATGTCTTCGCAGAACAACTGGCTCTGTGACAGTAGCTCTCCCACTAGGTTAGACCTTGCCGCTGATGAGTAACTATCATGATTCTGTCAGTTGGCTGGGAAGAGCATGAGCAGTCAACAAATGCTGTTGCCAGGTGTTGATAACAACTCTCAGGCCATTGTTTGGGGGCAGGAAGAGGGGCTTTTTTAAAGTAGTTGGAAATGATGAGGAACTATACCACTGGCATCGCCCATTACGTTGCTGAATGGACTGTGAATTTACTAGTCCTGCTGGTGGCCTCCTATGGACGGGAAGGCCAACGCAGCTGCTAAACATCCGAAGTTTCACACTGCTGGTGATGCTGTTGGATTTTCAGATGTGAAGAGAGGCTTCCCCGGTGAAATGGGACCCAAAGGCTTCCCAGGAGAACCGGGCATCCCTGCGCTATACCCCGGCCCACCAGGAGCTCCGGGAAAGCCAGGGTCCGAAGGCCTCCAGGGGCCCGCCGGACCACCTGGACCAGACGGTAAGTGGATGGAAACTCATGGGAGGTGTACATTCTAGTGTCCAGACAAAGAAGTTGGGCCCCAGACATATTTTCACTTGGGCTTTCTGCGCAATAATGCCATAAACCAGTAGGCAGTGCATTAGGGTGTAGCAAGTTCCCTGCAGAGCCAATAGAAAAAGCCAGTGATGAAAGAAGGACAAACCTGTTGAGTAGCAACAGTGCCTTGGATATTACATAGTCAGGGTTGTCTGTCCTTCAGTGAAACATGGGAGAGGTGCCCGCTGGAAGCAGATGAGAGCTGAAAGCTGTCGGATGATAAGTTCCAGGCACCTTCTTCCAGGGCGGAGGCCTCACACCTTGACCTGCAGCCTCTCTCCACTGTTTAGCCAACAATCTTAAGCAGACTTAGTCATGTCTTCTCAGCCCATGCAGAGCCAAAGCTACAACTGAACAGGTGGCAATAGTTGATGACAAGAAGGGATGGGTGCACCATCTATAAAAAGAAGTGGCAGCCATTAGCCAAGGCCAAGATGAAAAGCTGTGAAAATCAAGAAAGTAGGCAAGCATGAGAGTCTGTCCCCACATGCGACCTAGGGGGCATCATCAATTCATAGCACAAAGTGGTGTTTCCCGTGGCGGGTCTTTTAGTTGAGAATGCTCTCAGGAGGCAGGGAAGTGTGCCATCAAACATGGTTATTCATGTCAGCCTCCGAGTTTAAAGAGTTGTGCTTTGAACATTGTAGAACCTCTTCATGGGAACATGTCATCTCCTCAAGAGATTGGATAGTTGAGGCATTAGAAGAAAACCTAAGGTTACAATTTCTTTCTGTGTTACATGGACCACAATTGAGCAGCCTCTTCTTTCCAAAATATTTGACTTTAAATCCTCTGACATCACCCCTGGTAGTCACGTATGGCTTCCTCTCTGCAGAGAGGAAGAGCATCACATTTGCTAACAGGTAGTATTTGATGCCATTTAAAGGTCAATTCAGAGACCCGACCTTTAACTGCTTTGGGAAGACCTTCTCTAGAAGGAAAACTGGGGGAGCCTTAGGAGCCTCTCTGGGCATGCTTCTTCCACTAAAAGATCAGCAGTCACTTCTCCGACTCTGTTTAGAATTCCACAGTGAATTTTTAAGTCAATATGGCTCTGTGCTTCCAATTTTCCTTTGACCAGAGAAACCAGATTCTCACATTCTTTTAAACATTTTTAGGTGCAAGTATTTCCCTGGAAATTGCCAAATAGTTTGAGCAGTGATATCTTTATTTTATTTTTTATCCTGGAAGTAATACTTATTACTGTGACATTCTTTATAATGGCTACATTGCCATGAGTGTTATATTTCCTGAGTAAATGGTATTGGTTGAGTTTTCCTTTTTTGGCAACAGAACGCGCTGTGTTAAAAATAAAAGCATAGCCCAGCCAGTGTGGCTTGACCTATGAACCAGGAGGTCACCGTTGGACTCCTGGTCAGGGAACATGCGCCAGTTGCAGGCTTGATCCCCAGTAGGGGGCGTGCAGGAGGCAGCCATAATTCTCCTCATTGATATTTCTATTTCTCTCTCCCTCTCCCTTGCTCTCTGAAATCAATAAAAATATTTTTAAAGTACTTTTGGAAAAGTAAAGGAAATACGTACATACATACATACATACCTCTTTAAAGGACTTTGATTAAAGGCCAACCTTGACATTATTCCTGTGACTAAATTTCTTTCTTATAAAGACACAAACACATACCATCCTGCTTAGTAAATTTATGATTTACTAACATAAGTCACCTGTAAAAACATTAACTTATTTCTGGTTTACATTGTAGACTGAAGAGAGAATTTATAAAATAGGTGGAATGGTATTTGATAGATTTTATCAACTAAAAATTTTAAAAGCATGCAGCTTAAGTTCCCTTTGACTATTTATCTTACCGCACAACACACAATTTCCAATAAACTTTGGTTTTTTTAGCAATCTCTTGTACAAAATGTAGCCACCCATAATGGCCTTTTTAAAAACACTATCATGTATTATAAGAATTTAATATCAATGACCGTGATTCACTCAGAGTTTGACTGTTCCCCTGGAATGAATTGTTGGATTTTTTTCTTATTAATTGCATTTCATCCTGTTTTTTTGTGTGTGTGTTGTTGGTGATGAAAATCAGAATTTTCAGTGATTTGCAGTTCCAGCAAAATCAAACCGTGAAGTCAGTTTTTTTTCTGAGCTAAATATTTTGCTTACTCCTAGATCCAGCTCTTAATCAACTGTGGGGCAGTTCCATTGTGTCTGTTCTAGAATAAGTCAAAATACTGCCTGATTTGTTCAGGGAACGCATCTTGACAAATCTGAGAGGCATACTGCTACTCTTTAGGACTTATTTGAAATTATTGATTTATTAGATTTAAAAAAGAAATAGGAAGAAGGAAAGCTGGCATCGCATAGCCACACTTGCCTTTTACTAGATTTACAAACACTCTAAAGAACACACACAACTTCTGTCTCACATGTAAAATGCTGATCTCCCTGACGTATCTGGGATTAAACAGCTACCCATGGTACTGTACTTCTCTTAACATATTGGAAGAACCTGTAGACATAAAATAAAGCCACAGTCTCAGCCTGGACTGCTCTTGACCCAGTCACCAAGGCCCCGTGAAGTCACCTCCTGGGGGCGCCATTCTGCTCCATCAGCAGCCTCTTGGGCACGGGATGCAGCCGACATCCCCTCCCTCACACACTCTCTTCCGGCCTCCCATGATGCCCCATATTATCTCAATGACCCTTTTTTTTTTTTTTAGGATCATTTGAAATATTTTTAAAGTACTTTGGGAAAAGTAAAGGAAATACATACATACATACATACATACATATATACATACATACATACCTCTTTAAAGGACTTTGAAGGCCAACCTTGACATTATTCCTGTGACTAAATTCCTTTTTTATAAAGACACAAACACATACCATCTTGCTTTATAAATCTTGCTTAGTAAATTTATGATTTACTAGCATAAGCCACCTGTAAAAACATTAACTTATTTCTGATTTACATTGTAGACTGAAGAATCTCCTGCTCCCCAGCTCCTCCACCCACATGCCCCTCTCCTAGGATTCACCCATCTCTACAGACCCAGGAACTCAGGCCAGAGCCCTGGGAGTCACTGTGGTGTCTCCCCCACCCACACAGCGAATCCATCGCCAAGTCCTAGTGATTCTGTCTCATGAATCTTGAGTCAGTCCATCATTTCACTACCTTTGTCCTAACCCAGTGGTTGGCAAACCGCGGCTCATGAGCCACATGCGGCTCTTTGACCCCTTGAGTGTGGCTCTTCCACGAAATGTTGCTGATGAAAATCAGAATTTTCAGTGATTTGCAGTTCCAGCAAAATCAAACTGTGAAGTCAGTTTTTTTTCTGAGCTAAATATTTTGCTTACTCCTAGATCCAGCTCAGTTAACTTAATCAACTGTGGGGCAGGGCAGTTCCATTGTGTCTGTTCTAGAATAAGACAAAATACTGCCTGATTTGTTCAGGGAACGCATCTTGACAAATCTGAGAGGCACACTGCTACTCTGTAGGACTTATTTGAAATTACTGATTTATTAGATTTAAAAAAGAAATAGGAAGAAGGAAAGCTGGCATCGCATAGCCACACTTGCCTTTTACTAGATTTACAAACACTCTAAAGAACACACACAACTTCTGTCTCACATGTAAAATGCTGATCTCCCTGACGTATCTGGGATTAAACAGCTACCCATGGTAATGTACTTCTCATAACATATTGGAAGAACCTGTAGACATAAAATAAAGCCACAGTCTCAGCCTGGACTGCTCTTGACCCAGTCACCAAGGCCCCGTGAAGTCACCTCCTGGGGGCGCCATTCTGCTCCATCAGCAGCCTCTCGGGCACGGGATGCAGCCGACATCCCCTCCCTCGCACACACTCTTCCGGCCTCCCGTGATGCCCCACATTATCTCAATGACCCTTTTTTTTTAGGATCATTTTCTGACTCTTTCTTCTGTGTCCCCCTCTACCCGTCCATCCAGTAGATGATGGACTTCCTTGAAGTTCCTTCTTGGACTCCCTTTTCTCTCTGTACTCTCTACCTAAGGGAACTCGTCCATTCACATGAATTTAAGTACAAGCTCTATGCCAGCACTCTATCTGGAGCCCAGGTCCGTGTTCTGAGCTCCAAATACAAACTGCTAACTCGCCATGTAGTCACCACTGTATGTATCACAGACATCTCCAACTCTGTGTGTCCAAAACTGAACTCGGCTCTCCTGCTCCCCAGCTCCTCCACCCACATGCCCCTCTCCTGGGACTCACCCATCTCTACAGACCCAGGAACTCAGGCCAAAGCCCTGGGAGTCACTGTGGTGTCTCCCCCATCCACACAGCGAATCCATCGCCAAGTCCTAGTGATCCTGCCTCGTGAATCTTGAGTCAGTCCATAATTTCACTACCTTTGTTCTGACCAAAGCCACCACAATATCTCAATATCTGCTGAACTAGCCCACCCAGTCAGGACCTGCTTCTATTCTTTCTCTCCTGGTAATTGGCCACCCAGCCAGTGTGTCCATTTTACCTGTAAGTTAGATTGGGTAACTTCACTCTTGAAAACCCTTTCATGACCTCCTGTTGCCCTTGGGATAAAATCCAAATCCCTTTCCTTAGACCACTAGGCTGGCATGATCTTCTTCGCCTCCCTTTCTGCAATTCCACTCCTCACTCAGCACCCTTCCTACCTCCGATACGTTTCAATAAGCTGATCCTCTCTTGGGAACTTCCCTCCTGCCCCCTCTTGGCTGGCTGGCTTTTAGTCTTTAGGTATTAAACTGAGTGTCAAGTTCTCAGAAATGACTGTCCTGATGCCCTCTCTCCCTGTTACTTTCTCTGAGCCCCCTTCTCACAGCACTGGCCATAATTGACACTGTGGTGTGTCTGATGTGTGCCTCCACATCTAACCAGTAAGCTCCATGCGGTTCTGTCAGTTCTGTTTCCAGCTGTATACACAGCTCCTAGCACACTGCCAGGCACAGCATGGGCACTGCAAATGTTTAATGAATAAAGGGATAGATGGATGCATGAGAGAGATGATATTAAATGTGTAGTGAGATCAAACTACATGGGACAAGAGTCACTGCCACCTTTCCATAAAGATTTAGTTACCTAGGCGCACTCTGACATTGAGATTCTGATATCATTTTCCCAACTAGATAGCAAAGGTTTTTAAAATTGGTGTTTTCCTCTCCTTCCTGCCTCCTTGGTGGCTTCATTCTCTCCTCCTCTCAGATACCAGGAGGTGGGTATGGCCGCATGTATTTTAATTTGTTGGAGGAGTTTTATTGGATCTTTGGAGCTATGAGCATGATAGGTTTTAGCAGTGAGGAGAACAGAAATGTCAGGGAGACTCAAATTCCATGCCCAGCAGTGATGTTTCCTGCACATGTGCAACCCCAGTCCCACCACAAGATGGCGATCCTCTCAAATGCGACTTGGAGAGTTCTGTTGGCTTTTAGAGTGTATTTCTTACACCTTTGCCCAGATCCCTGCTTGGAATTATTGGAGCCCTGCAGACAGTGGCAGGACTCGGAAAGTATCCTGATCCTAGTAAAAGGGGTGAGAGTCGGGAGAATGAGGGTGACCACACTGAATCCAGATGGGTCACAGGTTATCTACATTAATTACACAAACTCCGGTGTGCATGTGTGTATGGTGTGTGTATGGGGAGAAGTATGTTGGTGTGTGCACCCATTCCGGGGGAGAGGGCAGAATAGGGAACCGACTTAATTTTAATATCTACTTTTACTTTGTTGTTTTGTCTTTGGGAAACCAAATGTCTGTTGATAATCTTAGAATCCAAGTCGTTAGCAAAATACATGGTTGAAAAATCAAAATTTTGCTTTTGACTCAACATTTCTCAAAAGGAAAGATTTTTATCTTTAGACTTTAATAGAAACACTAAATTCACAGGCTCTTCACATTTCTTTCCATCCCTGAAAGCAATGACCACAAAACAGTCTCCCTTTCTCTCTGATGAGGAGTTTTGGAGTGGAATTGAGGGGTGGGGGACATTTTCACTCTGTTAGGAGATTTAGCTGCAAACCTTCCAGCACTGGGTTCAGCGAGATGTGGAATCCCCTAGGCCAGTGATGGCGAACCTTTTGAGCTCGGCGTGTCAGCATTTTGAAAAACCCCAACTTAACTCTGGTGCTGTGTCACATATAGAAATTTTTTGATATTTGCAACCATAGTAAAACAAAGACTTATATTTTTGATATTTATTTTATATATTTCAATGCCATTTAACAAAGAAAAATCAACCAAAAAATGAGTTCGCGTGTCACCTCTGACACGCGTGTCATAGGTTTGCCATCACTGCCCTAGGCTGTGCTAACGTGCTTCCCTGTGGATTTCCTCCTTAGGTTTCCTTTCTGGCCTTAAAGGAAGACCCGGGAAGGAGGGCACTCCTGGGTCCCCCGGTTTCCCTGGGGCTCGCGGACAGAAAGGATGGAAAGGTAAGGGGTGTCGGGAACAATGGAGAAGGGGTGGGGGGAAGACTTGGCCCTTCTGAGTCCACTTCACCCTTTGCACTTGTTCTGAAATGAACACAATCCTTTAGTTTTGCCCTGGCCCCTCTGTCTTCCATGCAGGTGTCACTGAAGTCAAGGTGGGTGATGTGCATTAAGTTTTCGGGGCGGCTACCTAGCACTCATTTGCTCACCCTTCTCTGTTCTCCGTCTGCCAACCTCCTCACTGAATGTTCAAGGAGCGCAGAGCCCAGCACTGGGCAAAAAAGATGCGCAGTGATTTCTCCGGCTGACCTCATATCCGAGGGCCCATCTCAGGCCAGTGTAACATGGATTTGTAAGGCACCTGCCCGCTGCAGAGTGCTTGCGGAGGAATCGTCTGGTTTGATCCTACAGCTGACCCCTGGGTTAGGGATTAGTTAACGGGAGAGGAGGTCGAGGCTCAGAGGAGTCGCGTGGCCTGCCCGTGTCTCACTCCCACTGGGTGGTAGAAGTGCCACACCTTGGGGACACTGCCCTAGCTCAGTGCCCTTTCCAGGGAAGGGTCGCCAGGTGGCCCCTTGTCTGTGAGGCTGTCGGGTACCCCGGTGAGGCCGGCTTAGCTCTCCCGTTCCTGGGCGTGGGTAGCATGTTCGGGCTTTAACCACATCTGAACCTTGTGGATGTGTGTGGCTGTGTGCCCCACGATGGACAGCACTAACTGCAGAATCAGACATCTGCACATGAGCTGTGCAGCCCGGCCCCACTGAGCCATCGTCTGTCATCCTTTCCCCACGGGCCCCCTGGCTCCTGGGAAGCCGGCCCTACCACCAGCACAGGCTCCCCGAGTCCGGCCATGGTGAGGCTGAGGGAGAGAGATGGCATGTGTTTTCTCTCCCCACCTGACCTGGGCCTCTAAGCCACAGCTCTTGCCACGGCTTTCCTTCACCTAGACCCTGAGACCGTGTCTCCTCTCCTCACCCCTGAGACCCCGTGGTGGCTTCCTGAAGCCCCTCCACTGAATCCTGCACTCTACACACACCTCTGCAAATGGTTCCATTGTTTAAGCATCTCCGGTAAACATTGCAGTAGAATTCTGCGTGCGGGAGTGTGAAGACCAGAGTAGATGATGGCCGTGGAGTGTGGAGTTGCCTCCGCTCCTCCCTCCACCCCCAACCCAGCCCCCCATCCCACTTATGCTCCTGTCCCTGCAAAGCCAAGAAGACGTTTTAACCTGTGCTTGTGAATGAATAACGAGTCCCTCCCTCTCCCTCACATTGCAGGTGATGTCGGGGACTGTAAATGCGCAGATGATCAGTTCATCCCGGGTCTGCCAGGGCCACCAGGACAGAAGGGCTTACCAGGCTTCAGCGGGGAGCCGGGGAAGAGAGGGATTCTAGGAGACCCTGGCCATCACGGCACCCCTGGGTTCCCAGGGTTCAAGGTGAGAGACAGATTCCATCACAGAGCTGACAAGACATCCTTAACGCCTACCCCTGTTCCCCCAGCTTTTGCTTAGTGAATTAACACAGCTTTGGACAGCAACACTCAAGCACCCAACACTTCACCCAAAAGGGCTACGTATTCCGAGGGGAACTTTAAAACTTTTGCTTGGTAGAGATATGAAACAGTGCAGCCAGTGTGGAAAACGGTGTGACAGTTCCTCAAAAAATCAGTCATAGAATGGCCCTCTGACCCAGAAAGTCCACTCCTAGGTGTAGACCCGAGAGACTGAAAACACATGTCCGTGTAAAAACTCGTGTACAAATATTCATAGCAGTATCAATAATAAGAGCCCAAAGTGGCAACAACCCAATGTCCATCCACTGGTGAGTGGATAAACAAAACATAATATCCCCATACAATGGAATATTACTCAGCCATCAAAAGGAATAACATACTGACACATGTTACAGTGTGGACAAAACTGGAAAGCGTGATGCTTAATGAAATAAAATAGGCACAAAAGAACAGATGTTATTATTCTATTTATATGAAGTGTTCAGAACAAGCAAATCTAGAAACAAGTAGATTGGTGGTTGCCAGGGACTGGGAGGGCAGGGCGGTGGGGAGAGAATGGGGCTGACTGGTTAATGGGCACAGAGATTCTTTTGGGGGTGATGAAAATGTTCTGCAATTAGATAATGATGGTTCCATGACCTTGTAAAAATACTAAAAACCACAGGATTGTATGCTTTAACTTGGTGAATTTTATGGTATAAGATTATACCCACCCTACAAAAAAATAACTTCTGGCATTTTGAATGTAAAGCATCTTACTTAGGAAGCACTTACCTCTTCAGATGTAGTACAGAACTAGTGTAGCATTTTATGAAAGCTCCCTTAACCCAATCAAACCCAGATCTGCATGTGAATCATGGTTTACTTTGTACGAATGTATGAAACTCCCTCCCACAAACTCCCTGTGTATATCAGCTAAGTGGCCTTTATTTCATGCCTTATGAAAAGATCATCTGGAGTAGATTTTTTTTCCGTGGCAGATTTCAACTAACCATTTCAAAGCAAATTTCAGATGAAGGCAAAGAAATTATATTTTGTGTGTGTGTGTGTGTGTGTGTGTACTTAAAAGGAGAACCGAAGCCCGGTCGGCATGGCTCAGTGGTTGAGGGTTGACCTATGAACCAGGGGGTCACAGTTTGATTACCAGTCAGGACACATGCCCAGGTTGCAGGCTCGATTCCTTGTTTGGGACTTGCAGGAGGCAGCCGATCAATGATTCTCTCTCATCATTGATGTTTGCATCTCTCTCTCCCTCTCCCTTCCTCTCTGAAAGCAATAAAAATATATTTTTTTGAAAAGAGAGAGAACCGGGGAGGGTTATAAAGTGAGAAGCCTGTCATTTTATATATTTAGCAGTGGAGGAAAGGTTGCTGAGGACACTTGGCCAAGGACAGTTAGAGTGGCCGGTCCCCATTGCAGGACAATGGCAGCCCCTCAGAGCTTCTGGTGCGAAAGGTTGTAACACCAGTTTTACAGGCAAAAATGAGACCCGAAGCACCCGTCTACTCCAGACCCCAGATTTATCAGGAAACAAATAGCCATTTCCAACTAAAATTAGTAGATGCTACGTTTTATCCTAGTTTAAAAATAATCGTGGCTTTCTATTCCTTTAAACGGGTAGGTAGTGAGAACTGAAAACTTAATGGCAAAACTGGTAGAATCTCAGATTATTTGTAAAATGATTGAATATTTTCTGGAAGTCATATGATCCCCTTTTGTGCACCTGTAAAGTCTGAAATCTTCCCAAAGCACAGGCCTTGCCCAACTGTATCGTGTACACACCCACAGCATGTGTGTTCAAATATCTCTGATGTGTTTGTGGTCTCGTATTTAATTCTGTGTTTATATGTCAGCCAACCCCACAGTAGCAGGAAGGACTAAGGTGGTTTTTTGTTTTTAAATATTTGTACTGATGGAGTCTGGCAGAGTGTTGGAAGTGTGGGAATAATCGGTCACGAAATGAATGCATCCGTCCATTCATGTGCCTAACACCTACTTTTAAAAAAATTTATCTTTATTGTTGAAAGTATTACAGATGCCCCCCATTTTCCCCCCAATGGCCCCCCCTCCCCAGGCCTTCACCACTGTCTTGTCTGTGTCCATGGATTATGGGTATATGCATATAAATTATTTGATTAATCTCTTTTCTTCCCCCCACCCCCTTTCCTCTGATATTTTTCAGTCTGTTCTATTTTTCCATGTCTCTGGACCCATTTTGTTCATTAGATTCCCCATATAAGTGAGACCATGCAACACCTGCTTATTAAGCAGCGTCTGTGTGTGAAACACTGTCTGGACACAAAGATTTTCATCATTCTTTTCTGCAAAGATCTAAGTCAATAAACCAAGTATCTGTGGAATTTTTTTAGGAGAAAGGAACTCATAATCACTGTAACATTCCACTTAATTAAACCAACACTAAAAGCTCCCATAACCTTGCAATTAAAAACTACCACATCGCACATATTGAAATGCATCCTGCACCATTAAGCTGCTTATTGGAAAACTTCAACAAAATGTGAGTGACCCTGCAATAAGCTTGTCTTTAAAGTGTGTTTTCTTCCAACCTTAGTTTCCAGTACTCTTTATCCTCAATATGAATGATCACACATTTCCATCCTTTGTACAGGCTGATTATCTGCTCAGATTCTAAATAATTGTCATTAAGAGTGAGCCACCTTGTGTTTTAGGTCATTGCTGCTCAATAGTTCATGAGTATAAATCCTAGGACTCAGTTGAAATACAGATTCTGGTTCCATTGCCCCAGGTGGGGCTTGAGGTTCTGCGTTTCTTACAAGCTCCCAGGAGAGGCCCCAGCTGCTGACCCATGGACCAAACTTTGAGTAGCAAGGTCCCGATTTCCACTGCCCAGCCACGTGGCTGCTTGCATTAATTTGTGATTATTTAAAATTAAAATTCAGTTCTTCAGTCCCATGGGCCACTTCCAAGTGTTCACTGTCCCTTTGTGATTGGAGACCACTGTACTGGACAGCCCAGGAGAGAACGCCTCGGACACGGCAGAGAGTTCCTTTGGACAGCACTGGGCTGGATGGCAGGTCATGGCCCTCCCGTTGTAGGAACTGGAAATCATCTTCTTCACAGACGCGCATAAACAGTATGAAGGAGGAAGAAACGTTGTGTTTGTTTCCACAGGGAATCCCTGGTGACATTGGACCTCCTGGACCCAAAGGAATAAAGGGAGATTCTAGAACAATTACCACCAAAGGTCAGTCCTCTGTGGCCAAGCAGTTCTTGCCCTGTTGCTTCCTCTGTGGCAGCATTGGGTGAGTCAAGTCACAATGCTCATTCTTCCCAGGTGAGAAGGGACAGCCAGGTGTCCCAGGTGTGCCTGGTCTGAAAGGTGAGGACGGCACCCAGGGGCGTGACGGGCTCGATGGATTCCCCGGCCTTCCAGGCCCTCCCGTGAGTAGCCCCAAGTGTGGGACTGGCTCAGCCCCCCATCCTCATCAGCCATGTTCTTAAACACCTCAGAAGTGAATGGTGCTGGTACTCCCCTAAGTCCACCCCATGCAGCCCATTCCATTTTAACGAGCAGAAATTATATGTTTTAAGACACAGTGAGTCAGGTGGGAAGCCAAGCCCAGAGTGAGCATTTAAAAGCCAAAGAGAACCTGGCCAGCATGGCTCAGTAGTTAGAGCGTCGGCCCGTGGACCGAAGGGTCACGGGTTCAATTCCAGTCAAAGGCACATACCTGGGTTGCAGGTTATCCACCCTGGTTGGGGCATGTTGGGGAGGCTCCAGTCAATGTGTTTCTCTCACGTTGAGGTCTCTCTCTCTCTCCCTCTCCCCCCTCCCCCCTTCACCCTCCCATGCTCTCTAAAAAAGTTCGTAGCTTGGCTCTCAGGGGAATGGGGAAAGGGAATATGGTCTCTTTGAGGTGTACATAACTTTTAAAAAATAAACTGAATATTCTCACAGGGTGATGGCATCAAAGGCCCCCCAGGGGACGCAGGCTACCCAGGAACCCCCGGAACCAAGGGCATTCCAGGAGAAAGGGGTCCTCCAGGTCTGGGCCTGCCAGGCCCCAAAGGCGTGCGTGGCTTCCCCGGAGATGCCGGATTACCTGGACAACCAGGCCTCCCCGGACCTCCCGGCCCCCCAGGCCTCCCAGGACAAATAGGTATAAGGATCCTTTCTGTCATCTTTCAAAGTTACGTGACGCTGTTTAGTGCTTCAACATGTATCCGCTGTTCTTTTTGGCAATGTGTAAGTTCCCCAGTGGGTCAGGTGAGAGTGCTGTATTGCATCATCAGTTCTCAGCACACACAAATGATACCCAACCACAGGTTTCTCAGACCCACCAACAGCCTTGTCTCCTCAGTTGGAATGCAGGGCCTCTGCCTCCAGAGCTGAAGTCATGGGCTTTGGCAATCCCTGCCCATCCCAACCTTCCCTCCACCACCACCACCAACACACATTCAGAGATAAGTTAGTCACTTTCAGTTGTTCCCAGTTTGCCTGACTCTGTCCTCGTGTCTTGCTCCCAGACTGTGATACAGGTGTGAAAAGGCCCATCGGAGGTGACGGACAGGAAGTCATCCAGCCAGGTACTGTCATGAAGATCGGGCGGCTTTAGAACTCTTTAAAACGTTTGGTTTATAAGACATGTGACTGGTCAACAACTGCTGTGAGCTCCTGCCATGAGCATGGAGCTGGCACCCACCCAGTTCCGCTTAGAATCAGAGAAAAGGCAAGTATAATGGGACATAGTGTTGCCAAGTCTCCCCACCAATATCAAGCATCAATTTGCAACATTGGTAAGAACTCAACAGATACAGTTTTACACCTAAAATGTATGCATATATTCAGCTCTCCGGAGAGGATATGGAGACGACCCCGAGCCACAGCTCGGTGGTGGGAGAGAAGAGAGGGAGAATCCAGAGATTGACCTGGCCTGGGAGAGGCAAAGCCTCCATTAAGGTCAGGGTTGGAGAAGTAGCATCAGGATCTGTGGGTCCCCTGCATGAGGATGAGGTTGGGGTTGAGGTGTGGGAATGGACCCGGCGCTCAGAGCAAGGGTGCAGAGCAGGAACGGCAAACCCCAGCGCTCCCGGACAACTGGCCAGTGATGCAAATGGGGGAAGGCCCCTGGGTGTGAGGCTCTGCAGGCTGGAGGCCAGGCCCTCTGGAGACAGTGGGTTCCTTTCTTTTTATGACCTGGGCTGGCCAGGTTGCACCTCTGGGTCCCTGGTCGGGCAGAGGAGGCCAAAGCCTCTGTCAAGATAGGGGCCCGGCCCAATCCCAGGCACGCAGATGAAGGACATCTCGCAGAATTGCTGGACTACAGGGGGCTCTCTGACAGAGGCCACACAGCAAAATACCCCGCCTGGCATCACAGCCCGGCCTGGTGTCACGGCCCCTCCTGGTGTCCCAGCCCAGCCACACCACCCAGAAGTGGCTGCCACTCAGGTTTCGTTTCATGTGGCTCCAAGCAGTTATTGCTGTGGCCGATTCTGAAGGTATTCAGAGTCACAAAGGAGAAAGCAAAGAATTCCTTTTGAAATCTCAAACAGTCTTCATCCACTGGTGGGCATTTCCAGACAAAAAAGGCGTTCACGTGGACTCACGGGGGAGGAGCTAGATTAGCTCAGCTGTGCTGAGGTGCTGCCCTAAATGAGGGGTGGATGGCTGCCAGCTCGGTGCCAGCTGTTATTTGACTGGACTTACCTTATTTGCATTTTTATATTAATATTCAAATATTCATTTCATTACACGATAAAATTAAACTTTTATTTACATTAGATCGAGATTAATTAACTCATTGACTTTCTCTGATCATAACATGGTAGCCAGTTTTCATGGCTGGTGTTCTTGACCTTGCCACTGTCCCAAGGCTGAGACTCGCATTAAAGATTGCGTCGGCTCATCTTTTTTCTCTTCCTTCCCAGGCTGTGTCGGAGGACCCAAGGGATTGCCAGGCCAGCCGGGACCCCCAGGACCCCCAGGTAACATGCTCCGGGAAACGAGAGGTCACTTCCAGCCTTCCCATTCACATCGTCATTTTTCTTTCCCCTTTTTGTACACCTTTCCTCGGCCCCCTACATTCCTCTCTGCCCTGGGATGTCGCCGTGTTCTACCATCTTGGCACTCACCACAGACAAGTCGCTTCTAAAGGAGGCAGACTTCTCGTCAGGACAGAAATGTGTGTGGTGATTGACACCTAGTCGAACCCTAGTCTAAAGGAGAAGATTCCTGCTGCTCAGGACTCAGCCTCGGCTATGGCAGAGTGGCTCTGATATGTGTTGTGATTTCTTTGGGTTGTTTAGGTATCAAAGGCCTCAGAGGGTTACCAGGATTCTCAGGAGAAGATGGACCCCAAGGACTCAAGGGTCCCCCAGGAGATCCAGGTCGCGAAGGGTTCCCAGGACCCCCAGGTAGGTCAGGGTGGGACCCACTCTCCGATCTTCGGTTAGGACATGACTGCGAGCATATGATCGGGTGCCCAGCTCTGTTGTCTTGCAACATTTAGAAACTGGGTCGACACATGCTCGATGATGACTTGTCTTTGTCCATAGGAGATTAAAATTCTTGAATATTTTTTATCACTAATGTTCTGGGGTTTTGCAGAATATAATACAGATATGGCAGGAAGAAAGGACAGATGTGCATAAAGATGTCCTCTGGTCGATAGGAAACATTCTAAGGGCAGCATAGTGTCATCCTCTTCCGATGATCATGAAAGGCTCAAGCAGCTTTTTCGTCTTAGATTCCCAATCGGCCGGTCACTCACCACGAAGAACACGCATGCGTTTGCTTTTCATGACATCACCTGCTCACTCTTCAGTGTGCAGCTTGTCTGGGGAAACAGTTTGAACCATTCCATCTATGTTTGACACAGCAAATAATTGTTTAAGTCATTTAGTGGCTAAAAGAGCTTAAGCCACTTACTTACCTGTGTATGGAGGGAAATGAATGTGTTTCTGGTAATGAACTATGGTGAGAAGTAGGGGGTACCTGCTTGGGGGTCAGCTTGATCTATAATATAATGCAGTGTCCCCAAACCCAGTTGTCCCTTTGTGGTTATGGCTGGAACAGTATGAGTATGACTGTGTTACTTGGTATGCAGAGAGCTATGCATTTTAGAATTGTATTATTTAAATAAAACGGTAGAAGCCACTAAGGCCACCCAAGTCCAAACATCCTCCCTCGGGATCCTGGTCAGGTGTTCTAGCCTCTACAAGAATTGAGAATCGCTCTTGTCACCCAGCACCCAGAAAACATTGAAACTCTCTTTTTGCCAGAAAGTTCTTCCTCAGTTTAAATGAAATCTGCCTCCCAGTAGGTTCCTCGTGGGTTGTTCCTTGAGCCGGCGGTTCCACCATGTAACCACCCTGCACACACATTGGGAGAGAGCAGTCATATCGCTTCACAGCCATCTCAAGAACAGACAGAACTGACCCCAGAACGCAGACGTTCTTTTTATAACATAATTTCCATGCCCTCAGAATTCAGAACATGGCAGCCCGCCGCATGTCAGCACTCATTCCAGACCGGCTCCAGAAACTGGAAAAGGTTCCGCATGTCTGGACTATCACACCCAGCAGTGGGTCTGTGTGTCCTTAGGGTCAGGTCCTTAGTAAATATTTTCAGCAAAGATTAAGTGAATTTTGCCTCGGTCCCTGATACAAGTGGTTTAATCCCAAATGTAGAACTTTGCCTTGTTCCCTGATAGAATTTCTTCCTAAGTTCAGTGTTCCAGCCTTAAAAATTGTTGCAAACTGTTATCCTATTGCCTTTCATATTATGCATCACAGCTGTGTTTTGTAAAATTGGGAGGCACACTCCCTTGTCTTTTGTTAAGGCCTTGGTGCAAAGCCTGCCTTGGAGAGAAACAAAGTTTTTCTGCCATCACACCAGAGGATCAGACTGTGTCCTTCTGTTGCCCTGCTGGGAGCACCCACATGTTTAGGAGTTACAGCATTGCCCCTCCATTGATATCAATTGATACCACATTGATACCACATATACAAAAGTTAAGTGGGACTATTTTTGAAAGAAGGAAAATAATTCATGAAGACCTTCTTGCCTTGAATATAATGGGTACCTAGGAGTCATAATTGGTGTGTCCAGACGAGTGGGCATGAACCGCATAGCATTCTCCTCGCATGAAGAATGAGAGAGATGTGCCCGTTATCAGGCACGCTGACAGCATGCGGAGAAAGCCTGTTCTATATTGGAATGTAAGCCCTTACGTGAACAGGGACGTTGGGTAGAGCAGAGGGAAGGGGTAAAGGAGGAACTAATCTGTTCAGTTTTTAAAAGGCATGTCGCTCTTTCTGGTGATAGGATATACTATGCTCCTATCACCACGTGAAGAAGAAAGTAAAATACCCAACCTCAAAGACTGCAAAACACAAAGAGTCTATTTCAGAGATAAGAGCCACATACGCACTCACACCCACAAGTTCAAGTACACGGTTCCCATGTATAGTTTTGTTGTTGTTTTTAAATTCTTTATTGTTTAAAGTATTACATGTGTCTCCTTTTTCCCCCATTGACCTCTTCCCAGCCACCCCCACCCCCCAGCACATGCCCTCACCCACCTACTGTCTGTGTCCATGAGTTATGCTTATATGCATGCATACAAGTCCTTTGGTTGCTCTCTTACCGCCCCCCGCCACCCACTCCCCTGCCTTCCCTCTGAGGTTGGACGGTCTGTTCAATGCTTCTATGTCTCTGGATCTATTTTCGTTCATCAGTTTATGTTGTTCATTATATTCCACAAATGGGTGAGATCATGTGAAAGCCATATCTCTTTTATGGGTAAATCATGTCGTTAAAACTCTGAAATAGTGTCTAGCTCATTGGTTCTAGATCCTTTGTTCTGTCTCCCAAACACATCCACACTGTTCAACCCACCTCCCGGCTCCTAGGGCAAGCTTCACGCCCTAGGAAAGGCCCGGGCCCCATGCACACCGTCTTTCTGTCACATATACCACACAGAGGGGGCAGCCAGTGCCTTCTTTCCCACACCCTGCCTACCAGAGCTGAGTCAGGCATGACCTCAGAAAGCTTTCCTTCTGAACAGACACATGACTCTTCCCTCAGTTCAACCTGAGGCCGCATCAGGGGTGAGGACCCTGACAGGGGAAGTAGTGGTGAGACCATTTGATCCAGTGGCATCAGGGACAGGCACATGACAGTCACTCCCTCCATCCAAATATGGGCGGTTGACAGTCACAATGACAAAGGACTATCGATTCCCCTTCAACACGTTTCCAAATTGACTAATGATCAGGGAGAAAGTTACAGGGGCAGAGTTTGGGCTCTGAGGGGTCTTCCGTCAACACCACTCTGTCCCTCACTTGCACACACAATCCTGACGGTCCCACAAACACAGTGTTTTGGGATTATTTGCACAACGCAGATACCATGAATCATGATGATTTACATCCAAGGAGGCATTAGTTCTGAAGGCCTCATCCACTGTAGCTACCCTGTAGGGGTGGGCCCAGTGGCAGGGGGAGACAGGAGGGCCCGTGAGCGCCGTGGGCTCCCAAGTGGGCAACAGGGCTTGGGCTCGAACTGACGACCCGACTGCAATCCTCTGGGTCTCAGATCAGATCTTGTTTAGCTGAGGGCAGCTGATTTTTCCGTTGTTGTTCCTTTTTAAAAAAAATATATTTTATTGGTTTTTCACAGAGAGGAAGGGAGAGGGATAGAGAGTTAGAAACATCGATGAGAGAGAAACATCGATCAGCTGCCTCCTGCATACCCCCTACTGGGGATGTGCCCGCAACCCAGGTACATGCCCTTGACCAGAATCGAACCTGGAACCCTTCAGTCCGCAGGCCGATGCTCTATCCACTGAGCCAAACCAGTCAGGGCGTTCCTTTTTTAACAGATGTTCTATAAATGGAAATTGACTTAAAATATCGAGCTCCACTGACAACCGAAAGAACAAAATGCCTCCCCCTGATGTGTTTAACGCAACCACTTGGGGTCATTTAACCACTTATTGGTGGCCTGGCCTGTCCATTTCTGTGAGGGAGGCACCCCAGAAACTTGCGCTCAGACCAGCCTCGACCCAGCCCTTTCTGATTCCTCTCCTTGAACATCACAGTGCCGACCTGCGGTTACAGGGATGACCTCTGTTTCCTTTTAGGGTTCGTGGGGCCCCGAGGATCCAAAGGCCAGATGGGCCTCCCTGGCCCGGATGGGCTCCCAGGTCCCAGCGGCCTACCTGGACCAGTCGGGCCCCCAGGGGACAAAGGCATTCCTGGCGAAGTCCTGGGAGCCCAGCCTGGACCCCGGGGAGATGCTGGGCTGCCCGGACACCCCGGACTGAAAGGCATTCCTGGAGACATGGGTCCACCCGGATTCAGGGGTAAGTCCCCACAGCAGGAGGGGAGCAGGGGCCTGACCCGGCTGCCTGTGGCTCGCAGGGGCGGCTCCGAAATCCCTCCTCAGGGATTTGGTAAGAGGCGACAGCACCATACAGCAGGAGTCTTGCTTTTTCTTTTCCCCACGGAGTTCCAGCGTTCCTCTAGAACAGTGGTTCTCAACCTTCTGGCCCTTTAAATACAGTTCCTCATGTTGTGACCCAAGCATAAAATTATTTTCGTTGCTACTTCATAACTGTAATGTTGCTACTGTTATGAATCGTAATGTAAATATCTGATATGCAGGATGGTCTTAGGCGACCCCTGTGAAAGGGTTGTTCGACCGCCAAAGGGGTCGCGACCCACAGGTTGAGAACCGCTGCTCTAGCATGTGTTTAGGACAAGAATCCTCATCCTGGGTTCACCTTCTGTAGAAGGAGCCACAGTCAGATGGCCCCACGCCTGGCTGCTTGGCCGGGTTGGGCAGTTACGAAGGCGCCCGACACAGCCCACGTTTCTGAGCAGAACTTCGGAATAACGTCATCACACACATTCACGGGTCAGATTTTGTTTAGCTGAGGGCAGCTGATTTTTCCGTTGTTCCTTTTTTAACAGATGTTCTATAAATGGAAATTGACTTAAAATATTCAGCTCCACAGACAACCGAAAGAACAGAATGCCTCACCCTGATGTGTTTAAGGCAACCACTTAAGTAGCAGAGGTCATTTAGCCAGTTATTCGTGGCCTGGCCTGTCCACTTCTGTGGGGGAAGCACCCCAGAAACGTGCGCTCAGACCAGCTTCGACCCTGTTGGCCGCGACTCCCATGACCTCACTTGCTCAGCGCTCTCAGTTCATGCAGCGTAGGGCGCTGGTGGTGAAATCCCCTGTCTGTCTGGAGTATTGTGCCAGGAGCCAGGCCTCCCGGTAAAACCTCACCACGGGCAGCACTGCCTGCCTTCTCTCCCGAGACCTCCAGCAGCCACCAGCAATCACACTTTCCCGAGCTGTGAACTCTAAAGCTAGAACCCAAAATAAGTGTCCTCATTTCCCACAGCAAAACTGGAGTGTGTGAGAATGTATGCAGCCTGCTTACTGCACCCCTTTCTCCCCGATGCAGTTTAAGAAATCAGACAGCTGGGACGTGGTCTTGAGAGTCTGGGCTGGTCCAAGACTAATGTGATCCCTTTCTTTAATGATCCCCCCTTCTCCCCCCCTTTCCACCCCTTACTATTTGCCTCCTCTCCCCAGGTCAGCCCTGCACACTTGGTAGGATGGTCAGGGGCAAATGAGCACGAGACCCTGAGAGTCATTGGAGAAACATTATGCAAATGGCAGTCCTCAGCCCTTCTACTGGTATCAACTGGATGAATGTAACAGACTAAGTTCCAAGAAGAAAGGACAAAATGCCTTAATATGAGGAGGTCCTGGCTGTTAGTGTTTAAAAAACAAAAAAATAGAAGAAAATATATGCTCATGGTTATCTGACTTCTGGCTAGGACAGGATATTCTAGACATAAAATCAAGGAAAAGAAAACACACCCACAAATATGTATGAAATCTGCACACAAATCTTAACATTCTACATGTCAAAACAAAATGAACATTTGGGCAGTAGGGTAAACTTTAAAACATTATGAATTAAAATAAGTTAACGTACATGAGGAATACTAAGATCTATAAGAAAAATGCCAAAATCCCCAAAGGAAAATATCAGCGAAGAACAAAACTTTCACCAAATAGCAAAAGCTAGGAGAAAGAACTGTAACTCATAATCAAAAACATGCAGACACCCCACTTTTTCCTCAGGTTTCTGTCTGTGTTTTAATGTCTGCCGGGAGCCAGTCCATCCTTGCTGCTTGACACAGTCGCTGCAGAGAAGAAACATCTGCACAGCATATGCCAGGCGGGGAGTTAATCACTTTAACTACGAACAATGACGCTTAAGCTACATAATCTTTACTCCCTGGAATGGAGATAAGAAACGCCCTAACCTTTGGAATAGAGATTGATAGGATTGGAATCAACTGGTATAAATACAGATGTAACAAGACAACAGGACACAGAACCTAGATACAGAACCTAGCGAGAGAACCTAGCTGAAAAACCTAGAGACAGCTAGGGACAGCAGAACCTAGAGACAGAACCTAGCGAGAAAACATGGCAAAAGATCCTGGACAGAACCTGGC